>NC_065543.1:54450276-54824651 GCF_932294415.1 Quercus robur | reverse complement strand
AGAACAATAAGGACCAAATTGATTGTTACACCAAAATGTAAGAACCAAAATAGTGTTTTCGTCAAAAAAAAAAATTTAATTGACAATTTACACTTTCTATCTAATATAAAAAAATTTAAAGAGTTTTAAAAATATAAAAATGACTATCAATAATATTTAAATTATATATGTAAGAATCATACTATGCATTTTAATGTTTTTTAAAAAAATACTATGCATTTTAATATATATATATATATATATTTTTTTTTTTAAGTATATCAATATATATGTACAAGATTACAAACTAGTGCATACAAATAAACAATTTAGATGACAATCTATTTCAACGGAATTAAATAGGAACTTATTTTTAAAAGAGAAACTTATTAAACTTTTGAGCATTAATATAGGCTTTTTTCAAGTGGGGTATCTTTGAGCAAAGGGCAAAGCCAACTGTTTCTTCAAAATCTCACTTACTTGTCTCCCGATTCAGATATTAAATTAATAATAACAGGCATCTAAAACTTGATCTTAGTCAAAAGGTCCCCAAAAAAAGAAGAAGAAGAAGAAGAAGAAGAAGAGTAATGCAGCTCAGCATATGGTTTTTGTTGCATATTATAGAAGAAAAAGGATGAACTTAACTCACAGGAGACGTGGAACTGGGAAGTCCTCAGAGAAGGGAAAACTCTTTTCTTTGGAATTCTCACCATTACCTGCACATATAAGCAAGCATAATGGACCAAAATTATTGCTTTGTTTGGTGAACAAAATATTAAAAAGTTTACGCAAAAATGGCCATCATTGGCCTTGAAATATTGAATCCTGTAATTCAGAATAACTAGATGGATCCCATTCACCTCGAAAGTCGAAACATGATCATCTCAATGATTATAGAATCATCTCATATATGTGAAACTACCTTTTTCATAAAGGATTAGCATAACTTCACATGTTATATCATTTATGTTTCTTTGTATTCAACCAAATGTTTTTAATTTCAACAAAAATACTAAAGTTATTACAACACAATGTTTATAAATTCAATTTAAAGAAAATTTCTATGAAAAAAAGAAAAAAACAATTAATTTTTTTGATATCTTTTTATATTTTTCACGGAGATAATATCAAAAAATTTTTTAAAAATAATTTTTTAATAATTATTTTAAAGACACCGACTAACAAGATTTTACTTTTATAATTAGTGACATAAAGTATATTAGTTTCTAAAATTTATAAAGAAAATTTTGCACTCTAATTAACTCGATTCCGTCATGATCATTCATGCAATAA
The DNA here is from genome assembly GCF_932294415.1 of Quercus robur. Classification (NCBI taxonomy): domain Eukaryota; kingdom Viridiplantae; phylum Streptophyta; class Magnoliopsida; order Fagales; family Fagaceae; genus Quercus; species Quercus robur. The sequence goes on along the minus strand of NC_065543.1, from coordinate 54,823,379 downwards.
GAAATAATTATTCTTGGTAAACCAACCAACCAGTTTAAATAATCATAATAAAGGTCAATGGTGAGGCCATTGGCCGTAGACGTACTTTATTTATTGCATGTCGACCACAAAGCAAATGACTATATCAACTACCAATTCCTTGAATAGAGCTAGCCGTGTGTTTTTTTATGTAACTACCACCAATTATTCAGTTCATTTAATTTGATAAATACAATGTATAGATAGCCCACTTTTTATTAGAAGTAGGATTAATTCCACATTTCCAATATTAATAGAGGTACATATGAAGCTATAAATATGCATATCTTTGTTTACCAAAAAAAATATATATATATATATACATATATATATATATATATGCATATCTTTCTTTATTAATTATCATGTGCATTGACATGATAATAATATATACTCGTTAATTGGTAGGTAAAACCTGTTATGGTACTATGATATTTAAACAGGTAAGGTGTGTTAGGTTATTAGTGTTAACTATAACTCTCTGCTTATACTGAATTACAAATGTTTTAATATAATTTGTCATTGATCTTTGGTGACGCAAAAGGTTAGCAGTTAAATTTCTCGTCTACGCCGATGGACAAAGGTAGTTGAGTGCATCTCTTGTGTAAATCTACAATAAGATTCAAGCTGGAGAAAGAATACACCAGTGTGGTGTTTGCCAAAACCCTCCGATGATTACAAAAAAGGGTTCAATGAGAGGTTTTGACTTTGGAGTCGTTTTTGGATGGAAGTTTGTGTGTACCTTTTCGGCAATGAATCTCTGCATTTATGTACAACGATTAGTGTATTACAGACAAACGCTTTGATGTATACAACTCATTTGTTACCGTTTCTCCGTCTATTACTCTTTGTCATAAATGCTCATAATAAATGCATAACAAATTTATGTTCGTCAGTGATTTAAATGACGACTTCTTTATTTTTTGACTCATCAATCTCTATTTTGTTGAAGCTTGTCCTAAGGTTCTTCGAAGGATTGCTAATTGAAGAAGCTCACTAGAACAAGATGGTAAAACCAGCTCAAGCAAATTAGTAAAGATCCGAGAATTCTTCTTGTCTCTCATTCGAGCGACGTCATGAAAATCAGTTTTCTCAATTTCTCATTTAAACCCTAATTTGAGTACCTACATAAATAGTTTTGTGAATGATTTTTCCATAGAATGTAAGGGCTGCCACACCTGGTCTATTGAGAGAAAAATCTACGGGTTTTTTTTTTTTTAATTTATTTATTTATTTATTATTATATCCTTTGAGCTTTATTGAATAGACATGCTAGTTTACCCACTTCTCTTGTGATCTAAAGGGAGTGCTTGAGAGTTTGAATCCACATAGCCTTTTCTAGTGAGATTCATTGTAGCAAATCTTAAATGGGGTTTTTTGGAGTGCCAGATGATTTGGTTCGTGAAGTGGATGTGTTGTTCAAAAAAGGGAATCATATAGAAGTTCAAAGCTTTTCTGGAGTTGCTATTGTAATATTAACAAGTTATTTGTTGGGCTAATATAACCACAAATTAATTAATGTTTTGTGAGTAGTTAAAGTGGTTTTTATATTGACGAAGTTCTTATTTGGTTTTCTACTTGTTACCTAATCACATGGCATGCTTTATTGCCTTTATTTTTTGTTGCATTCAGATTTGGAATATGCCAAGATGTGGTAAAGAATAATTATCTGTATGGATCTCTTAATTGAGGCAATTTGATAATTTTGCTAATTAATTCGTATAAAGGGTCTAAACTAGACATTTCACTAGGGATATATTAAACTCTTAACCTGTTTACTCTAGCTGTGAAGCCTTGGTGATCGTTCAAACCTAAGACAAGCAGTTGAAAATGCAGGTTATAGAAGCCCAAGGGAAGCACCAGTTCATGATTATGCAAGCAAAGATACAGAGATGGTAGAGGGAAGGACAAGATTCAGAACTATTAAAGCCAGTGTCCGGCTAATCAATAAGTCTAATGCAAAAAATATATTTCACAATTGTTGATATGACCTATATTATGATTGGTGCATGATAAAATGATATCGATTTTAGACCTAATTAAAATGTATTGGCAATAATGTTTTGAATTCGTTTTGAAACCGTTTTAGTTTGGTTACTGGTTATGAATATTGTTAAAACTATGCTTCAAATGATATTTCACCTCTGCAATAACCATTGTCAAGATTAGGGATTTGTAACAAAATAAAAAATGATTTTCTATTAGACTCATTGATTTTGTACATTGATATGGGAATCATACCTAAATAGGTGATTTGTGGAATTTAAAGTTAATTTCTATCCTGATTGACCACAAATGATTGGGTTAAAAATGTATTAAGAAATATTTTTATAATTTTGTTAATATTTTATTAAATTTTGAATAAATTTTAGCTTCATTTTTTAAATAGAGAAGTGCTATATCCATTACACTTTCACAACAAATCATAAATGGTAAATTGTTTCTAATTCTAATTTGAATTCATTACTTAAATTACTTTTTTGTCCACCTATAATAACAAGTAACAACCTACCATTTAGGATTTGTTGTTAAAATATTGTGAAAATATTATCAACATAACGTTTCTCCTTTTAATATTATTTAATATTAAAATTTAAGTAAATTAATTTTTTTAACCAAAAAAATTGGTGGTTCATGTTTTGATCTCCATAGATAAAATCATGGTCCCCGCTACAATAGCTCCATCAGAACTTCAGTAGTATATATATTAGGTATTATCCTTATTGTCACGTAGTATAAGGTTAATAATTCCACACAGACCACGTACTTTTGTATTGAGAAAAAAAAAAATTCAGGTCCTGTATGTTCACAGTATCTTCATTCTCTCCCATGAAGATTGAAGCTACGAAAGAAAAAGAAGAAAAATTATTAAATTAATCAAGAAGAGGGAGAGGGAGAGAGAAAGTATAGCGGTTTTAGACTTATAGTTGCGCACATGATATAATGAGTGAAAATGAGTTTGAAGTTTCGCATGGGTAAAGCAACGGGAAGCATGCATGCACAAATGCAATGGCATTTCACAATTCACATATGCGTTTAGTTGCGTACGAGTTGGGTCATGGGTGAGATCTCTAAGTTGGTCATATCATATGCCGCCACCAATTATTGAAAACAAACAAAGAGTTGGTCATATCATATTCACCCTACAAAACACATTGCTATAGCTACGTTTTTTTTTAGCCACGTTTACAGAAACACAGTTATAGCCACATTTTTAGGAGCCTTTTTTGTAGTGATTATATTCATATTCATTTGTCTCTCTCTTCTCTCATGACTCCACGGCTCTATATGTTTTGTTTTAAAGTCTTAGGTTCATTGACTCCACGCTACATGGTGCCAATAAGTAACATTACGTGTATGACTAGGATTTTGATGAGATTATCATCGTGAACTCAACTCTTATCAAATATAATATGAAGCGATACGAAAATTTTTACCACCAAGCCACATTCCTCTAAATATAGTCTACGCCAACTTGTCAAAGCCTTTATATTAGTCTAACGTGGAATTCAAGACATAATTTACACGGTCAAAATTTGAAGAGCTAGAATATCAATTATCACAGTTGCCTTAATTGCAACATCCAAAAGGTTGTGCTGCAGCCGTGGAAGGTTCTTTGAACATTGAAGTCTCTCGTGACATGGAATAGAGAGACAAAGACATTACATCTTTGCTGAGCAATATCTATATATGATTCACGTCGTTGCTTACTTAAGGTGGCATTTGTGTGGAATTGCCATGTCCTTTGCAAAAAATAACACAAGTACCATAACTTTTGCGTAGGAAGACCAACCTTCATGAATAAGACATATTCACGTATAATATTCTTTACAATTGTTGAATTAACAACAAGTTATTGACTCTCATGTGAGCTTACCACCGACATATAAAGTCAAATCACTATCTTAAATACTAATTACTATCTTAAATATTTATAATCCACTTAATAATATAAAATTTACAATAAGTAAATAAGTAATATTACGTGTATGACTAGGACTTTGATGAGACTATATATCATCGTGAACTCAACTCTTATCAAATATTATGTGAAGCGATATGAGAACTCCTACCACTAAGCCACATTCCTCTAAATATAATCTACGCCAACTTGTCAAAGCCTTCGTATTAGTCTAACGTGGAATTCAAGACAAATTACACGGTCAAAATTTGAAGAGCTAGAATATCAATTATCACAGTTGCCTTAATTGCAACATCCAAAAGGTTGTGCTGCAGCCTTGGAAGGTTCTTTGAAGATTGAAGTCTCTCGTGACATGGAATAGAGAGACAAAGACAATACATCTTTGCTGAGCAATATCTATATATGATTCACGTACAATATTCTTTACAACTGTTGAATTAACAAGTTGTTGTTGATTCTCATGTGAGCTTACAACCAACATTATTTTATTATTCATTGTTAAGAACTCAATCACCTTGACAATGATGAAAAAAAATATAATAAAAGTTGTGACTTTATATTTATTGACTTATCAAGTCTATAAATATAATAAAAATATAAAGTGTCGGTGATTGAGAGAGGTGAAGAGAGAAATATTAAAAAAGTAAAATATAAAAGTATAGTAATCATGTAAATATACATGATTACTGTAGCAAAAATGAATATGTATAGTGATATATAAAGACTGATGTAGGTAATTTTTTAGCAAAATTGTGTAAAATTTACCACTTTTTTTCTATTTTGCATCTACTGATGCGATTGCTCTAACAGTCTTTTCTTTTTCCTTTTGGGTAAAAAAAAAAAAAAAAAAAAAATTTTGAGAGAGACCGTAGGGCCTAGATAATTAAGAAAGAAATGGACCCCAATGCACTCGTTAGTATGGGGGACGCTCAAACCCAAGATTGAAGTCTTATTGACCCAAGTCCCTTATCTCTAGGCCACATGTTGAGTTGATGTTGCATTGTAGTCGTAGAGTACCCATTACGTTGGGGTTTTGAAGGGGAAATGAACACACCACCATCACCTTCCATTTTAAGAAAGACCGAAAGCAGGTATAAATTTAAGAGATTAAATTCTGTAAGGACATGGTATAAAACCCATGTTTTACCTCTCCAATCCCAACATACTACATTATCTTATCACATATTTAAGAATAAGCACAATCATACCTAATCGATTCTCAAAAAAAAAATTCATACCCAATCAATTCTAATACTCATATATAATTCCAAACAAATTGAGAATTTATTGAGATGTTATTTTGTGAGGTAGGATGTACTGAATTCTAAGTAAAATACTGATGTAGCAATCCCTTATTAGATGGTGTAAAACTTATGTTTTACACCCCACCCTTACCAAATTTGGACTCTAAATTTAATACTACTTGTTTATTTCGATGTAAAACGTGTTGAGAAAAATGTCTTTTCTCATTTTCAAGTATTTGAAACACTTGAAAATTTTGGTCAAATAGAGAATTAGTAACACCCTCCCCACCCCCAACTCAATCAAGCACCTTGGATTTGCTTAGAGAAGCCTTCCACAACACACTCAATCATGTCTCGATCTCACACCTACCCCCAGCAACCCAATCCACAGCACCCTCATCTCTATAACCCATAACCCAACAATCAAGCCATTGATCTACTGCCCACCATCGAGAAATCTTTTTTTTTTTTTTTTAAGCTACCAATTGCATTCAAGCTTCTTCTTTTTCGCTTTTTTTATTTGATGAATATTCCTTTTCCTTTGATTGTGTACCTATAAAGATGAGTATAAAGATGAGACATTTAAGGTTCAAATCATCCCTCCAATTGTAATTATCTAATTATTATTTATTTTATAAAAAACAAATTGCTAGTAGAAGACAGTAGCCAATTTATATATTTCATGGAGTATATTTCCCACGTGAGCTAAGCATTGACAAATATTTTTAGGAATGCAACCTAACAACAACAAAAAAAACAAATCATTTTTCCTAAAAATGCTTTTTTGAAACAAAAAATTACATTTAAACAATTGAACTAAAAAGAAAAGTAAAAAAGACAAGAAATGATTGATGAACATATACCACCTTCCATTCTTACGTACTTAGAAACACTAGTAACGTTATTTGTATTTTTTTGAAAATACGTGTGGATAAAAAAGTGTGTAGAAATACATGTAATGTTGTTTAAAAACTGAAAATTGTTACTTAAAATGCCATACCAAACGGCCCCCTATTTTCCCAAATTCATGTCACAATAATTTGACCACTTTTAAAGAAGATGGAATTAAGGATGGATCATTGGAAATGATGATATAGGCACCCAAAAAAATGATTGAATTTTCATTAAATTGTATAATTCAATTCAAACTTCAATCTTCATTTCACTGTGTGCTTTGTACACCCAAGCCTCTCTCCAATAAAATACTGAATAGTCTGACAAATAGAATGTTTATGCACAAGCAAAAAACAAAGAATTACATTCTCTCTCTCTCTCTCTCTCTCTCTCTCTCTCTCTCTCTCTCTCTCTCTCTCTCTCTCTCTCTCTCTCTCTCTCTCTCTCTCTCCTGTTACAACAATGACATCGCTTTATATAGGTGGTAAGTGGGTGACCTTAGAATCCTGGCAAAACTGAGAGGTCTGCTATCCCTCTTGGAAGGTCAGCAATATCTCTGAGCAGAGCAAGCCTGTTTTTTCTAATTCTTTCTTCTTCCTGCAAGCACAATTATTTTTTATAAACAAATGAATGTTGAAGTGAAACTGACCACATCTAAATCAACAGAGAAGAACTGCAAATGGAATGCACAGTTTTTTCTTTTTTTTAAGTGAATTAATAACCAAAACCAATTAGCATAATCTTTTCTAGCTCTACATATTGCCCAAAATCAGATTTTAAAATTTCAGAATAGCACTATTACAATGAAAAATGCTCTATGAGCTAATATCAACAGCCTCAGGATCAACTTAGTTAATATTATTAGCAGAATTACTACTACTGCCACTGTTACTCGGAGCATTTATTTTATTTTATAATTAAATAAGGGAAAAACCTGTTACAATTTGAAATCATGACTTAAAGTCGCGAGTTTAGTTCATTTGGGGCAGTGTGGATCCACACATGTAATAAACAATGCCCATAAAATAATGCTCTCATGTTTTTCCAGAAGACCTGGTTGTATCCTCAATAGAGCAAACGAACTTCTAAGCAACAGCAATAAGCTTGTGACTACATTCCAAAAGGTGTATGTTTGACAAAATCAGCTTTGCTTTTTAACAAGCTGGCAATAAGTAATTCTCAAAACTTTTTGAATTTGTCTATCAGAAAATAAAAAAGTTATCTTGAACCATATGATATGTGACTGGAACCAGCCTTGTGTCATAGAATCTACGGAAACTGAAGCTAATAAACTGTCTTGCAAGAAGACCTTGCATATGCATAACTATGGACCGAGAACAGAGCTGACCGTCCCTCAGCTCTACCTATTGAATTAATGTTACAAAAGCATAAGCTAATAGAAAACAGCCAAGCACCGTATATCAAGATGAAACACAGTAACACTCCTCTCCCTCCATGTGCATGCAATGACCTTTAACTGAATGTAGCCTTGAATGTGCAGAAAAGAAGAAATCACTACAAATGAAGATTGTCACTAATCTAACTGAGGAACTCAACAAAAGATAAGGCTTTGATACCACGTTGGACAGCCAATTCCCAAAAACTTAAATCCTAATAAACTACCACTTGTCCCAAAAGGTTAAGCTGCTAGGAACAAGGGAGTTTAATTTATTTAACCATCATTTTAACAGCCCTCACGTGTTGACTCAGACTCCCCCTTGATAGGTGGGGCTGAATACATGAGATTTTTAACTATTTAAAAGGGAGATAAAGTGGAGATAGGGTTTGAACTAAAGACTAATGCTCTAATACCATGATAAACTATCACTTGTCTTAAAAACTTTAAGCTATTAGGAAATGGTGAATTTAATCACTTAACCATTGTTCTAACAAATCCTGTTGGAAACAAAGTCAGCAATGTATCAAAATAAGCAGCTGACACTGGGATTTTTTGAACTCAATAGAGATGCTCAACATGCAAATTCAGTTACAAGCAGGTTGGGCCTGGGTAAGTTTCCGCAACTCCAAATCAAATTTTAAAAAAAATTAACGTACATTAATTATCAGCTAATCACCAAAAGGAATTGGTCCAGTCTTTTATACCTCGTTGCAAAATATAAACAATTTGAAATTAGACAAGAACCTTAAAATCACAAGAATTAAGTATAAAATGTGATGGATAAGTACCTATATAAGCAATAAGCTAAGAAGGTAACATAATTAAGCATCCAAAAATTGATCTACATGTAGGCATATGAATGTACTGATAAAATACACGTTGTACACATGGTTGCAATTGCTCATACTATGCAAAATGAACAAAACACTGCCAGAAAATAACACACACACAAACACACGTGTGTTTGTGTGTGTTCTGCATGTAAATTTCATTATATCTTATGAATATCTAAATATGTATGCAACAACAACTACCTAGCCTCAGTCCTGAAATTTTTAAGATCAGCTATGGATCTTCAACAGACTAGTCAAGATCAGCCAAATGTATTTTTACTATACATTTACGCAACTAGAACATAAATAGAATTGGAAACTCATTAAAATCTAGAGATACTCAACAAAATAAACAAATATTTGTTTTTCAAAAGATATGCAACATTGATCTAAACATCAAATTTAGGTTCAATTATAGTCTTCCATTACTTTTGAAACCTAAAACATAGCTTGTAAATTGCCATAAAACCTATTTATCAGGCTACTCCAGGTATGAATGACATTGTTTCTTCTTATAAAAAAATTAAAAAAAAATGGATGACACTGTTTCTCATTCTTTCAAGCCCCAAGGGTGTGATTTCCACCTAGTACATGTTAACTTCTAATGTTACATATGTTTATTCATGTAAGTGACAGGCAAGATAACATACCACCATCACAAAGACATGGTTAAAGAATTCTTCAAGTGGTTGTACTAGCTGTGAAGATATTTCAACAAAATCATCTATCTCAATTCCTGTAGGAGGACAAAAATGGTAGATTTTATAGTTAGTTAAGCAAATTGTGGCCACCAGTTATCCACAAAATCAGAAAGAAACAGGCATGAAAAAAAAAAAACCTGAACTACACAGAAAAAGGAAATATAACAGAAAGAAAGAAATACCAGGATGGATTTTGTTTTTAACTAACAAGAAAGCGCTCCATAGAGCTCTCTCTTCATTTGTCTCGAAGGCAGCCTCATCAACCTAATAAAGACATATTCATCCATTATAAGGGGATAGGCTAAAAATAAATCCTTAATAGTATAAGATATATTTCGTAAAGAGCATTGTCCCAATATTGAGAAATGGTTTTAAAAAAAAAAATAGTAATGAAACTTTATTGAAGAAAAGGAACTACTTCATGCACGCAGGATTCTACAAAAAACAGTCCTAAAGAGAGACAATAAATGAAAGTTACAGTCTAAGAGAAAGAGAATCAATGAAGTTTACAACAGAATGCATCTCACTATGGCCCAAAACATAGGACCATTCAAAAAAAATTCTTAGGAAATATGATTTCAGCTGAGTTACTAGGCATCTACACCCTCAAATGCACATTGATTCCTCTCCCTTCATAAAGTCCACAACAGGCAAAATGGATCTTAAGTTCCAAAAAAATTAAGAAAGTTTACCAAACTAATTCCCCCACAACCAGAGAGTAGCTCAACAACACTCTCGGGATTACCAAATGAGCCCCAAATGCAGAAAAGGTACAAGTCCACAATTCATAAGCAATCTCACAATGCAACATATGATATACAGTTTTTCCATTGCTTCTGCACACGCAACATCAATCACTAGAGTGATCTCATTCTTATTTAGATTGTCACCGGTTAGAATATCTCCCATGCTGTGGCCCAGACAAAAATGTTTCCCCTTTTGGAGCATTTTGTGCACCAAATACTTTTTCCAAGGAAATGTCATTTCCCTTGTGCCCCTTAAAGCATCATAGTATGAGCAAACATCAAACTGACCATAACTAGTCAACCTCCGGTTCATTTGATCCAGACCCTCACTATTGGGAAATAAGATACAAACTGAACAAACATGACTCATTTACAAACTGAGGTAGAGGTATACAAGTACATGGGTTGACACAAACATGACTCATTTAATAATCGTGTCAACACGCCTCAACCCCAACACAACGTGTGTATTAAGAGAGTTAACACAAGACAACCTACGTAACATGCTTAATAAACAAGTCTTGTTGAATTGACTAAAAAATCGACATGTTTTTTATATTTTATAAGCACATAAATTATAATAATTATAAAGAAATATACTTCAACTAAAGTACTAATAACATATAATTTAAAAGTTCTTAATTCAACATAGTAAACTTCCATCCTAATTTAGAAATACAAAACATAAAAAAATTAATATTAGATGAGAGCTTCTTTTTTTCTTTTCTTTTTTGGGAAAAAATGTTATGAACAGTTATTCACAATAGAATTTACCAATATAGACATTAAAATTCATTTAATTACTCAATTGAGCCAATTCTATATTTGAATTCTAATATGTGTTGGATAAAAAAGACAATTATAATATGGGTTAAACATGTTCCGTGTCAAAACGGATCAACTTGCTTTGACACAAATAATGAACTAGGTCATTTCAAGTTAATTGTGGATTAAATGACACAGAATTGACCCATTTCATAATCGTGTCAAAGCAGGTTTACCCTCTTTGACGTGAACCCATTTACACTAAATACTAATCCACAAAAAATTGAGTTGTGTTCATAGATCGTGTCAAACTATGTCACCGAATAACATGACTCTTCTATATAAATCACTCAAAATTTGGACTAGGTCTCTTGGAGCTATTTTAGAATGTTAATCAGCATTCTGAAGGGGAGATTATTGCTCCACCTTGATATTGTTGTAGCTACAGTACACTTTAAAATATATATATATATATATATATCTAATAATTAGATAGTTAAACTTCAACTAAACTAAGCAACCTTAAACAATCAACACTAACTAACTTATCCAATTATTATTATTTTTAAATCAACATTAAATAAAAACCAAGTGATTTCCAATTATAAACAACCCGGCCTTCAAACCTACTAAAACCCTGAGGTGGACAGCCCATCAAGCATAAATTCTTAAACCATCCTCTGCACAATAAAGATAAGAACATTTGAATATTAACAAAAATCATTGAATACTTCCCACAACATGCTCCACATAACTGACCAAAGGCAGCTAATTCAATGATAAATGGAGCTGGGAGAGTACACGATATGGATACCCCAAACCAGGCACTAATATTAGTCAAGCTGAGAGATGGAATTATACTATATCATTTGAACTAAGTAATTTTGTTGTCAGAGAAGCAGAGAAAGAAAATGAAAATCCACTGTGTGACTGACATTGGACCAACACATGCTTAACATAAACACACACAAATTATATTGCACTTCTGGTTTTTACAACATGCACCACCAATTAAGCCCTAAAAAATACCTTTGGCAAAGAGGCAATGGACATCTGAAATGGTTACACATGCAAAGAATCAAGCTAGACATGTCAAAAATGTAAAAAAGGAAAAAAATATGTAATACAAAATACAGAAAAGATGTCTGTGCTTGAACACTAGAAGGACGGGTAGCCACACACTCACACCATAGAACATCTTAAAACAATTAAACAAACAGTGACGAGCACTGCTACACATGTCAGAATGTAAACAGACAAAAATAGACCTATGAAAATACAAAGTCAGGAACTAGATAAATTTCAGGCCCAAAAGATAAGGCTTCTATAGTAGAAAGAAAAAGGTACCTCCATATCAGGGTCCACTTCCTTTCCACGGACAATTCTTGTTGGACGAGAATATGCTTCAACAACCTTTGGAAAAAGATTGCCTCTTGACAAGGATGCCATCTGAAACCAATTTTTTTAGACCATTAAAAACTAATACATAGTTCAAGAAAATTGTAAAAATGTATAAGAAAGATCTCCCATATAAGTCCTTTTTCTTTAAAGTAAATATTTAGAAAAAGGCACTGAAGCCATGTATATGCAATAGATTTTTGTAATTAAATCTTTTACTCAAGAAAAAGAGACCCAAAAAAAAAGGAAAGAAAGAAAGAAAAAGAAAACCATTTTAGAGCAAGGATTGCAAAAGATGGTAGATAAAGAAATTTAAGGGTATCAATATCATATCCTAATCCCAGATCACAGATCAGTGCCTCCTGGCAGCTTCTGGTATATATCTATGGTATCTCTGAAAGTTACAACCACATTCATCTAAGAGATTTATTATTTTCAAGAAAGAGTGCAGGACTGCATAAAGAAAAGAATTTTTTTCAGCATAACTTTAATGTGGTGGTTGAATCTATTAAGTAGTTATTTGCAGCAGACACTGGTCAATATATACTAAAAAGGAGTATAAAAAACGTCATTTACCTTATTTGCTGACTTTGCTGCCAGAGAAGGCAAGTTTGCCCGCTCTGCAAGGATAGAACGAACCACTTCTGAGCTTATTCCCTTATCAACCTGTAACCAAATCACAGCCAATTTGTCTAAAAGTGAGCTCAACGTCTAGTCAGAATATATTACATGTCCTCAAATAACATACTCTGATTATTAACAAAAATTAATTTAAAGGATTAAAAATTGCAATGAGTAAATAATAACAGTAAGCCAAACAGATTATCTGACATAATACAGTTAAAAAAAAGCTTATATTACCGGAAACTACCACAATTGAATATATAGAAAATTTGGGGAGAAGAAAACATGCACATCTCCCTTGTCAACTAAAAAAAGGAGAATACCAGATCTAATGATTGTTTCAATAAGTAGCTGGAGATGGCTGTAACCTCTTAAACATTATGAATTCAATCTATTGTAAAGACTTCAAGTATGGTTAGTTTCCTCACCAATGCTCTTCGAACCAAATGACATCTCCTGTCCTCATGAAGAAGGGGTGGAGGTTAAGGTTACTGGTTCAATTTACTACAGGTGTGACCGTGTGAATAGTGTTTACCTAGCAAGATAAGTTTGGATCAGTACATCTTCCTTTCTACACACTTGTTCTAGGTGGTGTGCCCATTTTCTTTTATATTTTCCAGATGAGCATGGTGGAAAATCAGCTAAAAATTGAACTTCAGAATTTGCAGTCACCGGTCAACCATTAACCACATTTTTGTTAAAGATAAATGTATTCAGACAAACTATGAAGAGCAGGCAAAATTTCTGTGAAGTATTGGTACTAAAACCATGCCTCCCAGCCAATGCTGTCATAGCTCGGCAGAGAAGGCAACAAGAACAGAACGGGGAAGGAGTCTTAGGTTTGAGTCTTAACACTATGCCCCAATAGTACCATTCCTTGTTTTCTGTTGAATATATTATTTTTAGCAGAAAATAAAAACCTAAAAAAATAAGGAAAACATTCTGGCAAATGAAAAGATGCATAAGTTTTGTTAAGCAAATAACTCCACAACATAAAGATTACACACCAGAAATTGCTCGAGTCTCCGAGTAACAAATTGAAGTACCTGAAAGGAAAGATGCAACAATCATAATTGGATGCCCGTAACAGCTGTAAACAAATTTATAAGCATGATGATGAATCCAAAGTTGCAAGGGATGGCATATATAAGAGTTGTTCATATATAGTAGCAATCAAGAAACACATGCAGAAGTAGAGTAACAGAAACCTACTCAAATAATCAGTTGTATTCCATTATGTGGCATTGGTATTTATAGTGGTAACCATAGGAACAGTGATGTTAAATTTTGATACAACTCTAAAAGGGTATTGTACTTACATCTTCTATTGTACTGGCATCTACTTGAATGGGTTGGACTTCAGCAGCGAGTTCCAAAGCTTGTTTTAGATCCAGATTTTTATCCTTTTCTACCAACAGTTGGACCTAAAAGAAGCAAATTCAGCATAATCGAGTATAATTATCACAGCCTCACAGCATTAAGATAATAATAACTTACAAGACCATAAGAGATTCTTCGTAGGCCGAATGGATCATTGGTGGAACTAGGCTGACAACCAGCAGCAAATAAGCCAACAAGGCTATCTAATCTGCAGAAAACATATTACATGAAGACAAACTGCAAGCAGAGTATCCTTGTTGAAAAGAGTAAGCATCCGGTGCAGTTTAATAATCTTCTCTTACAAACTCATGTCTAACCCAGGACTAAAACTACCCCCTCACCACCACTCACCCCCCCAGACCCCTTTCCAAATAAAAAGGATGACAATACATTAGAGAATCCATGCATGCATGCCATACAAAGGAACTGTGCCTGTTCTAGGGCATTAGGCTATTTGAGCAAGATCTGATGACTTTATGGACCATTTTTTAACCACTACGGAGAGATCTTCAGCTGTTTTTGCATATTAGGGTGTTAGGTAATTGAGCAAGAAACTGAAATCCCACTTCTTTTACAATTTAGAATCATTTTTGACAGAGACAACTCAAATGCTCTTATCAAATCTTATTCATTCAACTTCTTCAGTGGACCTCGAGAAAAAATTTACCTACCAAAACAAGCCATGCTTTTCTTGCCAGATTGCAACTCCATCCAGTTGGTTTTGCTTTTTAATCTTTTTCCCCCACTTTTTTTATAAGTACTAAAAATTTTATTAAAGGACAAAATATAAATACAGAGGATGAAAATACTACATCCTTTGAAGAAATTACAACTGAATATTCAAAAATGAAATCCAAGAAAGAATCACAATGTAAACTGCCCAAAATGCACAAGTCAAACAATAAATGCAGGAAAATGGTTTTTAAGTAAGTTTCTTCTTTCTTTTTTCTTCTTTAACTAATACACCATATGCCCAAAAAAGGAGAGAACCATAAGCCCTCTTTATTCAGTTTTAATAATTTTCAGCATTTTTGAGCAAACTCATAAACTCATATGGCATACATTTAATTTATCCAAAGTAAAATTTTAGGTCAAACTACAATTTTGGTCCTCAAACTATGCATCTGCCTGAACTATCAATAGTTTCAAAGTTCTGGAAGTTCTGAAAATGTCTCAATGTGCCCTTACCCTACCTTTTATCAATATGTGAATGGCAATCACTGATGTAGCACATGTGTTTCTACAAGTCGTTATAATACTCATGTGACATGTTAGGCCACAAGCAGGCCTCACATAATCAGAATATATTGAGATATGTGAACTTAAAATTAAAGAATGTAAAACAAATAGAAAATATTTGTGGTCCCTAAACCCTTATTTTTTGAGAGCACCATGTGGCTTAACATATTATATCAACATTATAAAAACATATACAAAAAAAATGCCACATCAGCAATTGTCTTTTGTGTTGTGATGGAAAGGTAGGGTAAGGATAATATTGACTTGATTTTAAAACTTCAATAATTAAATTGAAACAATTGATAGTTTAAAGATTAATTTCATATCTAACACATAGTTCAAATACCAATATTGCATTTTGACCTAAATTTTATTTAGCAACCAATGAGCCTGAAAGGGATAAGTAAATGAACTTATGATTTGAGTTTCACCTGTCAGCAATTGCCAAAACTATCCCTGCATCAGTTGCCGGAAGAATGTCCCCAGAAAATCTAGGAAGTGTGATTTCATACAATGCCTCTGCAACCTGCAACACACAAAGCACAGAAATTGAAACAAAAACAGAGTATATTATATTAAGTAGCACATGTGAGGGAATTATACATAAATTCCTAACAAAAAAAAAAAGAAAAAAAATACATATATGAAACCCGAAAAGAAGAAATAACAATTAAAAGTAAGATGAACCTGCTCAGGATAGCCATCTCTAATAGCATAATGGCGGGCCATTATTCCTGCGAGAGAAGTAAATTCTGTGACAACCGCAGTAGCAAGATCTGACATAGCAAGTGATGCAGCAACCTGAAGAACTTGAAGCATATCTTCATCAATTTGCAGAGCCGAACTTAGTTTGGTAACCATATTCTGAATGCGAGTCATCTTGTCCAGCATTGTTCCTAGTTTCTCCTATTGTATTTCAAGTTATCAAGATGTAAGAGCTATTAGAGAAGGGAACAGTGTCAATTCATCATCAATCAGATATAATTCCAGCACTTTCAAAAATCACTTTTGATCTTAAAGTTTCCCCCATCCCCTTTTCTTTCAGGGGAAAAAATCCACTATGAGTACTACAAGCTTAAACGAGTTTGTTCAATTATTATATAAAAGAAACAGTGTTAAAAAACAGTTACATGCTGAACTTTCTAATTCAAAGAAGACAACAGCAAAATTCTCTAATTCCCAAACATATCATCTCTCCTTTCTCATGGATTAAAAAAAGAAAGAAATAACCTACATGGAAAAGAATCCCTTTCAATTTACTTCGGAATTCTGAAATTTTTTTACGTGTATCCATCTCATAAAAAAATTTAGCATCTTCATAGCGAGCTCTGCACAAAAATGAAACGCTTTGTCTCATATGACAGCTCAATACGAGAATAAGATGGAAGGCATAATAACAGTGTAATTCCAAAAACATATGCAAGCACTCAAAGTAGATTCATGAGAATTGAAATTTCAAGCAAAAATTGTTAGGCTCAGAAACACCACACCAAAACCTTATGCCCATGGGACTCACACTAGGTAATGGCCGTAAAATACCTTTTTAAAACCTTATGCCTGCAGGACTCACAATAGGCAATGGCCTTAAAATAACATACAGACAGAAACTTGGACCTAATTTGCCTTGTCAAAACATCTACAACTTCTGATTTAGGTGGAGAAAAAAGAAATCAATTCTAAAAAGATCTATAGAATTTTTCCTTTGCCAAAAGAAATTTAAGGAGCTATGAGAAGTTTAACAGATCATATCCTCCTCTATTGACTAAAGAAAAAAAAAGGTAAACCAGTGAGAACCTTGTTTACCTGAGTACTGCTTCATTTCCTTTTCTCACTACAGTCTCATCAATTGCACCATTTGCCACCTAAAAGCAAAACTCATGTCACCACACTACTTACAAACAGATCAACCTTGACACTTTAAGAGGAAAAAAAATGGTTATAATGTAGATATAACTGGTAAGAATGTCTCACAGCAATGAAGTATGGCAATAGCCTTCCAGTGTCATCACTAATAGCAAAGTATTTTTGGTGCTTCTGCATAACCTGCATAATCGTACATAACAGTCAACAAATGATGCACAAATTTCTAACCCCACATTAAAAGTCTGATAAACTTTTGACATCTTACCATAGTTAGAAGGTCTTTTGGAAGCTCTAAGAAGGACTCTTTAAACTTCCCAAGTACTGGAACAGGCGCCTCAACAAGATTTACAACCTAAAATATTATGCAAACAGATATACTAAGAACTTTGTTTTTGCCCAGAAGTAAGCACAGTTCAAGAACATGCCTATTGAACAAATTTCACCAAAAGAGAACACATCTATAACCTCATCAAGTAAGCCCTCCTTAAAAAGTATGTGTCCATTGACACTTTTTGCTAACACATTAGAGTGCTCCAAAATCTTTTTCTTACGTTCCTGTAAGAGAAAACAAATCATTCAAAAATTAAGTTTTGCTAATTCTATACTTCTTCTTCTTTTTTTCTTTTTTGGAAAAGAATACAAGAAAAACGAGAAAATGTTTGTAGCTATCCATAGTTTTGCAGAAAGTAGAAAAAGCAAGTTACTTCATAGTACCTCAATTTCAACATTGATTCCAGCATTCCTCATAACTTTACCATAAGATTCTGCACTTTCTACCTGTGAATAGTTTTGTGGAGCTTTGACTTAATCAAGCATCTTAGACTTGGAAAACAAAGAGCAACACCTAATACAACCCACCCCCCTCCCCCCGCACAGGACAAAACGCACCCACACTCACCTTTAGAAGTCCAGGAATATAAAATCCATAAATTAAATAGGTATACTAAAAAATCATCAATATGAACAGATAAAAGAAATCATAATGTGGGAAATAGAGTGATATAGCCCTCAAGCAACATTCACAAATACTGTTAAGATAGAATCTACCAAAGGGAGGAAAAAGATACATATGGTCAAAATTTGTACTAAAAAAGAATTAAACGATTTGTAGCCACTTATTTGCAAACCTAATTCGAATTAAAGGTTAAAATCAAAATTGTGAATTTAAAACAAAAATCTTCAGATCTGTATAAAACAGGACAATTATTCAAGCGAACAAAATTGGCCACAGCTCAATCAGTTGTACTTTCTTTGATAAGTTTTGGCCACAAGAGCAGGAAGAAGGGGAAATTTGAACTCGTAACCTAACCTCCACATTATGAGCTGTGGTCCTCAGCCGATTGTGCTACCCTTTGAGGTAGCCAATTAGTTATCTCTAAAGGAAGAAAGGAAAGATATCTGCATTGATCTTTGTGTGTGTATTGACTATGGGTTATATGATGAACACACAAGATAACGCGGTCAATCCTGTCACAATTTTTCTATATTCCCTTCAATAAGAAAATTGATTCACTCGAGATTTGAGTAGTTAGATCGACCTTTGGGGAGGGGGAGATAATTATTTTTGTAAGATATACATGACTACATACACAGATACATAAACCAAAAATGAAATAGAGACCTAAGTAGTCCGAGTAAAATGCAGAGGAAGCTGATTTTGGAAATTGAAAAATAAAAAAAGTATAAATTTTACCCACATACCATGAGAGTAGCTGAAGGAGTATTACGAAGGCCATAAGACAGGTTGCCACTACATCCAAAAAAAAAAAAACCCTAAATTTGTAAGTACACTGTATAAACACACAAAAG
Source organism: Quercus robur (assembly GCF_932294415.1). Lineage (NCBI taxonomy): Eukaryota > Viridiplantae > Streptophyta > Magnoliopsida > Fagales > Fagaceae > Quercus > Quercus robur. The sequence goes on along the minus strand of NC_065543.1, from coordinate 54,804,544 downwards.
GAAAAACCAAATCCACAAACAACTTTTATATGCATTTCCCCCTAATGAGCCAAACGATAAGATGCATTTTAGCCAGTGATTTAACCACAAAAGGAATAACTCTAGACAAAACAAGCCATGCACCACAAAGTTCTATTCTGCCCTTCTCTTTTGGCATTGAAACTGTCTTTTCTAGAGGAAACATGCATCTATTGTCAGCACAGAACCAAATCAAGCAACTTGTTGACCAACATGAACTTTCTGAATAGTCTACAAATGCTTTTTTCTTTAGTATTTTTTTATAATCCTGTTAGCTTTTTTTTTTTTTTTTTGAAAACTTGAGTATTAGCCCATGGACTAAATTTACATAATAGGTTGGGTTGCATCAATCTACTAGTTACAAGTATGAGAATCTCGCCTAGTAAAAATTTCTCCTCAAAATAACTAATAAAAAATAAAGCCTCAGGCACCTATAGATGAACCCCACATTGCTAAGAAGGGGGGATGGATGATAGTTTATAGGTTTCTAAGCTACCTTGGGAGTTGTGGGGAGGGCTAAAAATGTACAATTATGAGCCTCATCCTACCCTTCTCTCCTTCTCAGAATATTCTTTTAAGTAAAATATTTCATTTAAAAAAAAAAAGATCCTCTCCTCAAATTATTTGGTGAAAATCAAATTTCTAGCATCAATGCCTAGATCTCCAAAGGTAATTCATTTCATCAGTGCCTAGATCTCCAAAGGTAATTCATTTCCTCCATTAACAACAACTCATTTGTCAATAATGACAATGCAATGCAATGCCCCACTTAGCGAATTAATTTCTTAGGCCCATAATGAATTCCATTTCATTGTAGATCTTCAAAATGATAAATAAACATGTTTCTAACAAAGACTGCCGATTATTGATTCAGGGAGATGCAATGCCATCCCCATAAGGAACACTATACTTCAAAACCCTCAAATAAAAGCTCATGTTGCAACAACGGAAAACGTAGCCCAAGACAAGCCAAGCCAAGCCAACCCACTTTATTTGAAATACAATTGTGCAATTATATATCAGAGAGAGAGAGAAGAATAAAAGTAAGCATGATCACCTCAAAACTCCAGCAAACATGAATGGCACGACTACATCTCCATGGAGGGCCAAAATCCAACGAATAGGTCTGCTAAACATGATCTACATGTTAACAGCAAGGGCTTGATTAGCAAATCCAGCAAACTAAAAATATAAATATATTGACCAAAAATATAGAATAACCACAACAAATAATTTTATTGCTTATGAATAAAGCAGAATTAAAAATGAAAAACACACACACACACATGATCTACATATCAACAGCAAGGGCTTGATTAACAAATCCAGCGAACTAAAAAAATGAATATTTTGACCAAAAATATAGAATAATTACAACACAATTTTATTGCTTAAAAAAAAAAACGGAATTAAAAAAACACACACACACACACAAAAATTGAAAATTCTAGGATGGATCCAAGTAATCATGTTTTTACCTAATTACAATACTAAGTGAATTGCCGGTCTTTTATTTACAATAAAATTGTTGGCACAACAATTGCACAAGGATTACATATTGTAAGTCCTTGACAACAACATGCTGGACGAATCAAGCACTAAATCCCGGAGTTATTTTCATCCATTAAGGAGGTAGAGAACTTGCAAAAGGAAAATCCAACATATGATTTTACTTGACACTGAAAAAACTAGTGACCTATGATGCAGAATGTAGTGAGGAAAGCAAGAAAATAAAAACAAAAGGGAGAAACCCAAGGCTTCACCACCTAAGGGTGCTTGAAATCACCACCAAGCGAGAGAGAATTTCTCATCAGAAAATTCTTATTCAAAAGGCAGTCCCTTCACAATTACAAGAGCCACTATTTTAATGGGCTTATAGGATCAAATCAATATGAAAGATTTAATCATGCCACAAAATCCTTAATCAAAACAAAGCCAAACTAATTCAAAACTCAAATACATGAAAGTAATAAAAGTCTGAAATTTGATGTCTCAAATAAGTAAAAATCAGAAACAAATCTAGTGTCCACACCAACTCCCCAAGTTGACGCAAAACGTGGTTAGGGAATGCAAAAAAAAAAAAAAAAAAAAAAAAAAGAAAGAGAGAGAAAAACTCTAGGCTTCACCAACTAAAGGTGCTTGGGATCACCACCAAGCAAGAGATAATTTCTCATCAGAAAATTCTTTATTACAAGAGCCACTAATTTAATATGGCTTTCAAGATTACATCAATCTGGAAAGATCTAATCATGCCACAATTAAATCCCACAAATCCATAATCACAATAAAGCCTAAACTAATTCAAAAAATTCAAATGCATAAAAGTAATAAAAGTCTGAAATCTGGTGTCTCAAATAAGTAAAAATCGTAAATAAATCTAGTTGCCACACCAAGTTGTCTCACTGGTAATCCGGAAAAGGCCATTTCAATTTAATGAACAAAAGATTAATAATTGATTTTTTTTTTTTCATTTTTAACTAACAAGAAAAGAGGAACACATGCAAATCAAATGTTAAGAGCCGTAAATAGAAATTAAAAATTAAAATTGTACAAACCTGAGAGTTCCAGCGCATTGACTTTGGAAATGATATTTTAGCAATGGTACTGGGTAATTCTTCAGACAACACCTATTTATAGCAAATTAAAAACAGCATTTATCAACAGATCCTTATGGGTAAACATTGTTCAATTAAAAATAATAATAATAATAAATAAATAAATAAAAACCACAAAAGGGTGACAATAGAATCAAAAGGCAAGCCACATGTCCACTATTCTAAAGCAGCAGTCCAAGTAAGTAGCCATTAATTCCCAGAATCTTAGAAAATCATTGAGCAAATTGTCACCTTAAGGAGATAGATAAGTAATCATTAATTGCATACTAGAAACATGGTATTCCATTATTTATCTGTACCTTGATAATTTGTACTCACCAATAAGCTCCAATAGCTAACAAGCCTATTAATGTAAAAAAATAGAATAATTGACACACATATTAAGTGATGTTCATATATCTGCATGTATCATTGGAAATTACGTTTTCTTTCAATCAGTATTAATTTTAAGCATCAGATATTATTGCATCTGTCACCTTAATAATAGAAAAGGGGCATGGTAAAAAAAATGAAAGAGCCCTAATCTTCATCAATGCTTCCTTGAATTCCTCCCCAGCTCTTTTTAATTGTATCCTATTCCTGAGTTCTACAAATAGTACATGAGATAAACTTTTCTACCAACATTTTCTGTTGGAAACTGTTACTGTTACTGTTAATAAAGTTTCATTCAGTTAATCAAAACAATTGATCTTTGTTTTTTTTAATAGATATAAAGGAAAGTAATACTGTTCATTCAGTATTTGTCTTAGATTAAAATTAGCACATATTGAGATCTTAACTGAATCAGTACACATCTGCAATTGTACATCCAAATTTGATGGGCACTTCATCTAACCAAATACATTCACAATAAATAACTAAGGAAAAAATTTCTTTTTTTATGAGAGAAGTTCATAAATACAATTAGCAAAGAGAAAAAGAGGCACTAGAACCTCAACAGCAAGTCGGGCAGATTCCATTATACGAGCATATAGATACTCTGTTTTCCCTGCATTTTGAAAAAACCCTCATGAATACCCATTATCAAGTACAAACATTATGTATAGCAACTTAAAAACAAGAAAATGTGAATTTTCTGGAACAAGGCCCAAAATTTCTGATGGCTAACCATTCAAATGTGCTAAGCTTTAAAGGCCAAACTTACTTCCCCTCAAAGTAGCAGTTAAATAGCAATAACTCAGAACTTTTGCAGCAAAGTGGCCCATCAATAAATGGGCCAGATAAAGGTTCACTTCTATAAAAAATAAAAAATAATAAAAAGGCAGCACGGGAACCCTAAAACCCACCAGGGTAGAGGTAGTCCCAACTAAAAACCCAGTATGCCCCAGCCGAATTATGTAGTAAACAACTATAGTACAACTTAGTTGATTTGGCATGAGGTGTACTAGCAAATTAAATTGATTAGTTGGTCAAATGAAGATCAAATAGCATATGATTTTCTATACTTATACTGAACATTAAACATTTACAGATACCGAAAACAATCTTCCGTGAATACAATTAGGTAGATCTCATACACGATTTATTGGAAGTGTATGGGTAAGCTCATCAACCCACCTCACAGATGAGTCAATCGTTTCCATAGATTTTTGCCAATAAGCTCTAGCTCAAATGACACTTCATGCCCCCATAGAATGGCTTGGAGGGTAAAGTCATGTGTTCAAACCCACCAGAATCACCAGATGCATGTTTACTTGCCAATCTAAAAAAAAAAAAAAAAAAAAAAATTGTTTCCATATATTTTTACCAATTATCTGCAATCTCCAAATGTAAACATGTCTGCTATTGTTCTCACATAAGGTGGAAAATTCGGAAAGAGAGGCTTCCCTAAATGAAAGTGATAATACTAGTGTGCAAGCAGAGTTTAGTGCTTAGAGACAGCTGGTCAATGGCCGTGGAGCTTGGAATTTCTTGTTTAAAAGTGGAAATGATGCTGATAGTTGTCAACTTAGTCACCGGGAATTTTGCCACTAGCAGACTAACATTTTCCCTTGTTGATTGCAGATAATTGTTATCCACCCTCTCTTGCAGTAGTCTGACTACAGTGATACTCTTGCTTAGCTAGACTATTCATAAGATGAGGATTTTGTGTGCTATGACCAGCCTCCTTAAAATATAAGTCCTCTTTTGTGTAATGACAATACTGATTTGTAAAAGGGGTCAACTTCTAAATATAACCATTGCAAGATATTTGCAACATGATAACTTAACACAATAAAAACTAATCACCATACACAGTTCTAAGTCACCTTCTAGTAGTAGTTTTTTTTTTTTTTTGGGGGGGGGGGGGGGTTGGGGGGTTGGGGGTGGAGTATTGAAATAATTAAACCATCTCTATATCCAAAATCATATAAGAAGTACAAATAAATTCAAGGAGATGAACAATGAAGTAAACTTAGATCTCAAAACCTTCTGCTTGTAATGGCAACTATTTCACTTTCTTTTTTTCTTTTTTTAGGTAAACTTTGCACACTCACCATCAATCTTTCTATTCAATGAGTCCAGTGGTATAGAGTATCTACGGCAAAACCCCTCAGCAGCCTGACATGAAATAACAAGTTGAATATTATATGGCTATTTATATTCAAATCAGGTACCAACCAATTAAAAATGATGACCTTTTAAGTTACACCAGTATACAATGACATCTCAATAATTACACTAACAAGTGAGCAATGGATTCTAGCTTTGCCAAAGTTACAGCACAAGCTAGGAAACATAAAATACGTGTAATAACTAATAATCCCTTCCATGAAGGAAAAACAAATAAATTAACATTAATAATAAAGCAAATGCACTCATGGTAGTTACTACCTACTTCTATCACTGTTTTCAAATAATCTCACCACATAAATCATTTGGCCAAAAAAGCAAATTTACTTAAGCTCCCAGGAGAAAAAGAATGGCAAACCTTTGTAGCATTTCCTTGATTATCAAATGCTTTTGAAACAGGAGGTCCTCGAACCTCAACCTCCTTCTCAGCTTGTTTAGTGCAAAGATTCTCAACACAAACCTGGAAATGTGACAAAAAAGGCACACATCATTACCGTTCAGTGTGATGAAATGAAACTAGATAAGGTCCTGAAATTTTGAACACTTCTGAAATTTCAGTGGACGGTCAATTTTAGTACTAAGAGCCACATAGGGTACTATAAAATTCAACATATTTAGATGTAAAACCTGCACTATTGCATGTGAAACACAGTTCTTTTTTATTATTAAGTATAAGATAGAAGAACTGAACCCAGAAACAAATCCCATGGAAGAATGCAATTAGGCCATTAAGCCATAAGAACAAAGAATAACTTCTCTTCTATTTTCTCTATTTGGAAAACAATGTCAGCATTTTGCAAAGAAAAATATAGTTTCACTGTACCAGTAATCTGCGAGGTGTTCCAAATGCTTGCACTTCACCATGGCTTAATCTTTGTTTTTCCAACACCAGCAATATTAAGTCTTTGAGCTGCAATGACCAGCATTTCAGTCAGTGAACAACTATAGATGGAAAATTAGACGGAAAAAGTGGGGTTGACAGTATCTAAAAGGTAAAGAGAGCTTCAAAACCAACCAACCAAAAAAAAAAAAAAAAGGAAAGGAGATAGCTATAATAAGAAAAGGATCAACATGCTTCATGTGAAAAAAAAGAGTACTTGCTGGCCTGCATCAACTACATCTTGAGGTGGCATCTCTTCAGTCCCAATCTCAAGAACAAACAACCTTGAATCATCATTCACCTGTGACATAAGTCAAAGAATAAACCCACATTTAAAAGTAATAACTAATGTACACATAGTAGTTGTTAAACCGTGACTTATTCTGGTCAAACAATAAAATTATAATGTTAAAAAGTTCACATAAATTTAAAGTTCTAGCAATATCCAACTACTAGAATTTCAATGACAAGGTGTCAATGGTAAATTGAGCACCATCCCCCCTCTCTCTTAGACACATATATATATATTATATGTCTAGGAGTGTACAAACACAATTATATAATTGCTTAGACCATTTAGTTCTCATGCGTTATTTATGATGTCTTTAAAGCTACAAGCATAGGTAAAAAAATCCAGGACTCCCATGTACATCTGGTGATCAAACCACATCAACAAGAGCATGCCACAAAAAGGGATGTAACAGTAAATCCCAAAATAATATTGAGTCTATTCATGTAGGCTTGATCATTCATACATATAATTAAAATGTTAATAAATCAATAAAAAATGAAAGCTAAATTAGCCTTAAGAAAATTGCTATATCAATACTACAAACAATGAGAGAAGTTCAAGTCAGCTGCATATGCAAACTAACCTTCTTGACTGCTGTATCCAAAAGCTCTTTAGGACACACAACATGAACAGGGTCAGAAGCAACACCCAGTGGATGTCCAAGAGACTCCCTGGTATTCAACCAAAGTTGTGCACACTGACGAGCTAAACTGATTGAAGAGAAAAATAAATAAAATTAAAAAAAACACACACACACAAAAAAAGAAGATAAGATAGACACAGAACTCAGGAGGATTAACCTGAAAGGATCATGTTCTTAAAAAAATATCTTTGTTCAGGCCTAGACCAGCAATTTATTTGCAGGCAAATAATCTGTCATGCATGTCTTTGTTCTGTATTATCAAGCTGCCAACCATTTCATTGATAACATAGACACCAATATTGGCCCTTAACTTCATATAAACATTCAGTTAATGGAACCAAAGTTGGTAAATTTGTTTAGCTAAGCAATGATAAGTGATAACCAGTTGCAAATTATAGTGGCAGGGACTGTTAGTTTCAATAGTCCTCCCTGCCTCCCATTTTGTTGATCCTATGGATCAAAAGACAATAGACTTGTTCCGCTATAAATACAATATTAGTTGAGCTGCTTGAGCAGTATATCGCAAGTTGCAGACTACATATTAATCTTTCTCCTGCTGATCAGAGCATATATGTCCCCTAAGATTTTGCCAGAACATGTCATTGGCACCATAAACTAATAATGCCCTGTACTCAGTTGAAAAGTCTACCAGATGGTCTATAAATTTAGTTCTAAAACCTTACCCATTAATTGAATCTGTACAAAGAACATGGTAGGTCATGTTATCACAGATAGGGCTGAGACAATGATGACTACAAAAAGGATATCTGCCCAACTTTAAGATCGAGAGATTATCAGATTAAAAATAAAAATTGATCTCTACAAGTTTCTAAAAGTGGACCTTAATACCATTCTACAGCAAAACAAAATTCACAACTTCAATTTTACCAGTACATACATGACAGTGTTTTTCTATTTTGAGTTTTCTGGGCCACAATTAGGAAGAATCCTTACCTTCTTATCCGACCAAAATATCGAGCACGCTCTGTTACCCCAACAAAGCCTCTAGAATCTAAGATGTTAAAAGCATGAGATGTCTTCAGAAGCTGATCATACCTAGCATGTAGCACAGCAAATGTTAACTTAAAGAAAAACAGAGAAAAGTTTTCCAAATAATGCACTGAATAATGGAACATAATAAAAATTAAACAACATACGCAGGGATTGCAAGGCCTAAAGCAAGCAAAGAGCGCGCCTCTTCTTCAAAAAAATCAAAGTGTTTCTGAAGATGATGAACACTAGCATGTTCTAGATAATATGCACTCATTTCCTTCCTGAAAAAGAAGTACGAAATACATTGATTGTGGACATTTAGAAAGTAAACAGCACAGTCAAGCTTGATAATGCTTATATAACAGAAGGCGGAAAAAGAGCAAAATAAAGAGAATAGAGATTAAAAAGGTTAATGGAAGTATATCAGATGGCATCCCATCCAACTATCTTCAATGCCAATCAAGCACTTCAGAGTTCTTTTAAATTAGCTTCCAGCAGTAGTATGCTTCAAAAAGAGGCAAAGCTGCTCACAAAGGAGAAAGTACTTGACTAAAAAAAGGGAAGGAGGCAAAAAGTTCAGCAGTTAACTTCTACAAAGAAGACTAAAAGAACACAGTGGAGAAGAAAGGTGGGAGTTCGAATATCACTAACTCGAAAAGTTTATTTGCATAAAGTACAAAATGTTTGGGGTAGCAATTCCATAAAGACCATGACAAAAATTTAGAAAGGCAAAAGATTACCAGCATTTAGGAAGAAAGTACGAAACATAATCCATTATTCAAGAATACTGAGTGATGTACATTGACAATCTTTGAAAGATTATAAGTATTTGTGACCACAAAGTTCTAGCACTATTTTGCCTTTAAAGAAAAAGAAAAAGAAAAAAAAAAAATATATATATATATATATATATTGAGGGGAAACCTACTCATTCTCCAAAAACAGCTCCCCATATGTAATTCCATCAGCATATTGAATTTTCTTAAAATGATCAACTCCCTGCCAATTGGTTCAGACAAATTTAATAAAATGGACAATGAGATCAAAGATTAATAAAAGAAACAATCAAAGACGGACCTGTAGTAACATGAGGATGCGCTCAAGACCATAAGTGATTTCAACAGATATGGGCGACAATTGCAGGCTTCCAGCCTAGAGAAAAAGAACGGGAAAAAAGCTTCAAGTGAAACCAAATAAAACTTGGCAAAATCATGAAAAATCAACAGTACCTTGACCAAGGGAAATAGTTATTATTACAGTAAACATGAAAGCCATATCATCCAAAATTAGGGAAGATTCTTAGCTCTATTCAATTTAAAGGAGTAACCTGCTGGAAGTAGGTGAACTGGGTAATCTCCATTCCATCCATCCAGATTTCCCAGCCTAAACCCCAAGCACCAAGTACCTATAAGCATGTTTGGTCAGCACGTGGAAAACAAACAAGCTAATGATCCATTTCGGCAAAAATGCTTCCTCAAGAAAAATTTTACACATATAGTTGCACTATGCTTACGACTATGAGCCATAGCAAGGAAATCTAACCAAGTTAAATTGTATCTCAGTAAGACGCACTAATTAGATCTTCATAAAATAACAAGGGAAGAATAAAAATCCACCATCAAAGACAAGATATTACCGGACTCTCCCAGTTGTCCTCCACAAATCGTATATCATGCGCGCTAACATCGATACCTATCAAGCATAAAGCATCACTGTTAAACGAAATGTTGAAAAAAGGATAAAATGTGAAAATGTTAAACAGTTCTTGTCATTTGCACTAACATCAATGGGACTAGATGATTGGCAATCTAAACAACAATTACACATAACATGTAACCTTATTTAATAGAATTGAATCCCAGAGGCCTTGAACCGCAATCTTACCCTCCATCTGAATATTAAGGGAGTAGGAAGCACCATTTGAATTTTGAGCTAGAGCTCATTGGCATCATTTGAAATTGTTTTGGAAACAATGGTCATTAAAACATAGAAGCTTTTAGGCCAATGAGCTCTAACTTAAATGCAACTCCTCCCCTTGTGAAGCTAGGTGGAGGGTCTGGTCAGATTTCTAGATACTTGTAACTTTAGATGATGTTTGTGGCTACCCTCGTACACTTCCTGTGTACATGGAGATCATTGCCTTCATTTCTCTCCAATAAATTTTTTTAATTACTTGTAAAAGAAGAAGGTGGAGCATCAGGTCATGGGTTTTCAAGACCACCATATACGTATCCAATTACCATTAAAAAGAAAAAGACACAGAATCCCTTATGTTCCTGCATAGATATAACACGGAATGTAAATGGTGCTTATTCATTTTAATTGTAAAGGAATAACCAAAATCCTTGGAAACTATGACAGTATAAAAATCAAAGGTATTACTATATAGGGACAAAAAATAGAACATGAAGTGCCATAGATATATGATAAATTTTTTTTTTTTTTTTTGATAAGTTATATGATAGTTAAAATAATAAAGTGATCTCATAATCATCAACCTCCAAGCCAAAGAAGGTAGTGATCATGATTCTCATTTCTCAATCAAATTGGTAGATTGAGGTAGAAATTCAGCCCGTTAAATCTAACAGAGATAATAATATTAACCACTTTGTTTGTTTATTTATACTTGAGCTTTAGATTGATCATATGGAATGCAATTTTATTAAAGTTGGAACTAGATATTAAGTGATGATAAAATAGATGGACAAATAATGCCAACAAGTTATCATTTTCAGTATCTTGGCTCAATCATTTGTAAGAATGGGGAGATTGATGAGGTATAGAACATGTTATACATGCTGTTCTTTTTTGGGGGGGAGAATTGGTTTGGGAAGCACTAGTCAACTATATGGAATATGATACCACGTTGTCTACTGTGGTTAGCTTGGCAGGAATGCGATAACCGTATCTTTGAAGATAATGAGAGATCTTTAGATCTTTTAAAACATCTTCTATTTGGTACTTTATTTCAGTGGGCTCGTATTTGGGTCTTACACAATGTATTTCGATTTCTGCTTTCTACAATCTATTAGCTTTAGCTCTTGAGCTTTATGTATTTTCTTCATGTCCAGAGTGTTCATCATCATGAACACAATGTTCATTTTTCAATAAAAGTTCTATTACCTATCAAAAAAAAAAAAGTTACACATAAAATTAGAGTTGGGAGACATAAAAGTGAATTGAGAATCTTGCATGATTGAATATTACCATTAAGTTGAAGGGGGCGTTATATATGATTGCTATAAGACCAGCCATACTTCAAGGAAAAAAATGATGGGCTACTAAGAAACATGTTCATGAAATGAGTGGAATACCTAGAAAGAACAAATGATGATGTAAGGCCTAGTTCATTTTCCAACTTGAAAGGAGAGCTCATGATTATCATATTAGGGAACCACTAGATACCCAACTTTCTCCCATTTATGCAGAAAATGGGTGTGCCTTTGCATCTTTGTCAAGAAGAACAACCAACAGCAACATTTTAAGGCCTAGTTCATTTTCTTATACAGCATAACTTCTAATGAATTTTTTTCCCTTTTTTTAAAGGGAAAAATGAGTTTTAGCCCGTCGTTTATGATTAAGATGTGGCTCAATTGCTAGTTTTCTTCTTGTATTGATACGGGCGTCAAGAATCAATAAGCACAAGACATGAAAATGGACAGAGGGCACCAATGAATTCTTCTCAACTTATTTTGATAAGTAATGATATTTTATTGAAAAAATACTACTTGATGTACAAGTAAAATGAACACAGAGGAACCTAAAGAATTACAATTCTTTTCAACTTTAAGAACAATGCAGAAATGCCTTTAAGCTTATAGCAATTTAAAGAAAATATAGGCAGAGTCACTACCTAAAGCTGATAGGCTACGAATAAAAAGGTCTTGTGAATTTCCAGGATCAGGCTTTAATATAACCTGAGATCAAATTTGAATGCAAGCAGTAAGGTATTGTAAAACAAAGCTCCCTAAATCATCCAGAAAAGAAAATTTTTATCCATAAACTCAAATTTAACCTGAAATTGAGTGTGTCTTTGAAGCCTGTTTGGGTTTTCACCATAACGACTATCATCTGGCCGAATGCTAGGCTCCGCATACCTTTCATATGAAACTCCACATTAGCAGTTACCTAAGAAAACTCTTCTTTCTTTTTTTTTCAAAAGGGATGGTTTTCAAGTATCAATGCAGTTGTCAAAATGTAAAATAGTAGTGACAGAAAATCTCACAACTTTATAGCATGTTAAATTAGCTAATCGAACAATATTTTGAAGATTCCAGCAAAAAATCAAAGCAATCAAAATCAAATTTTCAAATTTTTTCAAGCATAGTTACAATAAGCAAATGCTTATAAGAAAGAATTTGATCCCGGAAACGTCTAATTCACACAGGCCTTATCAACCAGCATGCATTAAAAATCCAGATCACCCCAATATTGATCAGCCAATTACCCCATTATATGCATGGCCGATCTGTGCATTTTTTTTTTAAATGTATAGAAACCTTTGGCAGAGATATCTTGTTATTGCAAAAGAAAATGAGAATAATTTTGGCTGCCATAAGTTAAAATGGTTGATTCCAATCTGCTGTTTGTTTATTTTATGTCTTTTCAACAAACAAGATAGGCAAGTATGGTAGCATCAAAGTCAACTTATAAGGAGGGGATTGGGGGGGGGGGGGGGGGGGGGGGAATATATTGATTTTTACTATTTTATTTTGCACCATCTTCAGTTTCATTTACAAACAAGAACAACTTCTTTATAATTTACATACAAAAAAAGGGACCAAGGGGTATTTTTCATAATGTTGCAAACAATTGAACTGGAATATGGTTAATTTAAGCTACATGGTTTCTAGGAAATCATTATTTATATATTTAGTTCTTAAGTGAGCATGCACTGTACGTGACCGTATAGCCATTCTGTTAGAGAAGTATTGAACTGCTTCGGTTTTTAATAATGAAATTTTATTGGAAAAAAAAAATGGATATGTACTCAGGAATAAACAAAATAGCCCTAAAAAAGTACAAGATATCCAAACAGTGAATGTTACAGTCTAAAGGAAGGAGAATCAATGAAGTCTATAATAGAATGTATCTCACTATGATCTATCATCTGTGATCCAAAACAAGGATCCATTCAAACAAAGCTTGTAGGAAAGTTGATTTTGGCTGAATAACCGAGACACCCATGCCTTCAAAAGTGTGTTAATTCCTTTCCTTCCTTAAAGTCCACAAAAGGCATGAAAGAGGTAGATTCCTCACATACAAGGATGGTGTTTACCAAACCAATTCCTCCATCCAGAAAGTAGTAGGTCTACAACCCTCTTGAACATTACTCATTGAACCCCATATGTCAAGAAGGTAAAGGTCACAAATCAGATGCAACGTCACAATGCAACAATAGATGATCTACAGTCTCACCACTACATCTACACATGAACTAATTATACAAAACATTTGACCCTTTTACACATAACTGGATCTCACGTGCAAACAAACTAGTATCAACAACAGAAATCCTGCATTGACTACCAATCACTTTTCTTCTCTTAATTAAGCCATATACACCATAATCCCAAGGAAACCATCCATGTTCATTCATTATTTCAGTTACTACATGACTCTAAACATCATTTTCCTAAAATTTCAACACCTGCTTGCACAAGAAGATACATCAAAAGAAGTGACAACACTTGCTTCGACAAAAATATATACATAGTAACGCATGGAACTTCCAAAAACAGCATACTTACGCAACATTCCACGGTTCTGGACCCAGAACTCTCAAGAATGTAAGAGGATTCATAGTCCCAGCTCCAACCTGGCCAACAAAGATTAACGTAAATTACATCAAACAACTCACCAAGTGTGAAATGGATTTATATTAAATTGTAGACTAAATTAAACTTTTGACCGTTAAAAGTTTGACGTTATTTTCATTATGGTCCCGTGAGTTTCATATTTTTCATTTTCATCCACCAAATTTGATTCCGTTTTTAAAATGATTCTTCCCCATGCCAACTAAACAATGCCATTTCTTCTCTGTTTCATTTTTTTGCTATCTCATAATGGCCAAATTAGTCACGGACATAGATGGAAGGACCATTTTGAAAATGAAATTAAACTTGCTGCAAGAAAATGAAAACAACACCGAGGGCCCAAGAGTGTATTCTAATCTTAATTGTACTATCAAACAACTGCATTATATAATATTGAGAAAGTTTAGGGTCACAACTTTTGTCACAACTCTGAGGTAGTTAACTATAAGTGATAGAGAAAAAGTAGACCTAGTGGGTCCACCACTCACAGTCGACCACATTATCAAGTTGTGTCAAATGTTGTGGTCGTGGAATAACTGATTACAGCTGTGTTTAGTTCAAGGGAAATTGATTTCCGGAAAATATTTTCCGCATTTACAGGCGTTTGGAGCGACAGAAATGGTGGTCAAATAAAGGCATTTATGGCAGAAATTGGGTTATGTTTTCATTTTCCATAAACCATTTTCTCCCTCACCCAAAACTTATCAACCGAAGCTCCACCCCAACCCCCACTAACGTCCCTGGTCTCCTGTGCTTGGGAAATAATGTGATAAAGTAGTAGAAAATTTTCCATAGCATTTTCAGGAATGCATCAAAACACTGTAAAACATTTTCCGGAGTATTTTTCAGAAACGCAACCAAACACTAACACAGCATTACATTACCTCAGTATTGCTGCATTGCATTACGGCACATCCAACTGAGCCCCAATATTCCTATAAAAACACGAGTTGAGAGTAACAGTATCATCATCAATAACACTAACAAAGAAAAACGAAGAGAAAAAAAGCGTGAATTCAATTGAGTGAGTTGAGAAGAAGTGAGACCTGGAGGCGCTGAATGGCTTGCTGGAAAGTTGGGACGGAGGACTTGACAGCTTCGTTGTTGTTGTTGTTGTTGGAGGAGTCCGAGTCCGTAGAAGGCGAGTGTTGTGGAATACTAGTGGAGGTGGAGGAGGTGCTGATTGCGGAGACGGCGTAGCGGCGGCGAGGGCGGAAGAGGTGGTGGTTGCGGTTGGCGACGCGGAGGAGAGAGAAGCCGGAGGTGTGGGGTTTGAGGAAGGAGATGACTAGGGGAAAGGCCAGGATGGCCATTGCTAATGGCTATGCTATGGCTATGGCTATGGCTGTGATATTTTTTGTATTTTGAGGCAGGGACTGGGATAAGAAACCGTCGTCGTTTTGCCTTATTTAAAAGCAGGAGAAACTGTGAAAATCTTTTTATTACACAATCCGTATACTCTCATTTGGAAACTGTTTTAGTACTGTATACTTTTGGTGTGATAACATTTTATAAGTATTAAATGTTTGTGGAGTGTGGGAGGTAAAGAACACGATTCAAGTCTCCAATAAAAAGTTTCACATACATATACACTTAGAATCTTAATTGTAATACTATGAGTTAGCAGCCTATGGATTAGCCAAATGGTCTTGTAGCCATTTTTATTTTTGAAGTTTTGGTCTTGGTCATTGCGCTCCTAGTGTTGTAGATGTGATTGTGAAGGAGGCTGGCCTTTTTGTGTAGTTTTCTTTCTTCTTCAATATTCTTTTATTTCATTTAAAAAAAAAAGGTGTTGTGTATGTCCAATAACAAGTGTATGATAATCATTGTCCACATGTAATCAATTATTAAGGCAAAAGTTTAGGTTGTTATAATGCCTTGAAGTATTTTGTTTTGTGCTATAAGTTGAATCAATGTGAGTATTAAAAAACAATTTTTTTAACTAGAAGTATTAAAAGTTCATAATTATTCATTTTTATTTTTATATTTCAAACATGAGCAAGTTCAAACTCATTTTCAAACTAAATAATATGCTTAAACTTTGCTTATTTTCTTATCAAACAAGTTTGAATTGGATCTCAGTGTAAGGTTGGGGGGGAGGGGGGTGTGGGGGGGGGGGGGGGGGGGGGGGAGAGAGAGAGAGAGAGAGAGACTTAGCCAGTTGATGGATTTAAGACTTTTTATAATTTGAGGCATATGGGTGGAATGAGAAAACCAATTTCGTTTGCCTTCCAAAGTGACAACGTACGGTTGAAAGTTTAGATTGTTTCCTTACCCAGATTTATAAATGAGTCGAGTTAAACTAGATTTTGAAACCTATAATTAGTCATTTTATTTTATTTTAAACACGAGCTGAGTTTGAATTCATCATCACACCATATTATATATTCAATATCTCATTGAATAAGGTCAAGCTTGTTCATAAGCTTCTTTATATATAATATATCTATAAACTAAATTATTTTTATCTCTCTAAAAATGTATGCTAATAATTAATAATTATACTATTGTTGTACGGCACCGAGCTCCCAAAGTCCACACTTCCCTTGGGCCCAGATCCGTCTGGGCCCCGGGCCCAAGTCCATACCGGCCCTGGATGCAGGCCCGGTGCCGAGTTTCCAAAGCCCGCACTGTCCTTGGGCCCGGACCCTTCTTGAAACTGCCTTAAGGTAAAAACAGGTTTTGAGCACAATGTTCCCGGAGTTTTTCCGGTTACTCCTTCCCGGAAGAGCGCTTGAGTCATGACCGGGAAGGACACGATATGAACGGGGACGCGAGGTGCCGAACATAATCGGCGCAAGTGGAAACAAGTCCCAAGATCATAAATGCTGCACCGCCCTTCCACCTAAACGGCCACTTTAACCAGATAATACTGGACCCTTAGTAGCACTAACGGTGATTGTAATCATGATCTCCCCACTAACCTTGACTATAAATAGAAGAAAGTTGGGAGAAGAGGGGGTTCAGAAAAATGGAGAGAAAATAGTCAAGGAGAGAGTCTTTCAACTGAATACTGCTTTGAGTCTCTCTGCCGAGAACGACCCGTTGTAGGAAATCCTTAAACCCACTACAAATAAATTGTGAGCCCAAGGGACCTAAGGCCCAGAGTTCCTGTACTTGGTTCTTACAATTGGCGCCCACCGTGGGGCCATCCTACGAAGCTGTGGTTCGAGTGAGACTCAAGCAAGAAGATGTCTGAGGAGCGTTCAAGAGGGCACGTTCCGAGCAATTCCGCAGGATCTTCCCGGGGATCGACGTGGAGGGAGAGAAGGCAGAAGCGGCTGGAGGATAGGGAGCATTCAAGAGGAGAGGAAGGGTCCGGACTGGGAGAAGGATCGGACCAAACGCACCGGACGATTTCAAACGTCTCAGCACATCGGCAACCTGATGATAGAGACCGGGAGCTGGAGCGGTTGCGCAGATTGGTAATGGACTTGGAGCTGGAGGCAAGGGGTCGGCGCCAGGAAAGGTACCACAACCCCCAACATAGGAGGAACCGTGGCGAGGAAGGTTCCAGCCGACCTGTCACGCAACAACGCCGAGACCGATCCCATTCTCAAGAGTCACGTCGTCACCCCCGGGATATTCGTCGTAGACGGGACCGTTCCCGGTCACATGGGTATGATAACCAAGGGTCAGAGTCGCCAGAGGAGCAGCAGCACCACAACGCCGCAATGGATGCCATGAGCAGGGCCTTGCGGATGGCGGCCCGGTCTCCATTCTCGGATGAGATTGAACGGGCACCCATGCCGAACAGATTCGCGCGCCCACCATTCAATTCCTATGAGGGGAGGACAGACCCCGTGGAGCATGTCAGTCATTACATCCACATGATGTCGTTGCATGCGCACAACGACGCATTGATGTGTAAAGTATTCCCTTCCAGTCTCGGCTCTACCGCACTGAGGTGGTTCAATGGGTTGCGGAAAGGTTCTATACACAGCTTCGCCGAACTGATTCAGGAGTTCGGCAGCAGGTTCGTAACATGCAGCCGAGTGCAACAACCGGTCGACGCGTTGCTTTCCATGAAAATGAGGGTCGGGGAAACCCTTCGGAGTTATGCCAGCCGATACTGGGAACTCTACAATGAGATTGGTGGGGGAAACGAGAAGATTGCGGCTAGCACCTTCAGGATGGGGCTCCCCGAGGATTCTGAACTACGGGAGTCGTTGACAAGAAGACCCCCGGAGAACATGAGGCAACTGATGAGACGCATAGAGGAGTACAAACGCTTGGAGGATGACCGGCTGCAAAGCAGGGGGAAAGCTCCTTTTTCGGGGAGATCTCGGCAAAACATCTTGCCGCCAAAGCCGAAAAGGGACTTCAGAATGCAGGAACCAGAGGTGCAGTTCGAAGGGGTTAATGTGTTATTTAAAGAGCCCGTGCACAAGATACTGGAACGGATAAGGAACGAGCCATTCTTCAGATGGCCGAACAAAATGGGGGGCGATCCATCTCGGAGGAACCAAAGCCTGTACTGCACTTATCACAGAGACAAGGGGCACACCACCGAGCAGTGTAGGGCATTGAGAGATCATCTCGGGCAGTTAGTGAAGGCAGGGCACCTGAAAGAGTTCGTAGCAGATTCCGCTGACCGGGATACCGAGCAGGGCGTCCCACAGAGAAGGAATCCCCCCCCACCACCCCGGGGAGTGATCAACGTCATTCATGCCGCACCGAGAGGGACAGCAGCGGCGAAGATGGTGATGACAATGGCTTGCGCGGGGGGAGAATCATCCAAGAAACAAAAGAGAGTTGGACGACCGGACATCTCGTTCGGAGAAGATGATTTCGAAGGAACCATCCAACCTCACGACGACGCTTTGGTGGTCACAGCCCGGATAGGCGGGTTCTTGGTGAAGAGGGTGATGATTGATCAGGGTAGCGGGGCTGACGTCATGTACCCGGATCTCTTCGAAGGGCTCGGGTTAAAAACCCAGGATTTGGCGACGTATAACACGCCATTGGTCTCGTTTGACGGGAGAATTGTGATTCCCGAGGGGCAAATCTCACTCCCAGTGGACATGGAGGGCAAGGAAGTTGTAGTTACGTTCATAGTAGTCCGATCGTTCGCACCCTACACCGCGATCCTGGGGAGGCCGTGGATTCACGCCATGGGGGCTGTTCCGTCCACCCTTCACGTAAAAGTAAAATTTCCTACTGAGTACGGGGTTGCAGAGGTAAGGGGGAGTCAGAAGGTGGCGAAGCAATGCCTCGTAGCCGCGGTCCAGTGGGAAAAAGAACAGCTCGGCCAAGCTGAGCACGCCGAGAAGGAGACAGCATAGCAATTACAGATACCCCAGGAAAAGGGGGCGGACGTTGCCGAGGAGGTGCTGAAGGTAAGAATTCTCCCAGATAGTGACAAATTCTTCCAGATAGGTACAAGCATGGGTGACCGGGAAAGGGTAGAGGTGTTGTTGTTCCTGTTGCAGAGCATAGATGTCTTCGCATGGAACCCGTATGAAGTTCCCGGCGTAGACCCCGAGTTCATTGTTCACAAACTCAATGTGGACCCATCATTTCCTCCGAAAAAGCAGAAGCCGAGAAGAGCATCAAAGGAGCACGTCGATGCAGTAAACCTGGAGGTCCAGCGACTGAAAGAAGCCGGGGTCATAAAAGAAATATTCTTCCCAAGATGGCTAGCAAACACTGTCGTAGTAAAGAAGAAGAGCGGTAAATGGAGAGTCTGTGTGGACTTCACCGATTTAAACAGAGCATGTCCCAAGGATCCGTTCCCAATGCCCAAGATTGATCAGTTGGTGGATGCAACGTACGGGCACCCGAGAATGAGTTTCCTGGACGCCTTTCAAGGGTATCACCAGATTGCCTTAGCACCCGAGGACCGAGAGAAGACAGCATTTATATCCCCGAACGCGAACTATCACTATGAGGTCATGCCGTTTGGATTGAAGAATGCCGGGGCCACTTACCAACGTATGATGACAAGGATGTTCCGGGACAAAATTGGCTGCACGGTTGAAGTTTATATCGACGACATGGTAATAAAGAGCAGAAAAGAGTCGCAGCATATTGAAGACCTTCGGGGAATATTCGAGATACTACGACGACACGGGCTGCGCCTCAATGCCGAAAAGTGCACTTTCGGCGTGGGGGCTGGCAAGTTCCTAGGCTATCTGATCTCCACTCGGGGAATAGAGGCTAACCCCGATCAAATAGAGGCAATCAATCGCCTAAAACCCCCGAGCAACCCTAAGGAGGTGCAGGTACTCACCGGGATGTTGGCCGCCCTGAACCGGTTCATCTCCAAATTTGCCGATCGCTGCCGGCCATTCTATCAACTTTTGAAGAAGTGGAAGGGGTTTCAGTGGGACGAGAGCTGCGATGAAGCTTTTCGAGAACTAAAGGAGTATTTGGCAAAGGCGCCGAGGTTGACGGCCCCAGAGCCCGGGGAGGATCTGTTTATGTACCTTGTAGTAACCAATCATGCCGTAAGCGCTGTATTACTAAGGGACCGGGGAGTGCAAATACCGGTGTATTACGTAAGCAAAACTTTGGTCGATGCCGAGACAAGGTACCTGCCGCTTGAAAAGTTGGTTTTGGCCTTGGTACACGCCACGAGGAAGTTGCCACACTACTTCCAGGCACACACAGTGTTCGTCCTCACCGAGTATCCATTACAGTCACTGTTGAAGAGGTCCGATTTCACAGGACGGATTGCTAAATGGGGAACTCGGTTGGGATCGTTCGACATAAGATACCGACCTAGAAGCTCGGTGAAAGGGCAGATTCTCGCTGATTTCATCGCGGAATTTACACCTAAGAACGAAGGCCAGGTAATCTGTAGTGCGGAGATTCGCCCATGGAGGTTATTTGTGGACGGCGCAGCAAACGCTATGGGGGCCGGGGCCGGTATTGTCATAATCACCCCTGAGGGTATGCGACTGGAACATTCCTTCAGATTGGGGTTCAAAGCCTCGAACAACGAAGCCGAATATGAGGCCTTGTTGGCCGGACTGAGGGCAGTATTGCATCTGGGCGCCAGGGACGTGGAAGTCTACTCGGACTCTCGGCTGGTTGTACATCAGATCACTGGTGACTTCGAGGCTCGGGATCCCCGGATGAAAGCTTATCTGAGTACGGCAAAGCAGATTATCGGTCGGTTTGGAACGGTAAAAATATCCCAGGTAGCCCGGTCGCAAAACAAGCATGCTGACTCTCTTGCCACTTTAGCCTCATCGGCTACCGAGGACACACCAAGGCTTATCACGATTGAACTGGTAAGGGAACCGAGCATCTGTGTGAAGACTGCCCTCGACCAAGCTGGAGTAGGGGTTGCGCAAGTGGCGGTGCCCGGATCATGCTGGATGAATCCAATCATAGACTTTCTTTCCGAAGATAAAGTTCCAGAGGATGAGGCCGAGGCCAATAAGATTCGACGAATGGCTCCCAGGTATTGGTTGTCTTCGGACCGAAAGTTGTACAGAAGGTCCTTCGCTGGCCCTTACCTCTTGTGCCTGCATCCTGAAAAAATCCAGGAACTTCTAACCGAGCTGCATGAAGGAGTATGCGGCGGGCATGCCGGGGGACGATCTTTAGCACACAGAGCAATGACGCAGGGGTTTTGGTGGCCACAGATGCAGAAGGACGCCGCCGAATATGTTCGAAGTTGCGAACAATGTCAAAGGCACGCCCCAATGATCCATCAGCCTGCCGGACATCTAAACCCTGTCAGCAGTCCGTGGCCATTTGCACAATGGGGGCTCGACATCCTCGGGCCATTCCCCCGAGCAACGGGGAACCGCCGTTTTGTTCTGGTGGCCGTAGATTACTTCACAAAGTGGGCTGAAGCTGAAGCCTTAGCCAATATCCGGGATACGGACGTGAAAAAATTTGTGTGGAAAAACATAGTTACAAGGTTTGGGGTGCCGAATTCCCTAGTGACAGACAACGGGCTACAGTTCGACAGCAACGCTTTTCGGACATTTTGCAGCGAGCTCGGCATCAAGAACAAGTATTCGACCCCGGCATACCCCCAGAGCAACGGCCAAGCTGAAGCAGTGAACAAGACTATTTTGAACGGGCTCAAGAGAAGGTTGGATGGAGCGAAAGGAAGGTGGGCAGAAGAGCTACCCAGTGTTTTGTGGGCCTACCGAACGACCCCCAGGAGATCCACGGGGGAAACCCCATTTTCTCTGGCATACGGAGCAGAAGCGGTAATACCAACCGAGGTGAGCTTGTGCAGCGCGCGGGTTGCCGGGTTCGACCCCATGCAGAACGCCGACCTTATGATGGAGCAGTTGGATTGGCTAGGAGAATGCAGGGAGGCCGCGACCGTACGTCTTGCCGAGTATCAACAGAAGCTGGCGCAAAGGTACAACCGAAATGTGAGGACCAGGGAATTCAGCGCTGGGGAATTGGTGTTAAGAAGGGTAGTAGGGAACATGCGGGACGTGGCTGCAGGGAAACTTGCTCAAAGTTGGGAGGGACCATACAGAGTCACAGCCATCGCAGGGGCAGGAGCTTACTACTTGGAGGACCTGGACGAGAGGCCGCTCCCCCGACCATGGAACGCCAACAACCTGAAGAAATTCTACGCGTAACCCTCGATGTAAGTCAAACTTGTATTCTGTGAAGATTAAGAGTATGATGAACCTTTTTGTCATTGCTGTTTTTGAACCAGTAACGCGCATTAAGAGAATCGCCGAGCATGTGAAAACCTTACAAACAAAATCCTAAGGACAGAAACCTGACACTCGGCTCGATCAATATCGCCGAGCAGGTGAAAACCTTACAAACAAAATCCTAAGGACAGAAACCTGACACTCGGCTCGATCAATATCGCCGAGCAGGTGAAAACCTTACGAACAAAATCCTAAGGACAGAAACCTGACACTCGGCTCGATCAATATCGCCGAGCAGGTGAAAACCTTACGAACAAGATCCTAAGGACAGAAACCTGACACTCGGCTCGATCAATATCGCCGAGCAGGTGAAAACCTTACGAACAAGATCCTAAGAACAGAAACCTGACTCTCGGCTATATCAATATCGCCGAGCATGTGAAAATCTGACGAATAAATCTTAAGGGCATACACCTGACCCTCGGCCCAGTCAAAATCACCGAGCATGTGTGAAACTTGCGAATTAAATATACGAAACTAGTTCCCGGTTAAAATCGAATACTCGGACAAACGAAGACCTTGAAAGCAAATGCTCGGATAACGAAAACTCCATTCTCGGTCAAACCAAAACCTAATAAAAACCTATGCCTTTTTACAAAAATTAAGTCCAAATAGCGCTCTCAAAACTACAGGCTCTCCGGGGTATCATTCTGTCAAACGGCCATAGCACGGGTATAATTCAAGCAAAGCGCAAACGGAAGTAATTTCACTCAACAAATTGAAACAGGAAAAGGGAACGGACTACCAATTAAACAAGTAAAAACAAATTGTTCAATCACCACATCCCGGTGACATGGGCAAAATAAAACCAATAAAATAGTGCAACGGTTCGGTTACCACATCCCGGTGACATAGGCAAATAAAAAATGAAATAAAAAGGAAATAAAGTCAACTAAGGGGTTGAGTCGGCGGGGGCACTTCCTGCTGGACGGTCAGGGTGAGAGGCTGGGCCTCGTCAAGAAGTTCCTGCACGGTAGGTATGCTCGTCGCCTCCAGTTCCTCGGGCTCAGCATGGGAGTCGATTTGTTCAACCAACTCCCTCATACTAGCCGTCTCCTCCTCGTCAAGAGCGGCCGGGGCATCTTGGCCGGCAGGTTCAGGGTTCGGGAATGGGACTTGGCTGGGGTCCCTCAGCGGTGAATCCTCAGGAACTCCCAGTGCCTGAAGAGCAGCAAACCATCCGGCCTCAAAACCCATACGCCGAGCCCCAGTAACCACCGGCTCTGCAGAGTTCTCGGCATCTGCGAAACCTACATCGTACCACTTCTGCTCCGCGGCCACCAAGCCGGCCCTGAGATCGGCTATCTCATCAGCATGAGAAGTATTGAGGCTGAGGGCTTCGGCCAGCTTAAGTTCTGTCTCATTTTGCTGGGCCAGGAGTTCGGCACACCTTTTTTCAGCCGATGCTCGGAACTTCTCCGCGGCTGCAGCCTTCCTCTCGGCAGAATCAGCAGTCTTCGCCTTTTCCTTAGCAGTTTTCATTGCTGCCTCCCGCGCCTCCTTCTCACGCTCATTCTCCTCATCAAGCTCCCGAGCCCGGGCAGCCACGATATGAGCCAGTTGAGCGGCCTAGCAAGCACGGGGGTTAACAAGGAAATCCGGGGAAATCTATATATATATATATACGAAAGTGAAGAGATAAAAGAATTACCGCAATGGCGTGCCACTCTAACCGGCGCCCCACAGACTCCTCGGACCCATCCTCGAAAGCATGCACGTCCTCGGGGAGTTGAAGAGCTCCAGCCAAAGTATGGGCGATACGTCCGCCCTCGCCCTTATCCCACATCCGGATGGAGGCGGTTGAGGGCAATGGCTTGCCGTCCAAAAGGAACTTAGGCTCCCAAGCTGGAGCCACTTGGGAGGAAGACGCGCCCCCCGTGCCAGCCTCGGTTGGCGGCTCGCGGATAACGATCCCGCCGGTTGGACGGGGAGGAGTCTGAACTACGGCGTCCCCCGGACCCGTGGAATGTTGCTCGGTAACTTTCTGTTTCTTCCGGGCACGTCCGGACTGCGAGGGGGGAGGAGGTTGAGAAACTGGACCCCGACCCTGAGTAGGCGGGGGCTGGTTGGTCGGCCGGGCACCAGGCACGAACCTGTCTAGGGTCATTGCTCTCCTTGCCACCATTCTTACTCCGGGCTGGATCGCTTCAGCTAGCAGGTTAGCCGCGTCTGTCACTTGCTGATGGTTCTCGGCAGGTCGATCCTCGGGATGGGGCTGCTCTTGGGCTTGGTCCCCTTGTTGTAAGGCTTCGTGAGCTCTCTCTCTAAGGCGCCGGGATACCTGTTCCGCGGAGTCGTCTCGTAGGGGGGCTAGTTCATCCGCGGTAGTGAACCGCCGACCAAATTCCCTCGCTTCCCCGGTCGTAAGCTTCGGCGGCAAGAAGTTCACGTACCGGACGTCTATGTACGATAGCAGGGGGCTGTCTACTATCAACGCCTGCTTGAAAGGCTGCCAGGTAGAGTAGACCGGTTCCACGCCGAGGATCAGGTGGGAGGCCCGGAGTTGCCCGTCCCAATGCACAAAGATCTCGGAACGAAGGACGAAGTTTAGGTCCCTGACGTGGACTGCTCTGAGATCCTGAGCAAAAACTTTGCCGTCTGCGAAAGAACAGATGACGCGTTAGCCTTTAACAAACAAATTTTTTTTTACTCAAACAACTATAAGAAGGGGAGGGTACGAACCCACTTCACGGCGTGTGAGAGGACAAGGGATATCCCCGGCAAACCAATTGCCGCGCACCCTGACGAACTCCCCGGCGGAGTTCCTGTTCGAATCGGGTAGGCAAGATATCAGCCGTACCCGAGCATCCCTCGTCTTTAAATAATAATTTGTGGACTTGCTCCCACAGAGGCTGTACATTTGGTTAATATCATGTTGGTCTAATTGTAAGTTAAAGGTTCGGTTCAATTGGCTAACACAACTAACTACCCGGTAAAAATTGGGGGGAAGCTGGTCGGGGCACAACCCATAGTAGATGAGTGTGTTTATCAGGAGGGGATCTACCGGGAACCTAACCCCACCTTCTAAGATGGACATCAAAGGAAAGAAGGCTGTACCCTGCCCTCGGTGGAATTCCATATCACTCTCGTGACAGTAGGCCACGTCCACGTCACTGGGAATGCTAAATTTACTCCTAAAGGTGGCCAACGCAGCCGGGGTATCTAGGAGGTAAGAATAACCCATCTATAAAGCCTAAAACTATAAGAATAAACTCAAAAAAGCAAAGCTGAAGGAAAAGGAAGGGGAAGGAAGACTTACTGTGGGTTCTAAGGAGGAAAAGAGCGCTGAGCGAGCAAGCACACAGAACTATGGTCGGCAGAGAGTAAATGCTAAAGATCAGAGGCGAAGGAAAAATGGAATGATGTGTGGAGAAGGACTATTTATAGAGCCAAAAGAAACGGGGGGAGAGGAAACGCTTTATCAAGCAATAAATGGGCACAGCCTACGAGCGACCCAACGAATGCCAAGCGTAACTGACGTGCGCGCCGCTTCGGTTTGCGAACCGTCAGGCAATAATGATGACTGAGCCTGGCGCCGCGAAACGGCGCGTCTTTTGAGATGAATGTTAATTAGAAGTGACAGCCAGAAGCCCAAGGCTAGAAGACTCCTGGGATCAAAAGGCTCTAAACAGCACCTTGATTCTCCTCGGCAACCGAGTATGAATCAAGGGGGGGCTATTGTACGGCACCGAGCTCCCAAAGTCCACACTTCCCTTGGGCCCAGATCCGTCTGGGCCCCGGGCCCAAGTCCATACCGGCCCTGGATGCAGGCCCGGTGCCGAGTTTCCAAAGCCCGCACTGTCCTTGGGCCCGGACCCTTCTTGAAACTGCCTTAAGGTAAAAACAGGTTTTGAGCACAATGTTCCCGGAGTTTTTCCGGTTACTCCTTCCCGGAAGAGCGCTTGAGTCATGACCGGGAAGGACACGATATGAACGGGGACGCGAGGTGCCGAACATAATCGGCGCAAGTGGAAACAAGTCCCAAGATCATAAATGCTGCACCGCCCTTCCACCTAAACGGCCACTTTAACCAGATAATACTGGACCCTTAGTAGCACTAACGGTGATTGTAATCATGATCTCCCCACTAACCTTGACTATAAATAGAAGAAAGTTGGGAGAAGAGGGGGTTCAGAAAAATGGAGAGAAAATAGTCAAGGAGAGAGCCTTTCAACTGAATACTGCTTTGAGTCTCTCTGCCGAGAACGACCCGTTGTAGGAAATCCTTAAACCCACTACAAATAAATTGTGAGCCCAAGGGACCTAAGGCCCAGAGTTCCTGTACTTGGTTCTTACAATTGTATATAAAATATTTCATTTGTAACCTATAAAAATTAAAATCAACAATCTTGTATTTTTAAAAATTATGTATTGTTTTCTCTACAAAGTGAATTATTTATATTGTTTTGTGGGTTAATTTTAGATAGTAGCTTACTGAACTTTAGGCCTATCAACTTATCAACTCATGTTCAATAGGGGAGTTGAGCCCTCTACTAACTCCCATATTTTAGATAATAGAGGTTAGCGGTGCATAAGAGCATCCACAGCAGTGGAGTTAAAAATTTAGCTTTTTAACTCCACCAAAAGTTACTTTATCTATTTTACCTACATACATGCTGCAGCAGTGGATCTATTTTAGCTTTTAACACAATAAAATAATATAAATATTACAATAAAATAATATATCCACTACAATAAACAACAATCACAACCACCTGCAACTGCCACCGTTACCGCCACCGCAACCACATGATAGCAAATAATCGTCTAATGTTAACAAGTAATTTTTTTAACCCCAAATTATACTCAAACATTTTTTTTTTTTTACTAAAACAATTTCTCAATTATCATGATAGCCTATTATCGTCTCAATTGTCCGAAAGCAATCTTAGAACAATGTGAACTATGAAATGGAGGAACTTTATAAGGAAACATATAAAATAGAACACATTTTATAGCAGGAACAATGTAGTCCATAGATTTACTCACATACATAACTCAAACTAAATTACAATAAAACTCACACACTTGCACAAGTTCCTATGACTCATGCTTCTCAACATACAAAAAAGAAAGTTCCTACGACTTGCCTTGCAATTGCCTTAAATGTTCAATAAGGTCCGACTAGAGTTGAAAATGAATTTCTCGGTCTTTATGCGTCTATGCCTATCAATGTATGACAAAAATTCATCACTTTGTTCACGTAACACTTGCAAAGGAGGATTATCCACTCCATCATTTTGTTCATAATCCAAATCTACCACTTCATTATCTTCCCGCTCATCTTCCTGCTCACTTTCAGCAATCATGTTATGGAGAATTATGCACGCTTTCATAATCTTTTGGAGTGTTTCAAGATGGAAAAATCGTGCAGGTCCACGGACAATTGCAAAACGTGCTTGAAGCACTCCAAATGCACGCTCAACATCCTTCCTACACGCCTCTTGGGCTGCTGCAAATAATTTATACTTCTGTCCTTGTGGAGCTGGGATTGTTTTCACAAATGTTGCCCACTTTGGATATATGCCATCAGCAAGGTAATATCTCATTGTGTAGTCATGACCATTAATTGAGTAATGTACTGCAGGAGCACGTCCTTCAGCAAGTTCATTAAATACATGAGATCGCTCTAACACATTAATATCATTATTTGACCCAGGTAACCCAAAAAATGCATGCCATATCTAAAGATCATATGATGCTACTGTCTCCAAAATAATAGTAGGCTCATGAATATGACCACAATATTGATCTTTCCATGCAGATGGACAATTTTTTCACTTTCAATGCATGCAATCAATTGAACCTAATATACCTGGAAAACCTCGATGTTCACCGTGAGTTAACAATCTAGCAATGTCTTCATTATTTGACTTTCTCAAGTATTCCTCAGAGAAAACATCAATTACCATAATAACAAATTTTTTCAAACTTTCTAATGCAGTAGTTTCTCCAATCCACACATATTCATCTATCAAATCACCTGATACTCCATACGCAAGCATTCTAAGTGCAGTAGTTATCTTTTGTAACGAAGATAAACCAAGTTTTTTGACACTATTTCTTTTTTAGATAAAGTAAGAGTCATGAGCTTCTACCTTAGATTGAATACGGAGAAAAAAAGAACACTTCATCCGAAATCTCCTACGAAATAAAGCGGGTGGATATATTGGTGTGAGAGCAAAATAATCAAGAAAAAACCTCTCATGGCCTACCAAATGATTGTGTCAGATAGAACGACGACGTTTAGGTTGTGATGTTTCCATAACAAGTTCTTCGATTATCTCATCTTCATCTGAGTCATCAAGAAGGAACTTGCGAAACAAATAGTGATTAATGGATGCAACTTTCAAGACAATTGGAAATCAATTATTACTATAGATGCATCATTAAAATCAAGTGACATAAGCCACAACAAAATGAATACAACCAATTCATGCACAAGTCACAACACAAACACATACATCTAAAAAAAAACAACTTGGAAATACTATGAATGCTCATTGTTCATAGATTTATTCTAAGACCTGTCATCTCAAAACCAAGCATATGATACTAGGAATGTTCAATGAATAGAAATAATTGGATCAAAGACACTCATAATGGCTGTAACAGCAAGATATATAATAGACACTCATAGTGGCTATAACTCATAGTGGCTGTAACACTTATAGTGGATCAAATAATAGTTTCATTGGATCAAAGAATTATATCAATACCTATCACAAGACCGAATGGAACTTAACAAAAGATAAAAAAGATTGCTCTTCAAAGTCTTTATTAGATTGCACTTCAAGTCACAACACAAATATATACATCTAGTTTAAGATTAAAGTCAAGTGACATAAGCCACTACAAAATACATAAAATTCTAAGCTACATCCAAAATACAATCAAACTCATTAATTACGTGAACTTCGTATTGCCATGATTTCCTCTTGGAGTTGTTCATAAAAAGTTTTTGTGTTCTGGTCAAGCCACTTGTATCTATCATCATGATTCTCTCCTCCTTTAACCTTTCTATCATTTCAAATTTTTTCTTCTCAGTCATGATTCTTTCCTTTTCAATCTTAAGTTTTTCTTCCGTGCTTTCATTCTCAATCGCAATATTTTCCCTCTCAATAAACATTTTTTCCTCTTCCAACTGAGTTACATCCTCAATCAATTTCAATTTCTTGGTCAAATATTCTCCTACATCTTTTCCAGTGGCTTTGTTCTTTCGGATGGCCTTTTCGGCCTTCCTACCAATAGGTTTCTCAAAATTGGAAGTGTCACCAAGTCCGGACCCACAATCCCCTTCACCAATAGATATTGACTCCGGAGTTGGAGGAACAGATGATCTCAATCTAGCATTGTTAGGATCGGCAAACTTTGGTTGGTCTTTTAACATGAGCTAACAATGGTCAAGAATAAAGGGTTTCTTGTGCTTCTCTAAATACAAGGCCTTTGTATTGGTAATCTAAAAAAATTTAAAATAAATATAACATGATTAATATCTTCAAACTATTTGTGAATGGACATGTTAACACTATTGCAATATAATTTATACCTTATCTTCTTCGGTTATATCACTTTGATGAAGTGCGTTAACTTGAGTCATACATCCGGCAAACTTATTTGTCTTTTCACTAATCACTCCCCAACAACTTAGCAAGGAGATAACAGTACATGTGGTACTGGATGTATTGTACTGCATGAAGTATTCCCAAATTTTTTGACGAAATGTATTTTGTGTTTGTTCATTACTTTTTATGGCATCAACACTAGTATTGAGCCATGCTGGTACTAGGAGTTTATCTTCCTCTACACTAAAGTTAGAGCCCCGTTTTCCTTTTGTAGAAGAGGCATTCTCAACTTGAGGTGGAGAATCGGAAACTGACACAGAAGTATTTTGAGACATTCCCAAAAATTGTGAGTTAATTTCTATATCCCCGTTCATGATACCCGTGATAAATGTTAGGTCTCTACGTAACTCTGTGTCCCTACGTGACTCCATAAACTTCCCTGCACATAGAAAATTCCCAAACTAACATTTATATCAAAACTTAAAACACTTAGAATTATAACAATAGTACATGATTTTGCATAAATACTTAATTTGACATGTAGCTTAATCTCATTAAAATGACCACAAGAAATCCTTTTTGTGTGCTTCTCTTTGTGGTTTTGTGCAACACAACAAATTACAAAGACAACAAAAAATGTAAACTTCCCTGCACAAATTACAGAGACCACAAGAAGTTCTATTACAAGAAAACCACACAACAAATTCCTGCAAACAGAAAATTCCCAATACATTCCAATTCAAATACATTCTGTCCATTCAAATGTTATACCCAGCAAAAACAGCAAAAAAAATCCCATAGTGCCAAATCAAAAATCACATACATCACACAGTTCAACATCATTGCAAACAATCCTACATAATGCCAACTGCTAACACACCATATCACATAGCTATATTTTTCACATAACACCAAGTGTATACAAAAGGTTTTTTTAATTTTGCCGACAACACACCATTTTTCACCACAAAATAACACCATAACATTGCATGATGACACAAACCCAAAAAAATTATGCCAAAATAACGAACACCCAAATGAAAAAATTCACTAATTCATAAAAATAAAAAATAAATAAAAAATAAAAAAGATGAAAAAATTCACTACAAAATGACACAGACAACTGACTTGAAGTGGATCGGCTGGGACGACGTGGGTCTGAGGCGATCTGAGAGAGATGGGCGGCTGGGACGGTGTCAGTCTGAGGCGATCAGCGGCTAGTGGGTCTGAGGCGATCGGCGGCTAGGATGGCTGGTGGGTCGAGCTTCGGTGGGAGTTGAGAGACCGGAGTTGAGAGAGATGGGCGGCTTGGGATGACGTGGGTCTAAGAGCTTAAGCTTGAGAGCTTGAGTTTCAAATGAGATGGTGGGTCAGCTGGCGACGGTAAACAGAGAGGTGAGAGTTTGAGAGAGTGAGCTTGAGAGATGAGAGCTTAAGCTTGAGTTTTAGGTGAGATGGTGGGGAGGGCCGGCCATGGATTGAGAGATGGTGAGAGTGAGCTTGAGAGTTTCAGAGAGGTGAGAGCTTGAGAGATGAGAGCTTAAGAGAAATTTCAGATGGGAGCTTGAGAGTGACATTGAGAGAGAGCACAGTGAGATGAGAATAAAAGAAATGAAAAAAATAAACAAAGTAGTGTTATTTTAATCCGGGATGAATAAAAAATTAATTTTTTTTTAGATGTCTGCTACAGTGCACATCTATAAATAGATGTGCACTGTAGCAATTCAGCTAAAAATTATAAGAATGCCTCCACTGCTGTATGGCTATTTTTGGTATTTTGGTAGAGCTAAAATAGCATTATAGCTATTTAGTTCCACTACTGCAAATGCTCTAAGAGTCACTCAAAAGCTCCTGCTCACAAAAAAAAAAAAAAAAAAAAAAAAAAAAAAAAAAAAAAAAAACCTTCAACTAAAATAATTCTATCATAATTATGATAAATTATATTCACCATACAAAATACTTGGGAAAAATGAAAGAGGTAGAGAGAGAGCCCTACTTGTGTTACATAGAATTGTACAAGATCTCCTTTTTAAATTTAATGCTTAGGGCAGAAGTATAGATGTCATTGGTGATGCATCATTGCATCATACTAATACTTGGCTTATGACTGGGTTTTATAATAAAATATATATAATATATACACACACACTAGCCTCTAAGCACATGCGTGCTTAGAGGCACTTCTATTTTTTTAGGTAAAAGTTAATAATTTGCATGTATTATAATTTAGAAATATATATTTTTAAAAAAATAAATAAAAAGATAAACTTTAGAGATAAGCAGTAATTGTAATTTCTTTTTTGAACATGAAGAAAAAAAAAATTTTAGGAATTTTCTTTTTAAATTCATAATGGAATTTGTTATTTGACATTTATGATCCTATTTCTAAATGAAGTTATTCTTCATTAATGAGGATATTTTTGAACCACATAAAAGTCCAGTTGAAAGAGGGAAATCCTCTTTACATACATACATATATATATACACACACACTCATTAGCCTTTGAGCATGCGCTCACACGCATGCTCAAAGGCTCTTCTATTTTTTGGGTAAAGGTTAATTTAGAGTATTTATTATAATTTGGGATTACTACATTTTCCAATCATAGAAAAAACCTAAGGATGTGATGAGTATTATGTGTGGTGAAATAATTCATCACACCCCTATGTCTTTTTGTGATTGGAAAATTTAGTTATCCCAAATTATAAGAAATGCTCTAAATTAACTCTTACCCAAAAAATAGAAGAGCCTCTGAGCACACACTCATAGTATAGATGTTGTAGATATAACATTTCTCTAAAAAAAAAAAAAAAAAGTGGATGGCAAGGGAATGAATGTAGGGTTTTAACTTTTTAACGTGAGTTTCTAAAATTAAAAAAAAAATAATAATAATAATAACAACGTGGGTTTATAAAAAAAAATATATTTTTGGCCAATTAATTAAAAAAATAAAGAAAGAGAAAAGTTTAAAAGTGAAGTTTGCTTATGAATAAGTGGGTTAGTAGGAGAGTGATCCTATTTTATAGGCAATATTTTAGTGGGAGTTAAAGATGTATTTTTACTTTTTTTTTTTTATTTTTTTTATTTTTTTATTTTATACAAGATAGAATTCTACTCTAACCTAATCTAAGTGTATATGTGTGTGAAACTCTCTCCTGGAAACTTGAACCCCGGCCCTTACCCCTCACACTCCACAAGCACTTATACTTGTGGAGTAACTATCGCACAAAGGGTGTGTGGTGGTATGTATTTTTACTTTATTATCCTTTAATTTTTTTTTCTTTACTTAAATCTAGGGAAATAGGGGTATTTTGAAAAAAAAAAAAAAAAAAAAAACTAGTCAAAACAGGGGAAGCCCCTTAAATAGTAGTATTAGTAGTGTGTGTATATATATCTCTTTTCTTAGAAAGTTATAATAAATCATAGGTATGTCTAAAATTGAATTTTAGATAATGATCATAGTTTTTGGTTGTTAGATTTTTAAAGGGATATCAACATTGAGTTTTTTTTTTTTTTTTTTTTGGGTATTACAACAATCTAGTTTAATTTGCAACCAATTTTAAATAAAATGGTGCTAAAACCTCTCTTTTTTTCTTAAATTTGTAGGGGAAATAATCCCTTAAGAACCTGTTAAATTTGAAGAACATCGTAACTTAGCATTAAAATTAAATATTGTCAAAATGCCTTTCAATTTTCATATATAAAT
The DNA here is from genome assembly GCF_932294415.1 of Quercus robur. Classification (NCBI taxonomy): domain Eukaryota; kingdom Viridiplantae; phylum Streptophyta; class Magnoliopsida; order Fagales; family Fagaceae; genus Quercus; species Quercus robur. Next base: position 54,770,820 of record NC_065543.1, on the reverse strand, counting down.
TGAATCTACTTTTTCAAGGAAAAAAAAAATGCAATCAAGGAAAATTGAAGCTATTGCAAATGAATATACTATATTTTGCATTGCAACATTTTTTCTTCTTCTTAACATTACAAAAATTTTATATCTTATCACTTAGATGTCCCCGAAAGAACAACATTGCAACCAATCTTGTTGTATTACTACTTTTGTGGTATTGTCACCTAACCCTTTTTGCCGAATGATCAAAATGCCCTCACGGATCATGAATGATTATCAAAAAAAAGTTTATAACATGAGTTATTTAAAAAAGTGAATCACAGTTTTAAAATGAAGTAGTGAATCTATTTGTACATACTAATGAATTAAAAAAAAAAAAGTGTTTTGAATAAATCACAGCTTCAAAATTGTTTTGAAAAAAGTTTCATAAAATAGTTTATTAATAAATACTTTAAGGGCATACGTTAGTAAAACCACACACATATATATTGAAATATTTTGTTAGTATAAAAAAATAGAACAAACAAATGAGTAATGACTAGGAATTATGTTTTTACTTTCAAAAAAGTCTAAAGGCATTTTTTTTGTTTTTTCAATTGGTAAGTCGACAACTAGTTCAAGTGGTAAGCTGTAACAATATCACAATAAATTAAGTTTTTAAAACTTTTGTGCCACTTGAAAAAAAGAAAAACAAACTTACCACTTGTAAGCGTTTGATTATGGGGTGCAATTTGCCAGAGATATGGGAATTTAGGAGTTTATTCTAGAGGATGATTATTTGACTATCTCTAACTCTTTGGCAGAGCGTAGTCTTGCGCCCATCTTAGTGGCTCCTATCTTATATGGCATAGTTTCAAGATTTTATTAAAAAATAACTATAAAACCCAAACTATATTATTAGTTAGACAAGGTTTGAAACAAATTTCATTTCTAACAAATCGAGTCCAGAGGACTCGATTTTGCTCTGAGAAAATCGAGTGTGAGACACTCAATTTCCAAGTGAGTATGGAAATTGAGTGTAAGACACTCGATTTCTAAGTGCAAATTCACTGGACAAAATCGAGTGCAGAGAACTCGAATTGTTAGAAACCAAATATGTTTGAAACGTTGCCTAACTAATAATATAGATTGGATTTTATAGTTATTTTTTAATAAAAACCCATAGTTTCATGACTTTTCGTCCTTGCATAAGGTTCGAGGTGTTGAGATCTCCCATGTTATTAGACAATGCAATAGACTTGCTTGTCTGTTAGCAAAACTTGCTTTTGACATTGATGATTTTTCTACTTGGATTAAAGGGAATCCTTGTTTTCTTGAAGAAGCTCGTCCATGATGTAATTTCTATTCCTTAATTAATAAGGTTTATAGTTTCCTATAAAATAAAAAAACTGTGATAAATTTGAGCCCCAATTGTTACTACAAATAATTTACAAATTGATGTAAACAATGAATATAATTGGAAGATTTTAAGAACATAATAAATGATGAATTTCAACCTTTTTTTTTTTTGTGATTAGTGTCATGTCCCAAGGACATTTATATTTCCCATAAAAGTTGTGTCAAAATTTTTCTAAAATAGTTTATTAACAATTGTTCTAAGAACACTCGTTAACATAACTCATATTTTATAAATACAATAGTATTTCAAATTTTATATTGTCTGCTTCATGATAATTTTCCCAAAATACCAATTACTTTTTTTTTTTAGTTTAAGGAAGAATTGAATCCAAATCTTTTTTATATTGTCTTTTTTTTTTTGGGTGAGAGTGTTATATTGTCTATTTTATATTTTAAGCATCCACATTTGTGGCATGAAATTGTTAAAATACTATTTTTGGCACCACAATATACAAACAGTATGCTACATTTGGCGGTGGTATAGGTAAAACATTTAACTTTTTAGCTATAGGGTAGCTCAAATAGTAAAGTAACATAATATAATTTATGTGGTTATAGTGGTAGTTGTGGTTGTGGTTTTGGGTGTTGTTTATTATAACGGATATATTATTTTATTATATTATTTTAATGTGTTAAATATTAAAATAAAATTATTAATGATAAATATTTTGTAAAATTAAACAATAAAATAAATAAAGTAGTTTGATACAAGAAATAGCTAAAAAGGGCAAGTGTTATTTACTTAAAAAAATACTAATTAAATAAGGAAGGTCAAAGATTAGCAAGAAAAAAGGAATAGTATAAAAAGCGCGAAAAGTTTGGGAATCATTTCATTTCCTCACTGTTGCCTGCGCCCATAACCACCCATTTCCCATTTACCTCGCTCTCTTACTATTTCTCACTCTCTTTCTCAAAATCAAATAACTCCAAGAGTTTCATACACACATTTTTAGAGAGAAAGAAAGAAAGAACCAAAGAAAAAGAGAAATGGAAAAAGATTCTCTGAAAGCTGGCACTGGCAGAGCTATGATCCCGAGCTTTCTTTACTCTTCGTCGTCTTCTTCTTTGTCCAAAAGACTCTTTGATTTGGACACTCTCACTCGCTCCACTAACCTTGATCATCATCATGATCATGGATCATCATCATCATCACCGTCCATTTCATCATTATCGTCGACGAAGACGACGACGACAAGGAGCTTCGTGATCCCGGCGCCGAATGAGAAGGTCCGGATGTACTCGCCGGAATTCTACGCCGCTTGTACCGCCGGCGGAATCCTCAGCTGCGGTCTCACTCACACCGCCGTCACTCCTCTCGATCTCGTCAAGTGCAACATGCAGGTCTGCTCCTCTCTCTCTCTCTCTCTCTCTTTCTCTCTCATTCCTAGCTAGTCGATCGCTTTCATTTCCTTTATTTTTAGAATCTTTATAAAAATAAGTGCTTAGTAGAATATGTAACCGTAAAGTTTGATCGCGAACGCGAACCGTTAAGCCGAACAATTTTAGCTCTCTCTATCATGCTTTCGTTTATCATACAATCATTACACGCAACGACTTTAACAGTTTACAAGTATATATGGTCATTATACTCTTTTTTACGTGAATAATGAAATGCTGAGTCATTCATATTTAAGAGACTAAAGTTGAATCGAGCTCATATTTTTTAAGGGGAAAAAAAATGCAAGTAAGAAATGGACGGAAAATAATAATGAATAGAAGATAAGCTAATGGACTAAATTATTAATATTTTAAAAATTGAAAGGTCCAAAATCAAACGTTTTAAAATTGAGAGACCAAAAATTGCAATTTATTCGATATGAAATTTTTATGAATGATGATATTGATTGATTGAAATGGGCGCACTCATGATGAATACGAAAGTGATGGGAAATTGCAAAAGCGAATTTTTTGTATTTGGAAATTGGAATTGATGTTTTTTGTGAGCTTGAAATGGTTTTGATTTGTCAATAGTAATATATGTAATGGTTGTTTAAGTATTTTGGTTGGTGGATTGAAAATTATGCGTTGAACCCATCAAGGTTTGCAGAGAATTTGTTTTCCTCTCAACTTTGAAAGTGTGGCTCTTTGTCCCGTTCAACTTTCAAAAAGTGGCTGGCTAAGGCCATGGCTCTTTGCTGTTTGTGGGGTCAGTGGGGTTGAATTGTCCAGTTTATGTGTTTCTTTATTCATAATATTTGGTACATTTTTAAAAAAATGGCAACACACTCTACTTGAAATGATACATATAGGAAATAGTGGATCCCAATTAGTTGCAAAGGATGATTCATAAGTTAGAATTAAGGCTTACTTGACTTGGTTGAGTGTGTGTGTGTGTGTCCACAATTCTCATTGGACGAATTGAATTAAGATTGATGTTTTCAAGGTTTGCAGATTGACCCGGCAAAATATAAGAGCATCTCATCTGGATTTGGAGTGTTGTTCAGGGATCAGGGAGTTAAAGGTTTCTTTAAGGGTTGGGTGCCCACTATGCTTGGTTACAGTATGCAGGGTGCCTGCAAATTTGGATTTTATGAGTTCTTTAAGAAGTACTACTCAGACATTGCTGGGCCTGAGTTTGCAGCCAAGTACAAAACCTTGATCTATCTTGCTGGTTCAGCATCTGCTGAATTTATAGCTGATATTGCCCTCTGCCCCATGGAGGCTGTGAAAGTTCGTGTCCAAACTCAGCCTGGGTTTGCCAGGGGTTTGTCTGATGGATTTCCCAAGTTTGTCAAGTCTGAAGGAACCCTCGGGTATGACACTTGTAGCAAAAAAACAAAAGGCATTGTTATGTAGTAACTATTACCCTTTTTTGTAGTTCTAATTTGATTGATGTTTTTGAATTTTCAGATTGTACAAAGGACTTGTTCCTCTATGGGGACGTCAGATTCCATGTAAGTTGAAGCATTTCCATCAGCTCATGTTACTTGTCTTTTGGTGATATACTTGGTATTTCACTAGTTCTTACTTATTATCTATCAGCTCAGGATTGAAAGAGAGCTTTTATTTTCCGAGTCTTTAGACATTCTGAAATTTAAATATGAAAACAAAACTTTGATGCTCTGTGCAACTACATAATCCAATATTTGGTGCTATGATTTGATTAAAATTTTTCTAGTTATCTGGTTTAAGAAACATTTATGGCTGTTTATGTACTAAACATTTGCCGTTAACCAATTTATGTGCCTGTGATGCATGGACAATGAGGCAATTGAGGCATGATTATTGTGTGAAAGGTGTCCAGCTGTACTGCTGTAGAAGATTGAGTTTTTATTTTTCATTTTTTCTTTGGCTATATTAATCTACACTTACGTAATTGGTTAATTGTAGGAAGAATTGAATCTTCTTAATTCCTTTTGTTAGGTGGTTTTTGATCAAAATGGGTGTATTCTGCAGATACCATGATGAAATTTGCATCCTTTGAAACTATTGTGGAGATGCTGTACAAGTATGCCATCCCAACCCCAAAAGACCAGTGCAGCAAAACTTTGCAGCTTGGGGTGAGCTTTGCTGGTGGATATGTGGCTGGTGTATTTTGTGCCATTGTTTCGCATCCCGCTGACAACCTGGTGTCTTTCCTTAACAATGCCAAGGGTGCAACTGTTAGAGATGTGCGTGAATTCTTTGCATAGTACTTCATGGACTCACACACCAATATATATAATCTTCATTCTCCTATGCTCACTTTCTTTATTGTATTTGTCTATTGCAGGCCGTGCAAAAGCTAGGGTGGTGGGGTCTTTTCACCCGTGGCCTTCCTCTCCGTATAGTCATGATTGGAACCCTCACCGGAGCCCAGTGGGGAATTTATGATGCTTTCAAAGTTTTTGTTGGGCTGTAAGTTTCTTCTCTCTTCGTATCCATAGATTAATTTTTTATTTGCTTGGCAACATTCCTTATGGTCTCTAATATGCCTGAATAGTTCATACGTAGGAAGTTCACTATTTATGTTTGTACAATCATGACACTTACTGTTCTTACAGGCCAACTACTGGCGGCGTTAGTCCCCCTCCTGCTCCTGCTGCCACTGTTCTTGCAACGGCGTGAATTTAGCTGATGGTCAATAGACACAAATGTTAAGAAAGGCATTTTATCTTTCTTTTTGACGGATTAAATAATATTAGGGTTGCTGATGCCTGCTATGAAGGCATTTTTTTTCTTGGTGGGAATTGTACTCTATTCTAGAAGCGGATTTTGTTTGCGTTCTTCATGTTCTCACTGCCTCGTTTGATTCTTGAGGGGATGGTTTTGATTACATCCTCCAACCCAAAAATATCCATTTGGTTTTTGGTAATTTTAGGGATAAATTTCCCCTTAGAGGTGTAGCCCATATCTAGCAGCTTACTGCAGATTATTTGCAATGCTACTCTATTTTTGATCAAATGAACAGTCTTTATGAGCGCACTTGCATACCACTTGTTTGACTAGGGACTTGGTAAGCCAAAGGGTTCAACAGTAGTTCCCCTGTAACAGAACTGATATCTTCATTTAATTTTATGCCCATCTCTGGATTTTCCTTGGATAAGGTATCTGTAGCCAATGTCAGGGTATCTTTTGAACGGCATACCAAAAATGTTATAGGGTTCAATTATGTAAAATACACTTAGCAACTCTACTATGGTGGATAGGAAGACCTAATGACAATTGCGGTATATTGTTAGGAACAGGATCCTTTTCATTTCATTTAAATTGCGAATTGGAGAAGGTCTAAGAATGTATAGTGTCATATTCTTAAATTTGTAATATTTAATGTAAACTAGGAAATAGATCTATTTCGAATTGCTTCCCACTATTTCTATTACATATTTAACAACACCAGCTTAACAATGGATAATTAGGTAGGCCACTTTGAAAAAGAATGCTTTTTTTTTTTTTCTATAATTTAATATTTATAAATTACCATGTTCTTGATTCAGTCTAAGTGGGTACACTGTATCAAATACAATTCTTGCAAAAATATGCCGTACTTCTTGCATCCCTCCAAGAGCCAAGGACTCATAGTCAATCTTGCTGCCTTGCTTTGCCACAAAACCCTTCTCAGCACCGTCTCTCACACACTCAAAGATCCTGCACACCCTTAAATATAATCCCAATGGAATAAATACCTGCAAATCAAGAATTAAAGAATCAGTGTCCTTTAGACCAAACAAACTATACCAAGTGCACTGCTGCACCTATCCCTCTGACCTCAAGTTCATAGGTGATGCACTGTTGGTTGAATTCTTGATTTCCCTAAACTGAAAAGAAGAAAAAGGAATGACAGAAAAATACTCACCATGTCTGAATAAGGTGCTTGAGGGTACCCTGACATTGCCTGAGATATAAAATGCTCATCAGTCATCTTACAGAGTGCGCTTTTAACAGATGCTGCAAGATTCATAACCTCATGTGTCATTGCCCGAGAGTCCAGAATCTGTGGTTCTGATAGTTCATGAAAGCTAACATCATGTGGTGCAGTGATCTTCTTAGCTATGTTTATTGCTTCCGATATATCTCCACCATTGTGGACTGCAAGGCTAAATGCAGCAACCACCATAGGATCCCTAGGAAACTCAGACAGTGCTGTATGGAATGCTAAGATCCCAACCCTGAAAGCATAGACCCATCATGAGCATTTTCTTGGTTGGTCCAACTTAAAATCAACTTCCAAGAATTTCCATGTATGTTTGATACACACACACAATTAAATCAGTGACTAGAGAAAGAAAAAGATTTTAATTGTCCCTGAAGATACCTCTTCGTATCATTGAATTAAAACAAATTGACTCCCTTAATTATAGAATTAAATCATAACCATAGAAAGTGAGCAGACAAATTTAGAATAATTGTATTTCATTGAAACTATCCACTTTGAAGAATGAAGAACCATAGAAATTCATTGTTTAAAAGAATATGACCTAGTCAGCAATGAAATGAAAATATGTTCAGAATATGACCTAACAAATTAAGAAAACAGATAAGAATTGCCAATGAGCTCTAGCTCAGAAGACCCTTCCTCCTTCCACAAGAATGAGTGGATTGTGGAGGTTGTATGTTCATCAGGTGCATGAGTAACTTACCAATCGAAAGAGAAAACAAATAAGAATTCTGTTTTTGATAAGATCTTACCATAAACTACTGTGGCATGGGCGGTCAGGTGCCAGAAGTTTATCCAAATTAGAAAACAGAGACTGCAGATGAAATAACAGTAAATGGGATCAGTCACTTGCTATTCAGCTTCCAGGCTCTTGAAATTATACCCAATCAAGAGATATTATGCAACTGGTGCTACAGAAAAGGCAAACTCAAAATGTCAAAACTTAGAAGATATGCTTCAAATCCTTGCAATTTATGCATATGATAATGGGGGAGTCTTCAGAGCATGCACAATTGAAAATGTTATAAGAAAACCATTATACATACATCTAGGATGCACTATCACCAGGTACGAAGGCCTGAAAACTACAATAAATATGAGTAAGACAGCCTCACACATCTTAACAAAGATATAATTATGGCCCTGTTGTGACGCTTGTCAATATTGATATCTAAGGATGAAGTAATGATATTGCCATGAAGAGGATGTCATCACTTGGAATGGAAACTTGGGGGATGTCTTTGTTGGGTTATTAGTTTAAAATATTTGTAAGTATGCAAAAGCAAGAGAATTTAGTTTACAAAATTTGTAAGTATGCAAAAGCAAGAGAATGTGTTTAGCTTCTAACAACTGTGTCTTTCAAGTATTTTTCCAACAGAAAAGTTTATTTTATATTGGTAAGAAGCATAAAGCATATAATCAAAAGGACACATATTGGAAGTTACCAAAAGCATGTTAGACCTCTTGTCACGCCTTCGGAAACCATGGCGAACAAAGTAAGCTGCCTGCATGAAGCTATATTAAACTTGTAAGACTCTGACTGACAAATAACAAAGAAATTTAATTATCAAACCATACCTGAATGGGTAGAAGTATTTCTAAGAGTCCGAATTTCCATAATAACCTCAAAGAAGCTTCAGCAGATCCATATGCAAGCATGTAGTTCATTTCCATCAGTAGCCTAGCCTAAACATTTTGAAATCACAATTTAGCTAAGGGCAGTTTCATGTACAGTAATCACAAGGAGATGGTAAAGGAGAAAGTAAGAGCTCTTTAACTACCTTATCAAGTCTTATTACTGAGCAAGATAAATTTTTAACAAATTGAGCTGTCTCCCTTGAAAAACGAAATCCTAAACGGGCAGCGACTCTTATTGCACGCAGAATGCGAGCTGCAGAGATGTAGAGTTAGACATTACTTCCATTGCGCGAGTACAATCCCTCCACGCACACACGCACACACACACAACCGCACCCCCCCCCCCCCCCCCCAAAAAAAAAAAAAAAAAAACCTCTTCAACACATCCAAAATCTAAATCCAGAAGTGCCCATGTTACAAAGTAAAACATACATAAGAAACACTTCAAACAACTCACCACAATCCTCTAGAAAGGAAGTACTTGCAGGAATCACAGTTTGCACCTATGCCCACAGAAGACTATGTGAGGGGAAAGTACATTGCCAACTAAGTAAGAAACCACAATGGTTAAGAAATACATGCACACTTTAGATTTTCTAAGATCTTCCATGCCTCCTATGTAGTCATATACTATTCTCGCATATGGATCAAACATCAACCTGCAATAAGAAAGAGGCAGATTAATCGAATGAAAAGAAAAAAGCTAAATGAATGTGAAAATCTTAGAAGAGAGAAGTTACATAAAAGAGATTCAAAGCCACACCACATAAATGAAACGAAAGGTCTGAATTTCAAGTTACAAGAGTCTTATTAACAACCCGTTAATTGTGAAGTCCCGCTGCAAACAATTCTTCCAACGAATATAATCCTTCTCATCACAACCAACAGGTCTTTCATAATCATCACTCAAGTCCCTATCAAACTTTCGTCCAGATGTGCTAAAACTCGAAACCTAGGTTGGATAGACAAATTAAGTTACATAACATAAGAAGCAAAATAAAGTCTGAAAAAAAAATCTGCGATTAGAATGAGACGAAAGTGACAAACCTCCACAATGGTATCTTCAACGTGCACATGGCATATAGGAAACCGTTTGCCAACTATTTCACACCATGAAAATGTTCTCATAACCTGAAAATAGGGTCTATGGTCATCATTGTATGTTAAAGCCTAACTGGTGAATTTTATCTTGACCTTGCACTCGTAATAAAGGTTTAAAGAACAATGAACTTCACAACTTGAAATCAATTAGTGAATGGGGAAACCATGATTTCAGAGGGAACTCTCATCAGAGATAATGGTCCCTATGCAGAAATGGTTTAAGCAAGCCACATATATAGCGATACCAATCCAATGTACCAAAATGGGGAATCTCATCATCCTCTAGAATACCAAATACTATCACTTTATCAATTCTGCTAGAATTTAGTGTACCATATGTTCCGCATGCCTTCGTCCTAGCCAAAAATTACATCTTTAGAGTTTAACTATGATATCTGTACTGTGATGTAAAATTAGGAAGATCTAGATCTAAGTAAGCTATTCCTCCCTCAAAACATCTAACAAACCTTGGTTTTCTTTTACCAACATGCAACTTCCAGTGTTTATAATTAATAACAATAGACATCCACTTTTTTGCATTTTCCCTTTTTCTTTTCTCTTTTTTCCCAAAACTTAATCATCTTTGTTAAGTTCTCTACATTTATTATTGACTTGGCATTTGGCAATAACCATTTAGGATGAATCTTAATGCATAATTACTACTTAGCCTCTCATGAAACTATCAACCCGTGTATTTGATAAACAATTTCATGTAGCAAAAAGAATCAAATTCAAGAAACCAGTTAAAACATCAACACTATGGCAGTGTAGGACGAAAGTGAGACCAACCTCTTTAAGTTCAGCTGAAGTTATTATATCAAAATCCTTTGGTGTTCGCTGTAAGATAAGATCCCGTACACAACCTCCAACAAGGTAAACATCATATCCTATGGCAAAAAAAGAAAAAAAGTAGTGTTTAGACACCATAAGCGTAGAACAAGCGTTCATAATGATAGAAGCTAATATGATACCAAAACATAAGTCTTATCACCCAAACAAATCTAAAAGCTGCCCAATCAAACACAACACAATTAGTACAATAATGATTCTACTACACAGTTCAACAAGCTAAATATAACGCAACAACACTGATAATTACTTTGTACATTTAAAACCAGCTATAAGCCAAGTGCTTACCCTTTCTCTTCAGTCCATTCAGAACCTTTCTTGTCGGCTTTGTAATCATCGAAGTACTAATTCCAAGCTCTTTGGAATTCAACCTCTTCCACTCCAGCGCCTTTTGATCCCCTCCACTCACTTCACCCCATGAAATGGAACCAAAAAAGTACAAAAATTCAAACTTTCTCACAACATAATACACACACACACACACACACACAAAGAAGGTAGCTTTAATAATAAATTTGAACCATAAACAAAACCCAAATTCAGAAACAAAGCAAAGAGCTTCACTTGCATTTTCCATGAACTGAATTGAAAGGAGTAACACACTCTGGCTCCTCAACTGCCTCAACTGCAGCCACCGAACTAAGTCGAAGCTAAACATATATGAATCCAATGATTAACACAGAAATGAGAAAACCCCATTACTGATACACAAACAGCATACATATATAGATGTAAATTACCTTGAGAAAACGGAGGGAGGGAAAGATAGGACGGAGAGGGAAATGGGTTTTGCAAGAGAAGCCTATACCCGAAATCGCCATGTGAGGAAGTGCTTTAGGGTTTTAGAGTAGTGACAGTCTGACAGAAAGACAGAGACGGAGACAGGGTTTAAGGATTTTGGAACATAAATTTCTTATGGGCCACAGGTTAGAATTAGGCCCATTTTAGACTAGAAAACTAAGACGACACTAATAGGCCCATGGGCCTTATCATGTAAATCTGAGAGACTGTTTGCCAACACTAATGGGCTAGAAAGTTACCCATTTGGCCATCTTGAATTTCAAAGAGGCTATCTTCTTCCAAGTCCAAACTACACTAATTTTTTGTAGGTGCTCTTACATTGTTGAAAAGAGAACAAAGACATGGAATCCAATTTGAGAGACATAAAATTAAACAAGTATGGACACCCTCATTAAGAGGTATTATTTTTTGAGAAAACAATATGATATGATTTGAATGTGAATTTCCAACCATTTTATGTGCTAGATAGACTGTTTCCTCTCTCTCTCTCTCTCTCTCTCTCTCTCTCTCTCTCTCTCTCTCTCCATTTATATATAGATATATATATATATATATTTATTTATGAAGCAATTTATAAAGCACAAGGTGAGACTTATGAAATTAAAGTGCATTTTACCTTTTTTTTAGATTGTTTCAATTTATAACGTCTGCTCCTGATGATAATTCTTTATCATTAGACCAAAACACCAATCAATTTTTGGTATAGGCGGAGATTGAATCTCAGATCTCTTATTCAATCATCAGAGACTTTACTAGTTGAGTTAACTGGAACTCACAAAGTGCGTTTACTTGAATGTTTTTTTTTTTTTTTTTAAAGGAAGAACATATCAAAAGGGTTCAATTGGCTAGAGAGTTGGGATTCAATACTTGAATTTTATTGGGATTCAATATATATAATCCTTCTTAAGATAGGATTGGGATTATAGTTTTAATGGAGCTTATCCATTTTAATTTTTCTTCAAATTAGTTAGTAGAACTTTTTTGTTTATTTAATATTTAGTGGAGTATTTAGTAAACCGGATTCATTTTTCATGGCTTTAAGTAGGGGGGTCATTTTTTTTTTTTTTTTCATAAGTTCATAACTTAGACTACAAGACTCTTTTTTATTATTTAAATTTTCTCAATATTTTCATAAGCCATACATCCCAAAGTTTTCAAAAGACCCTAAAACTTCCATCCACCCAGCTCTCTTTAAAATTAAAGGAAGCCTAGCATTCTCAGAGATCCCTTCTCATCATAGTCGGCATTAACATGAAGTAAAAGACATGAGTGATGATAAAGATACTATAAATTTAATTATATAATCTTTACAAATTGTAATGTTATTAATTATAAAAAAATTAATTATTTTATCATTAAAGTGGGATTAATCATATTCATTATACATTAGTTTGTAAGGCTTTTATATAAAATTGATCATTGCTTAATGTTTTCTTTTATATTAATTTTTTTATTAACCATAGGTTCCAATTAGTTCAATTAATAAAAAAATTTGTCGTTAAATAAGAGATACAGAGTTCGAACTTCATCTATATCAAATACTAATTGATGTCTTATTCTGATGATAAGAGCAATCATCATAAATTGGAAGCCATAGCTTGAAATTCTATAATAATAATAAAAATTGTTTTTCAGCTTCATATATGGGATTATGTGTGACTATGAATGATGGAAGGAACTAGGAATTTAATTGGGCTCCCTGTTTTACTAAAATTGTGAATTTGGTTGTCTAAGAATTATGATAGTGCATTAATCATATACTGTAGAACCTGGACCTAAGACCTTGCAAAGAACTCAACTTGTCCACTAACATCTAAACGAGGCAAGTCCTTACAATTTGAATTATTGAAAGCTCAAACAATATATATCTTTACTGAAAAGGATATCACATGTACAAGCTTGACATATATATATATATATATATATATTGCCTGCAACTTGATTTTGATAAGGCACAGTGACAGTGATGATATCTAGCCAAGAAATCAGGAACACTTTCCAATTTTCAAACGTACAAAAAGATGTAAAAATTTATCCAAAGTGACAAAATTGTCTGTTTCTTTTAACCCAAGACTCTATCAAAGGTACAGTTTTTATTAAAAAAGACATGAACTCGTACTTACATAAAAAACTGTATCACCAAGTACGTACTGCGAGCACTTGCGTTTGCCTTGCCATATTTTATGGCTGCAATGCTTTGAGAAAACGAGCAGTGTTTATTGCACGGAAATATTTGTTTCTTTCTTTCCCTACGTACAAAATTTCATACACAATTAACACAGAGGTCTGTATATATATATATATATATATATATATATATAGACTAGTACTACGTACTATATAATTAAATTAGGAACTGTGTTTACGCGTTTAAAAAAGAAACCGCGTATGATTTTTTTTTTTTTTCCCTTTTTGATTGATGATGATTTCAATATAAATTGACCTTGTTCTTGTTCAAGTTCTTTGTGGATGAATATATGTGAGCAACTTCGTGGAAATGCTATATATGTGTTTACACTAGACTATATATGTGTTTACACTTCTAGTGTTAACTTCATAGTTCTTTGGGGAAATTACGTAAGAAAAGTCCAATCTTACTCATGCCGATTTGATAGAGTTTAATAAGATCTAAAGCAAATGATATTATATGTGAAGAATTTTTCATATTTAAATTTCTATATATGAAAACTCAAAACCATATATTCATCAAAATGCAGCATTTTTAATTAATTTTCTTTAAAGGGAATTATTGATTGAATTTTTGTATATAAATTTTGTTAACATCTCTTTTTTCAAATCATAATCATTAATTTTTTAATTTTTTAAATTTGAGGATTTAATATGTTAGTTTTCAAAATAGAGGAAATAAATAGCTACGTTTGATAGAGTCTTTAAACTGAAAAAATTTCATGAATTTGAGATTTTAGTTGACAAAATAAAAAAGACTTAGGGTCCATTTGGGAGCAGCTTATTTAGTTGAAACAGAAAATTTTTTATTGAAACTATTGTAGATAAAACTAAAAGGTAGCTGAAATAGTATAGTGGGATCCATAAATAGTACCAAAAAGTATAATGAGACTCATGAATAGTAACAAAAGTAAGCTAAATAGTAAAAAAAGTTGGCATTTTAAGCCAATGCCAAACGCACATTGGCTCCAAATTAAAAAGGTAGCTTATTTTACTATTTAGTTTATTTTTGATACTATTTATGAGCTCTACTGCACTTTTTGGTACTATTCATAGACCCCACTATACTATTTCAACTACCTTTTAGTTTAATGTACGGTACTTTTAGCAAAAAAAAATTAGTTTCAATTAAATAAGTTGTTCATAAATAAACAATTTAATATAATATAAACGTTCATTGGGTTTTTATTATTATTTAATATAAACTATCCTAATTGTTTTTCTCTCACCTTATAATTTGCCTTCTATCTACATCAATTTATCAATCTATAACGTTCATTCCATCGTAATTATTAAAACAATACATCTTTTCATTATATAGGCGAGATTCAAACCCCATGCCTAATTGACGGAACCGTATATAGTTTCTTCACATGTTTTTCCCCTTAAACTCAAAACTTTTACAATAGGGCACCAGATATAATTAGGTTTACACACTAAACTGTCGGTTGATTATCTTAATACAATCAACACCCCATATAAACAGTCCAAAAAACAAAAATCTGGTGCCGCAATTTAGAGGGGCCACATTGTGAGGAATCTAATAACACTCCAAATCAACTTATATTATAGATATATTTGCTTCATGGGGACCATATCTGTCTATTTTGAAATACATGAATGCACGGAGGTTAAGTAATCTTCTAATAATCATATTGCTATGATTAACGACACAAACTTTCTATCAACGGTACTCTTGTCTGTCTTAATGAAATTGATAAGGTCGCGTTCCCTATATTTTCGAAGGGGGTGTCCTAAATTTGTTTGATATTGTTGCTGTTCAATCCATTTCGGAAAGATTGAGTGTACTCTTTGTTTCTTAGTAGGGAGTAGTCGGTAAGAGAGTATATTATTTTGTTAGAGATTTAGCCCAGCAAGCTTATCTACTTAAGCTTTCAGTATAGATAATTTGGTTCTTGAGAATTTATATACACAGGTAGTGCATGTGGCTCACAATTGTCTAGACAATAAGAAAACGCATTGGAGTGATGTCAAAAATACTATAAAATTCATTATATAACTGTATATATCACTAATCACAAAAAAGTATGTAATTCAAACATTGATTCATTATGTTATTGAAGTAGTATTTTTGTATTAATGAGTCATTTTAGTATTTTCCTTCTGCATTTTGCTTGAACTTCTTGTTTCCTATGAATTATTGATATTTTGTACCAATTTCAAGTAATTAACCAAAGTTGCCACTCTAGAAATCTTTCTAACTGTAGGGACTTTTGGGAATACAGCCTCGTCAGAATTGATGAAACAAGTATATACCTAATCTAGATAGGAGGACAGAAACACACATGAAGGCAGCCATGTCACCAAAAAAACGTGAAGTCATATATATGTATATTATACACCAAAATGGAAATTTCTCATTCAACATTCTTGCTGTGTGCATGTCCATTAGTTTTAGGCCAACATGTTAGCTAGTGGCACTGATACATGATGAGGTATCCAAAGCTAGCTTCTAGGAGATTCATGCATTCCATAAGCCCCAGTTGAAGGATATAATAATAATATGGCTTCTCTAAGGGTCTATTTAGATACCGCTTATTTTGTTGAAAAATGATAACTGAAAACATTGTAGAAAATAATTTTAAAATAAGACTAAACAGTGCACACATGGGTCCCAACAAAGATGGACAAACTGTTTACGGAACTAAATGTTGAGACATGCACAATGCACAGTGGCTGAACAGCGTGAATGGACAAACTGTACAGTACACAGTGTAAACGAGTCCCACTTCAAACACAGAAATGCAGACGTGAGGGTGATACGCTGTATCCAAAGTTCCAAACGTTACCTAAGTCTAACATAAATGTATACATCTACCAATTGTGTACTAGAATGTAAAAGAGATATGAAGCAAAGATGAAAATGCAAAACATTAAACATACATAAAATACTTTCCACGCTAAAACATGAGAAATCCCATTTCTTTGAGAGAGCGTTTGGTTCTTCGTGATGTTATATTACACCATAATATTACATTATTGTAATTTTACATTAATGTAATTTCAATATAAGAATACAACATTACATTATTTAGGAATGCGATAAGATTAAGGTGATGTAATATATTTTGTAATTTTAGATTGTGGTAATGTTTGAAAAAAAAAAAAATCAAAAAATTTAATGTTACATTATCATAATGTGCATCACATCAAAGTGACATATCAATGGTTAGTAAGTCCGTTAAGTTAGGCATTATATTGACAAGAATAGGTGTAATTATATAGCTGAATTGATCACAGTCCTTTGTCGGGAGAAATAGCCAAAATTGAATACAGAAACACAGGGACTACATGGTCCCATTACCAAAATCAAGACAATTACAAACAACCTACATCTAACACGCGTGGCCAACTTGTCAAACTCGAAAGATTTACGGTCCACAAAAACTTGAGGAGCTCAAATTGATTGCTCAATTCATCTACAATATCTTCTCAAAAAAAAAAAAAAAAAAAAAAATCATCTACAATATTATTTTTGTATTGTAGTACCAACGGCCAAAATAGGCATTTGTCCCTTTCATTCAAAAAATGTCGCAAAATATTTTTATTTTGAAACTATTTAGCAAAATGTCCCTGTTTTGAAAATTAATTTTCTAAAAATCGAGTTTCAATGAAAAACTAGATTTGATAAAAATCGAGTAATGTGAGAAATTTTACATGGAACTCGAGTTCCATATATATATATTTTTTTAAGTTTGATTTCACATATCTCGATTTTCTAAAAATTGAGTTTTTCATTGAAACCTGATTTTTAGAAAATCGAGTTTAAAACAGAAGCATTTTGCTAGATAGTTTTAAAACATAAGTATTTTGCTGGAAAGTTTTGGCAAATGGGACATATGCCCATTTTGAATGTAGTGCCAACCAATTACGTACCCTTTTGAAATCTTCAAGAACTCTACGCATTTATGATCTAGTTCTCTTAGAAGCCAACCTTCTGGGGCCTTTGATTAGGCTTTACCTTTCACATGAAACCAACCAATTACGTACCCTTTTGAAATCTTCAAGAACTCTACGCATTTATGATCTAGTTATCTTAGAAGCCAACCTTCTGGGGCCTTTGATTAGGCTTTACCTTTCACATGAAACCGAGAAGAAGATAAAAACGAAAAAACTATTGAAAATGTGATGAATGCCAAGTTTATTATTGCTATAGCAATGACAAAGAAAGGTACAATAATATTTCAATTGGTCGGTGTTAAATGTTTTTGCACTTTTGCTAGCTGGTGCTGATCATATACTGTTGTTTATTAATGAGAATCGGTGGTTGGCCGCTAAACAAAAATTAGTTACTTCTGGATAGTAACATTAATCCTTGCTACATAAATTTTTCTATTTTTCTTTTTTAATAGAAAGAAACAAGTTTTTCTATCTTTCACAATGCTCATTATTTGCTGCTATATATATATATATATATATATATATATAGTAATACTTTTCCGATTGAAACTCCTAATGCTCATTGTTTGCTGCTATATATAGTAATACTTTTCCGATTGAAACTCCTAAGGGGTGTTTAGTTCGTTGTGATGTGCCCTTAATGTGATGCACATTACGAAGATGTAACGTTAAAATTTTTGGTTTATTTCATTTTTTTCTAATATTTCTATAATTTAAAATTACAAAATATATCGCATCACTTTAATCTCATCACATTTCTAAACAATATAATATTGTATTCTTGTATTGAGATTATATTAATGTAAGATTACAATTATATAATATTACAATGTAATTTAATATTACGGCGAACTAAATGCCCCCTAAGATTAATGTTAAATCACTTTCGAAATGCTTTTGATGAAATTCAAGTGGATAATCCTGTTATCCTAGCTGAGGTTTTAAGTTTTTTCATATAATAAGATCCTGCTAGGACTGCATGTTATGTTGTCCTGAAATCAGTATCAATCCGATTCTTAAGTCATAAGGACACATATATCCTATAACAAAGACACAAGTATAACTAGAGTCTTCATTTCAAAAAAATGACAAGTCAACCCCATACCAAAACCATGTTTGTTTTTCCCTAAAATTTTCTCTTTTAGTATAGATAAAGATTTAGTCTCGTTTGTAGCAACTTTATTATGTTAATGAAGTAAGTATAATTTTAGCCTATCAATTTCCTACTCAAATTATTTTCACACTTTATTTTGTTTGAGTTAGCTTAATCACATATTAGTCATGCTCAATCACAATTAAATCATGTACATACTACATACATCATCATGCCATGACTTAATTTTTCTTGATTAAGGCAATATCAAACCTTTCATTCTTGAACACCTTAATGGGGAACACTCCATCTATTTAACTTGAGAATACTCTTATTTTTTAAATAGTGAGTCCAAATATAAATTAATAATTTATTTCTTTTTCACACTATCCTTCTCCTTTTCTACTATCTCAAATTAACATGAGAATTATCGATCCATTTTCATTTTTGTCCTCTATCATTATTTTTTAATCCTCTCGCTCTTTTATTTATTATCTTATTAAATTTTACTCTTTATATTGTATACCAACAAATAACAACCGACTAAATAATATGATACTACATTCAACTTTAAATTTGTGAATTAATAAAATTTTAAAATGCAATGTTAAAGATATTTTGGTCTTAGAGGTCTAAAACCCATTGTAAGTTGATGTATGGCATTGTACGTATATAACAAGCACACTAAATTCAACTTAGACTTTGGTTAATCATCTAGGGTTAAATCTAGTATATAAACCATGTATTAGGTTTATTATAAGAAATATACTTAAACAACAAATATGTAGCTGTCAAGAACTTTTGTTATAGGCCTAATCACATTAAATTCTCTCTCTCTCTCTCTCTCTCTCTCTCTCTCTCTCTCTCTCTCTCTCTCTCTCTCTCTCTCTCTCTCTCTCTCTCTCTCTCTCTCTCTCATCACAACTTTAACATGTAAGAAATAGACCATCTCATTTTAAATGGAAAGGGGCTGTGTCCTGCCCCTTTTGTAATTGCTTATGTTTTAATGTAATTGTCTTTCATCCAAAAAAGAAAAAAAAAGAAAAAGAAAAAGAAACAGTATATATTCACATTGTATATATTAGTATATATTCGCATTGTATATACCATATTGGGAGTGTCGTGAAAAAGTTGAGTAAAAGATAATTTTTTAAAAAAATTAAAAAAAAAAAATTCAAGGAGAATGATGGTATGGATTTATCCAAATCCATATCATATATATTTAAGTGTCATCTTCTGTTTGGTGAACCTAAATTTTTATTCTAGCTAGTGCTTATAGACTTCTATTTGCAAGTCCTAAAATCCAATTACAAATTGACATCCGTAGGCAAATTGTGAAAGAGGATAGGGTCATAGACTCATAGGGACGAATTCACAATAACAACCTTTTGAAAAGTCTAGATCCTTGTAGGTTGTGCTTTTCAAGACACACTCAGAGCCACAGTGACTACAGAGCCCTGAACGAACCTGAAAGATACCTCAATGCTATTAGTGATTCAATGAGTGAATGATACCATTCATTCATGCACAGAGAGAGAGAGAGAGAGAGAGAGAGAGAGAGAGAGAGAGAGAGAGAGAGAGAGAGAGAGAGAGAGAGAGAGAGAGAGAGAGAGAGAGAGAGAGAGAGAGAGAGAGAGAGAGAGAGAGAGAGAGAGAGAGAGTGGTCTTCCTCTCAGATTGGATACATGTCTGAATCGCTCTGAATTCAACCAGGCACAGGAAAGCAGTTAATGCAAACACAAAAGTACAGGGGGCCCCCCTTCACTCTCTTCCTCTCTAGCTTTCTTATTTTCCGCGTTGCATTGCATTCATGGTGCATGCACTGTCCAAACAGTAGTTCATTCCGCAACAGTATCAACACATTTATTTCGTACATTCTTGGACTTAGCTCGCTCAATGTGATAGACACTACCACTGTAGCTTAGCTTCCACAATTCATAGCTAGCTACAACCCTAACCCTATTCTTTGACTTTGTCAAGGACTTACCAGATCCAAAAGATGATAGCAAATGGCTTAGGTATTATATGCTTGTGTGGTCTGTCTGTGGTAAATATTTTGGATTTCATAAGGTGCATGCATTGCACCAATTTCAAATAGACACATGGTTCTTATCCCACATGTAAATGCAATAAACATTGCCGAGCTCCAAAAATAGTTTAATAGATTATAGTATTACAAAGAAAAAGAAACTTATTCAATTATACGTAGGTAAATTATACACGCAAACGTGTAATGAGTGTTGAACTAATTATTATCACTATCATCATCATCTTCTTCTTCTTCTTCTTTTTACAACCCTTATTTCGTACTATCTTATTCAAAACAGCTAAGAGAGTCATGAGACTCTGCACATGCGTTCATATAAAGTCAAAGAAAAAAACCGCATAGTAAGACATATACCTATTCAAACTAGCTAAAACGAGGTACAGGGGCTTTGTCTCGATCGAATTTTGATGTTGATTTGATGGTCTAAATCGGCCATGTCATTGGGTAGACAATTAGCTTTCTGCGACCTTTTTTAGTTTATGTTGCATTATGTAATGAATGTAGATCGAGGGACTTCTAGTAGTATCCAAACTTTGTTTCAATTGTATGTTGTTGACAAGTTATTTAAAACAACAATACCTATACATAAATATTTTCTCTACCTAGTATCTTGCCATGCATACAATATATATATATATATATATATATTCTCTTTACATCAAGTTCTCTCTCTCTCTCTCTCTCTCCTTACGACATGTGACACACTATAAGTAAATTAAAATTATTAACATAGTTGCCCTAACTACAAATCTACTACCAAATTTTTAAAAAAGTTCAAAAAAAAAAAATTATGAATAAAATTACACCGACAAGAGTTTCTAGAAATTTAAAAGAGGTTTAAATATTTATTGTATTATTTTAATAATCTACCATAAATTTTTTTTTAATAATAAAAATTGGTTAATAAATTCCATGTATATATTAGAGGTTGTACGACATAATTTCACCATAGGATTCATTATAAGTACTACCCCTTTTTCCTTTATCTAATAACCCTTTTTCTCTTTATCTAATAATAAGGTAAGTTTGTTTATCTTTCGATTTTCGAGCAAGATTATTAACATTTACTTTTGGTGAAACTTTATTACCAAAGATTTTTAAAAAGTTTAAAAAAAAACTAATCTCATTAAAACTTAATCATAAAAATACTCAAGGAATTTAAAAGAAGTTTCCTAATTTATTTTATAATCTTTGATAAAGAAAATTGTATGTCATATGCGAGTATTTGTCAAATAATTTTAAATGATTTTTTTATTTAAATTTTACTTTCTCTTTTATTATTTAATTTTAATTATTCTTGAAATATTTTGTTTAGTTTTCATGATCGTATGATTCTTGATTAAGTTGTGAATGAAAATCATTACAAGCATAATACTAATATTATATTTGCATAAGGTATGATGAAAAATGTTCACAACAAATAATATTTAGACCAATGCTATAATACGAAATGTAGAACCTTTTTATTTATTTTTTATAAATTTAGTGGGCGATTCCTACTCTCCAATACAGGGCCTAAGCTGTCGAACATATATAGTTGGAGTCGAGTTGGGCCAAGCAACAACCAGATGGGCTAGCTCATAGTTATTCCCTTAGGTCCTGCATTTCGATCTACTCTGTCAATTTAATTTTTGACCAATTAATGACAGGATTTCGGCTCCTATATTTCATTATTTCTTCTCCCAAAAAAAAAAAAAAAAAAAAAAAACTAAAACCACCATAAAATGTATTATCTATATCACATCTACAACATAATAACTATATATTTTTTCATATAAAAATAATTTAATTATATTTTATTTGAACACACACATATATATAAATTAAATTGTAATATCCTACAATCACTCTCTTTAAACCAATCACGTTTATTTTCTCTATTCTCTCAAAAAAAAAAAAACATTTATATTCTCTAAAATTTCCGGCCAAACATAAGCCAGTGGTTCATTTATCCCTTATGTTATAACTCTGACATGTACTATAGCCAAATTATCTTTATGGGAAGTCTTAAAAAATGAGAGAGAGAGAGTGAGAGAGTCAAGGGGGGATATATGCTTCAAGAAGTTCAGTGCCTCTCCCAATAATATTATAAAGAAGATAGATAAACCAGAGTTCTAGCCAGGATATGAAATACCTATGAACTATCCCATCATAAATGAAGTAAAAATATATAAAACGAAATAAGTTTTTGACAAGCCAGTTAATGCCCATGATCAAATACTTTGTAGTTTTTGGCTTCTTTTTAAATTTTTTTGTTATGATTTGTTTGGAATCCACTTATTTTGTTGAAATTAAAAAAATTTGTTAAAAATAGTGTAGATAAAAATAAAAATTAACTGAAATAATATAATGAGACTATGAATAATACCAAAAAGTCTAATAAGACTCATAAATAATAACAAAAATAAACTAAATAATAAAATAATTTTACAAAAATAACCTCACCCAAACGCAACCTCAATAACAGCAAAAAGAGAATAGGAGGTATTAATTGTCCACTCTCTTTCTCTCTCTAAACTCTTTCTACTGACAATGACCTTTTTACCTATCGCTTTAAAAGTTTAAATCGCAACCCCAGAATATGATTCCTATTCATTTATTGGGTGGGGTACTTTCAATTTTGCCACAAGCATCCAATAATAACAATGTATTTTCTCAGTGAAAAAAAAACAATGTATTTTCGATGCCTATACTTTTGATGTACAATGGATCTCGTCTACTTACCTCCCCAAAA
Source organism: Quercus robur (assembly GCF_932294415.1). Taxonomy (NCBI): domain Eukaryota; kingdom Viridiplantae; phylum Streptophyta; class Magnoliopsida; order Fagales; family Fagaceae; genus Quercus; species Quercus robur. Next base: position 54,747,719 of record NC_065543.1, on the reverse strand, counting down.
AAGAAACAATAACAAAGGAATGAAAACGTCCTCTTCTTAAAATTAGCACTCCTTTTCTTTTCTTTTTTATACTTTATTTTATAAATACTATAAAAATTTAATTTATTATATCTGTTTTATGATAATTATTCTTTTACACCCTTAATATAGCTTAGTTTCATTAGTTTATTAAGCTTAAAAAAATAAACTAGGTAAAAGAATAATTGTACTTAAAGAGTAGTCTAGTATTGCTGATTTGACGTCTACTAAAACGACTGTCTTGTCTCCTCCTTATAGTGTTTTTATCTATGATTATAGTTTATTGATCTAGTCTTTTAAAGAGACATATAGATCCAACACACGCATCAATAAATGATCTTTTATGCGGACATTTTGGGTAAGGCAGAAAAGTGTTCCAACTAGGAACCTTTTGTGATGTATTTTGATCCTTATGCTTTTATTATTAGCCAAATGATAGTTGCACAGAATGTTTTTTATCCTAAACTTTGTAAATCTCATGGACATATCCAAATTTATACCCATTTTTACAATATATTTAAGTGTCAACTTGTAATTGAACTACAACATTTATACATGAGAATATCATAGGTTCTTGATGAAAAAGTAAATTTGGGTATATTACTAGAGTTTTCCTTGGTCTAATTCCTTTTCACCCGAAAACAAATAGTAGTCTAGCAAGGATTAAGTTTTCTATTTATAAAAAGAGGGGTTTGAAAATGATTGTTGTAAACTATAATTAAGTTAAGAGTAGTTTTAAGATTATAACTTTTTTTACCAAATTTTAACATGAAAAATCGTGAACAGATGTCGATCACTTTTACACTTTTGCAGCATCACAATTATGATAACAAATATTGTCATCCTAGATTCTCTTAAGCAGACGCCAGGTTGTCTATGCTTGAATAATTACTGACACTACTACATAGAGCAGATTTAATAAAAGTAAACAATTGATACCTAGATTTCAGAGCTTAACTAAATTAGTCACCATTGAGTAAACAAGTACAATAAAGGGCTTCTTAGTTTCTTATCCTTGAGTAATGAAATCAAGTCTAGCTAGACAACCTTATATCATTAATATCCCCACCTTCCCCATGCAACTATTCATTCTTCTTCTTCTTTTTTACCTCTAAATAGTAAATACTATTCTTTTTTTCTGTCTTTTTTTGTTGTTGTTGTTGTTGGGGGGGCTCATTTAAGAGAGAGCGAGAGATGATTGCTAAGGTAAGACTAGTCAAATGCACAGAAGCTTTGCATGTAATGAGCTCTCTCTCTCTCTCCCCCTGAACTTTATATAAACCTTGCCTCTTAGTTTGTCACAGACTCAAACCCACTTTTCTAGACTGCTTTCTCTCTTCTATCACTTTCTCTATAACAATTCAATTTCCAATTTCAAAGCTATAGCTGTTAAATGGCAGCCTTTTCATACCTCCACAATTCTTTTGTTCTTGACTCAAATATCTTGTCAACAAATATTAAGATGTCGAGCTTTGTGGAAGATGAAAATCTCAACACCAACTGTTGCTCTCAATTTTACCCACCTGAACTTGTGCAAGAGATTCCTGTTGATGTTACTGTTCAGGAAAGTAGCTGTCTTGAACACAGCTCAAAGGTTGCTTTTAGTGATAATGAGCCTTCTGTGACCAAAAAGCAGAGTACAGATTCTTCAATTGTGGTGGATAAGCTTGATAGCGGTGAGCAAGTTACTCAGAAGGTCACTCCCATGGAGAAGAAGAGGAAGAGCAGAAATAAGGCTTCTTTGACTTTCACTCAATCTAAGGTAGAACTCTCTAAAGTTAAGCTTAAATAATATAAAATCCAATAGTCATATAAATTATAGAAACGCAAAAGTCTAGAGGCATCAAAAATTTCATAATTTTTTTTTACATACCTTTCTTACCTTTGTATTGTGGTGAGCCCAAGTGAATTGTATATGGCAACTCAAATGAGAAATTTTCTGTGCAGTTTTTTGATGCCTGTAGCAAGGGTCTTATAAAAATCCAATCTTTTTGTGCATGCGAGTTGTGATTGATGTTCAAGTTTTTGAATATTTTGGTCATATAAATTTGTTAATCAAAATGGTGCAAATTTTATTAGAATCCGACAGAAGGAGTAATGAAGAAACAAAAGAAATGCAATGGTACCCTGAAAGAAGAAGGGAAGAAGCCTAAAGCTGGAAAGAAAGATCAGAAGAAAGTTGCTGAAGAGCCTCCAACAGGTTACATTCATGTAAGAGCAAGGAGGGGTCAGGCAACTGATAGCCACAGCCTTGCAGAAAGGGTACAATTCATTCTTAAACACCCACCAATTTTTCCACACAAAATGATTCACTGCTTACAATGGCTGGAAAGGCTTTTTGCTATTATTTTTGTGATTTTCAGGAATATGGTATTATCTCTATTTCTAAATATTTTTTAGGTGTTTTCTAAGTCAAATTAGGTGTATGCATAATAAGTAAACTAATTAGGATCTGTTTTCGAATATTTTTACTTAATAGTTAAGTTTTATAGAGCACCTAAGCAGTAAAACGAAATTCAAACCTAATATCAAATAAGGTTATAGTTTAAGTTTGTTCAGTTTCTTTCATTTGGTTTCCCAAATTTCTTCTTTGTTAAGATCTTGTCTGTACTTGTTTTTCCTCCATTTTCATGTTCAGTCACAAAAAAGACCAATTCTTGGGCCATACTTGTTTTTCCTCCATTTTTACTTAATATTTTTTTACAAAAGCTTGCCCCAATATCTGTTATGACCACAACTGCATTATCTCTCACTGTGTATCTTTTCTATAAATTGGTTCTAGGTAAGAAGAGAGAAAATAAGTGAAAGGATGAAGATATTACAAAGACTTGTTCCGGGCTGTGACAAGGTGAATTTTCAGTTCTTTGTCTTCATTTTGTCTTTTCTATAATATAGAGTATTATTCTGACAACGTCATGTGGTTTGCTTTAAAAAAAAAGGTAACCGGAAAGGCCCTCATGTTGGATGAGATAATCAATTATGTTCAGTCCCTACAAAATCAAGTGGAGGTAATTAATACTAAACTAAGTTTCTTTAGTTAATTACTATTGCCTTGTTAAAAAAAAAGGGATTTATAGTAATATCAATGATGTTTTTGTTATTGTATCAGTTCCTTTCAATGAAGCTTGCCTCAGTGAATCCCATGTTCTATGATTTTGGAATGGACCTCGATGGACTCATGCTCAGGCCAGAGGTAAAGAAGCTTGGAAAATCTAGCTCTTCCTAATTACATACATATCCATTTCCCTAATTTTCTCTATTTATCTCTGACGTGAATTTATATTCAGGGATTAAGTAGCATGGCTTCAACACAGCCATCTATGACACAATGCAGCCCCACACAGCCCACAGGTTTTGCTGATCTAACCACAACCACAATCTTTACCACTGCAAATAACTATCCTATTGTGGACAGTTCAGGTTCAACATTATTCCAACATGGACAAAGGCCAAATGCCTTATCTGAGGTACATATTTTAAATGCACCATACATAAACCCATCTAAATGAAAAATCTATGAGACTGGTTTATGGAGTGTCCCTAGCTAGTACAATATATATATATATATCTTACATATGAGTGGGCTCACCTAATGTGAGAGGAATACTCCGACACTCCATAATCCTTTCTCACAAAGTACTTTCTCCATCTAAAAGTCATATATTTCTCTATACTGTTCCAACATTAATAAGATACTAATGAATATGATATAAGAAAGACCCTTTTTTGTCTTCCTAGCTAACACTTAACAAACATATCATTTTCAGGATATTGCTAATGTATTCTGTGATGTGGAAGACCAAAGACAAAAATTTCTTAATCCGTCTGGGTTCTTCAACAACTTGTGTTTCTTCCATTAATAAATAATATTCAACTGCTGCCCTACAAAAATTGGGTAAGCCCTCAAATCCTGTCTCATATAAAAATTATAATATTTGCAATATTATATTAATTCTTATTTGTCTATTCCACATCTTGACTTTTCCTCATTTTGTAGATTTTTATTTTTTTATTTTTTTTATTGCAGTTTATGAAGAATATCCTGAGAACTCTCAAAATCAGATTTAAAATTAAAAAAAAAAAAAAAAAAATCATTGACATGACATCAAAGCTTTTATTAGTTCCAATGGAGGAGGGTTCTTCCCCTAAAAGTTCTTGCTTCATATCCAATAGGTTAAAGTGATGCGCTGAACATGAATAAAGGGTGGCAAAATCAATGGATGAAGAACAAGAGGGACAGACATAACCGACCAAATAAAACCAGATCTTTTGTAGATCCCATGTTCCAGTCCATTTTGACTCCCATGTCTCTCATGCACAGATTCCAAGACCTTGTGGTAGTTAAGCTAGAGACATCAGAAACAATATATATATTTATGTGTGTGTGAAATACTAAATATCATTATTACCCCATTACAAAACTGATTCATGTGGTTATATATAGTTATTCTGTTATTACAGTTATATTTATGGTTATCTTTTTGCTACTTCGATTAACAAAGAGAGGTTCATGTTGTTGCTGTTGCTGTTGCTGTTGTTGTACATTATTGGTTAAAGCATTTGTTGGTTTACTTGGCTATACGTGTAGTGTATATATTGGTGGAATCTTCTGTGTTCTGGCAGTATTATTGGGTTGAGGCTTCTTAGGTAGCTGAATTCCTCCTATGGAGAATAGATATATAGGCATCTGTATAACTTTTGTTGACAAGAGCATCCATTGAATGCTTCTTGTTTCTTCAAATATATCTGAATGATATGTAGCCATTCCTTTGGGTTTTTTCTTTGCAAGTTGTGCTGCCTAAAGTGCCAGCAAAAAAAAGTGCATGTTTTTACTACAAATAGGAGAATATGTTATATGAACTTACTCTCTTACTCTCGCTGAAAACCTAGCTAGTGACCAGTGAGCACTAGGTTTTGAGACCACTAAATTGCACAAACTTTTCTTTTGCTATACGTGAGAGGGTCACTGATTGTTACATCGGGCATGTATTGTACAAAGAGGCATAGTTTATTTCTTTTCTTTTATGCATAGCTAGGGTTTGTATTTATTTGCCAATAGGGGAAAAAAAACTAAAATAGTCATAGTTTGGGTTTTTATTTATTTGCAATGGGCAATTGGCAATGGAACAATAGAAAATTATGAAATAACTGTTAGATGTATATGTGCAAGTGGAAGAATTTCAAAAATTATGAAAATAGTTATTAGGTAAAAATAAAAAATTTAAAAAATTAATATAATATTTTTGGACTTGGATTCATAAACTTAAGGGGTTGTTTAGATTTGGTGGAAATACTCAGTTTCCATCACTCATAATCCAAAAAATGTAAGATCTACAAAAAAGAGTTTGTTTAGGAAAAATTTTTAGTATTGTTTCCATCACTCAAAACTCAAAAAATTGAGTTTGAGTGATGAAAGCTGAAAACAAATTTTTTTTTTTTTATTTTGTGTTTTCAAGTTATGGAATATGAGTTATAGTGGTAAAGTTGTAAAAAAATCAAATTTGTGGGACCCATTTTTCTAACTTGTCACTATCAAGTCATTAATGCCACTTTGCTCTTTTTTTTTTTTTTTTTTTTTTTTTTTTTTTTTTTTTTTTTTTTTTTTTTTTTTCAGACAACTCCACCCAACGACCCTTTTTTTTCTTCTTCAAACCCACTCCACCACCAAGTCACCAATGGTTTTTTTTTTTTCTCTTCTTTTTCCTGGTTTTTTCTTTCTTTCTCTTCTTCTTCTTCTTCTTCTTTCTTTTTCTTTTTCTTTCTTTCTTTCTTTCTTCTTTAGACCCACTCCATCCTGTTCACCAATCAAACCCACAACCATGGCTTCGAATCTTTGGTTCCCTTTGAAACCCGATTTGTCTCAACAATCGAGCTAATTCTTGACAACCACATATACAAACTCTCTCATCACTCATCTCTGTTTTGATTTGGGTGTCTATGGGTTTATGTTTGTATGTTTAAGAGGGTTTGTATATGTGGTTTTTGGGCTGTGGATGTGATAATCAAGGCAAAGCAATAAAATGAAAGTAGAAGAGAGAGAATGTCACACGCGGGTACACATGTGACCATTTTGTGTAGTGATAGTGGGTGGGCTCCATCATTTTGCCAAAAATTGGAGCTAAAGAGTGAGAGATATAACTTAGATTTGGAACAAAACACAAATTTTAGAGTTATTTGAGTTAGAGTGGAAATAGAGATATGAGTTTGAGTTATGAGTTTTGAGATATGGGTTATGAGCAAACCAAACATGGCCTAAGCTTTTGATTAGTTTAGTGTTGTTCCAAGATAACTTGTACATTTCCCTCTCCCTTGTGTGTGTGTGTTTGTTTCTAAAAAAAAAATTAAAAAAAAAAAAGATAACTTGTACAATAAATATAAAATTTACGTATTAAATGTGGGGATTTGAGTTACTGATTTATTTTTTGGGTATAAGAGTAAAAACTAGTACAAAACAGATACATTAAAAAGACCAGATACATCAGCAAGCAAACAAAAGGATAAAGGATATAAGTTAGGGATTTTACTATTGTTTGACTAAGAAATTTTTGTTTTCAATATTCATTAAAGTAGAAGAATAGTAACAAAAAACAAAAAAGGTTATGTAATATTATCTGGCACCTATAGTATTGTATGATTGTATCAGCTTTAATTATGTGTGAGTGGCAACTCTAGCTCCTTCCAATTACCAGGCCACTTATGCAACCGACTTAAAAATTAATTATGCAGATAAAATTAAAAATTAATTATATCCTTAAATAATATTGGTAAAATAAAGAGCAACTTAACTTCCATATGATTAGGTGTTTTGAGATATTAAAATAGCATTTTTAAAACCTAAAACTCTATTTTGTAATTACAATCCATAACATTTTGATAAACACTTATTTTAAACTCAAAACACAAATTTCTAACCGACTATAAAAATGCACCCTAAATGAATATCTATAAATTCCTTGGAAAGTAGTGAGATGAGAGAGTTCTGTGCTTCATTATTATAATTATTTTTATTATCATTGGATCCTTTTATTATTATAACATATGAACGTACTGAACAAGTAAATGATTTATGTATAATTTAGAGTGTCCAATGCATGGCATCTTATAAAAGTTACTGGATACAAAAGATGGGGATCGATCACAAAGAAAGTATACATATTTTTAAGTTATGCTGCAATGGAAAATGACAGTCCATGTGGTTTTTGTAATATTCCACCCCTTTTTCACGTTTGACCCACATGTTGCAACGTTCTGACTAATAAATTGGACCATGTGTCCTCCAATTAGAGAAATATATATATATATATATATATTTATATAAATTTTTGGTTTTTTTTTAAAAAAAAAAAATCTGGTCCAATAAGAAAATTATATATATATATATATATATATATATGTGTGTGTGTGTGTTTTATATATATATAATTTTTTTTTTTCAAATCTGGTCCAATAAGAAAATTCAATCTTTGCTTGGCAATGTCCCTTCCCATCTCTTCCGAAGGTTGAAAAGATTGTCAACTCTATAAGAAAACTTGTTCATTTTGATTCAATCTTCGGTTCTTCATCCATTTTTGTCTTCCAAGAGCTTTTAGTAATGCTGCCGACTTAGTTTAACTGTTTAAAAAAAAAACTCATATTGATGATAATGACTAATCGATGAGAGAGTTGGGCCACTAAACTCTTGTTATGTTCCATCGACCAACAAACCATTTCCCATTTACCACTTGGCCTAAAACTTGATTGCAAGAGAACACATCTTCGAAAATAAGTTCAAAATTCTTAGCAAGCAATTAAAGAACAATCGATAAACTAAAAGTTTTAGCAAGCAAATTCTTAAATGTGTAACCCTGTTTGTAGCTTACCAACTCATCAATTTGTTCTTTGTGGTCCGCCGTGTTTTTCTCTTTCAAAATTAAAAATTTTTATGGGTACCCCACTGTGATCAGTCACATAATGGCATTGTCTCCATTACATGGATTGGACTACAATCTGTTACCATCTTCTAGTCTTCTATCTGCTTTCATTACTCTAGATTGCACTTTGGAGTATTGGAGAGAGCTAACTTCTTCACTCACTACACTATTGCTCACTTTGTGATATCAAAAATTGCTTATTTGCAATGTCCTCATTGGAGCACCTTAATCATATATACCTCATTACATACAAATACCAATATTGTGTACAATTACTTGTGTGAGCCTAAAATGTTCAATAAAGTATAATATCATTTTGGGATAATAAGATCATCTCCCATTTGAAGAACTTTTTTTTTTCTTTCCCTTCTCGCATAAATGGAAGATTTGGTGCCAACAACCCTAACATCAATTCGCACTTCCTAGTGTCCCCAGTGTCCAAGGTTCAACCATCCTCTCCTATCCACAAAATAATTTCATAACTGAAAGACTAAATCACAATTTTGTTGTTCTTTCTTCATGTTTTCATCAAAGTCAGAAGGTGTTATTTAACAACTAAAGAACTTAATTTGGTCCAAGGTTACCAGTACTTGTCCCTTTCCGACAACACCGGAAGTCAACAACCAAACTTACTACCAAGCATCAGTGTGGAATCTGTAAACTTTCCCCTGAGATTTTGTTTTCACCGCATTCTATAACCAGGATTTAGTTTTCACATATTTTCTAATGGATGGCCTTTTGACATTTTTTTTTTTTTTTAATATACAAGATAAAAATTCTATTCTAACCTAACTTAAATATATATGTGTGTGAAGATCTCTCATGAAAACTTGAACCCAACCCTTGCTCCCTCCACCTCATAAAAACTTTATACTTGTAGAATGACTATCACGTCAAAAATACATGGTGGTGGCCTTTTGACATGTTGTTGATACTTAGCACTCCAACTCTTTGTCCCTTTGTTATAATAATTATCCTATTCATCTAGCTAGCATATACATTATTTTTCTCACAATTGAGGAGCTAATAAAATACCTACTCCCTCAATTTGTGGGGGGTTAATAGCTCTTATGTTTGAGATCATTTTTAATCTTTACGTACCAATGTAACTACAGGCATATTGATGTTATTGCCAATGTATCGATGATCTTACTTAAGCTTTTTTAAGATCTTGGTTTTGTTATTTGACTTCATGTTCAATAGGATATGATTCTGTGACTGTGATGACTCAATCAAGAAGATTTTTTTGTCTATCGATGCCAATGTTGTTTATTATGATATGTCGATTATTGGGGAGAATGCTAAGTAACAACTATAGATGAAAATTTTAATTATATCTTGCAAGTTGAGAGAGCTATGCAACTACAAGTTTGCAAAAAAGCTAAAAGGAATTGAGGACTTATCCAATTACAAAAATATCGGGCTATGTCAATGGGAATAAATAATTTGAGATTTAACTCAAGACTTTTAAGATCTTTCGAACAACTTCAAACTTGTCATGAATCTAATATAGCTTCATAAACATGGAAGAGTAATGATTACAAGCAGACTACTTGCTTGCATTGAAAGCTAATACAATAACAAGAGATAAGTCTCCATTGAGTAGTTTGCAATTTGAGTTGAGGGTATATTCCTTGAAAAAAGATAACTCTAGTTGTATTTAACTTTTAATTGATCTAATAATACTGTATCACATAATCTTTTGAGAATCCACAATTTTACACATCATTTTATTTTTGTGGGGTACACATTATTATTTTAATTAAATTTAAATTATATTATATATTTAAGTCGTCTTTTAGAATTTTGTTATACCATATTTTTGTTAAATAATGAAATATATAATTTCGTATACAAACATCATCATAATTTAATAATAACAAAAATAAATACCAAATTTCATATTGAAAAAAAAAAAAAACATATTATGTTAAAGTTATAGTTATCCATGCATTGCACGGCTTACCAATTACTCAATTGCACGGCTTCCCAATTAAGTAACATGTTCAAAAGAAAATGCTAAACCCACAATTTTTATCATAATTTTTACCAAAACTTGCTATGTGATAAGTTGTGAGTAGCAGAGTAAAAGTGATGGGTCTATAACTCCATCATTCATGACTTGCTACATAAACAAGTTGTAACAAAAATTGTGATATAAATTGTGATCCTAGCATTATTCATATTCAAATCGTGTTTCTTGCTGTCACTTTACACATGTTACATCCCCACATTGCCATATGTATACAGCTGGCTGATTTTTAATTTTAATTATTATCCAATAGATATCCCAAATTTGATCCCTTCTATCTTTTTTATATTTATTTATTATTTTGATAAGACCCTCCTATCTTTTTAGGCTGAGCAAAAACATAACATGGGAATAATGCTTGTGCCACTTTATGTGGCGAGTCGTGCCACAACTCGTCTATGTGGCGAGTTGTGAGTACAGAGAAGTGATAGTAGATCCATGTGAGGTCATTTCTCTACCATTCACAATTAGCCACGTGGACGAGTTGTGGTACAAGTTGTGCCACTTTATGTGACATTTTTGTTCTTTCTACACAAACTTTGATAGGACTATCTCATAAATTTGGGGGTTGCCACGCAAGCATACATCCCTACAGACTTCTAGCTTTTCACGGATGTATCATGTTTCTCATCATGACACACAGCTATATGATACATCAAAAACGTACCATTTGAAATGGACATTTTTTGAGAATCGCCCTTTGAAATGGACATGGTTTTTTGTAATATACGACTCCCACACCCATCATCTTTTGTTTGTCAATGTTGCTTGCCCTCATGGCCATATTCCCATTTACCACTTCTATTTTCAGAGAGTATGGTGCACCCAATTATCTACCATGGTGTTTTGTCTCTTGTCACCATCCCATGTCAATGTGTGATGTGTTATGGGTTGGTTTTGGAAAAAGCTAGCTACATGTTATGGGGAGCATACATGGATATACCTTAAATTTTTGCTTGCCTACCTGTCCATTTTAGCTATCCGACATCCATGTATGGTCATTATACCACGTAATATGAATGCTTTGACTTAAATTCAATCTCCCTCCCTCTCTCTCTCTTTCTCTCTAAATAGTTGATATGATGGAATATAATTACACCTCTAATGACAAGTTATGCTAATATTAATCATAGATAATCATTATTATAGATGTTAATGATTACTTGAATAGATGTTACATGATTTTCTTTCTTTAATTGAACATTTTGTTCTTTCTGTTTATATGGCACTTTTGTAGACTAGGATTAGGTACACATATCTAATTCTAGAGTTACGGTTTGTCCCCGGTAATATCAAATTATTTGAAAGGATTTAATTAATTGATTATAAATGGTTTGAGAAGAGTACAATTTTTGGCCCAATTGAGTAGAACTTTAAAAAAATCTTCTTCCCTCTCCCCGTGTGTGTGTTAAAAATACTTAGTATTAAAAAAAAAAAAAAGTAGAACTTTAATAAGAAAACATCCATGAAATTTTCCCTAAATTACATATTTAAAAATGACATTTTACTATCACACGTTTCTCTTTAAAGACACTAATTAAGCGGTAATGTGTTTTACTTGCAATGCAAAATATCATATGGACAAAGTGTTACTTTAAATGTCTACGTCAACTCACAATGTGTTTTACATGTAATTATTCATGTATACTTTTTAACAACATAATTATTCATAATTATTATTATTTTTTACATTGTAATAATATTATTTAAAATATGTTTGGTAATTAAAAATACATGTAAATAATCGTTTCAATTACCAACTAGTGGATTTGAGAGGAAGTGTAATTCAAACCACTTTGACAATGTGTTTGGAAGTTTGGAGAGTGAGGAGAGTAGTCAAGAGCATTGTGGTCAATTGGTTATCCTTTCCTCTTATTTGAATGTTTGAAAAATCAAGTAAGAGGGTGGGGGAATATATATATCCATCTCATTTATTTAAATGTTAAAAAAAAAAATTAAAACTAGAAGGAGAGGAAATAATAAGACATCATATAAAATGAAAAATATATAATTATATTTTTCAATATAAAATACTAAAGAAATAGATTAAAAAATTGATATATAAGAATAAAATTGATAATTTAAGAAATTAATATGAAGCAACCTAGCCTCTCTCCCTCTAAATTCCTCCAATTTGGAGGAATTATAAATGAGGGGTTTGAAAGAATATCTCACCCTTTTAAATCCTCTCAAACCTTTCCATGTCTTTTAAAAGACATCAAATATGGTGAAATAACCCCCCTCCCTCGCCCTCTCTTTTCTTCTACTCTCCTCTCCCTACAAATCCCCACAAACTCCTTTCCCTCTACTTCCCTTATGATCTAATTATATAGTTAATGACATAATGTTTCAAATACCTCTATAAGAAATTGTTGTCAAACACCTATTTAAGCTATTAATTTTCTAAATAATAGGATATAGGACATAGATTCACAATATGTTGTCCAATAAAGGGGAGGAATGAGGGAGACGGCGTGGGAGGTAAAAAAAAAAACACACACACACACACATATAAAGTCTTACAATTTCTTTCTACGATTTTTCTTATTTTGAAATCGTTACATGATAATCGCATTATCAATGTTACAAGTTACATCTCTTTCAAAATTTTAGTTAAATAAAATTTTTCTTGGACTTTCTTTTTGTTTGTAAGGACCTAGTATACTGTCAAGAGGACCAAAGTTTAAGGGCAATGTTTCTCTATAAACTTACTTATAGCTTAAGGCTACAAATCTCACTAAAATAATTAAGATTGCTACATATTTTGAAAATTTAACCGTTAAATTGCATGTTCTCTATATTTTTAAAACACATATAAAATTTCATGTCAATTGAATGTTATTTACTATTCAATTCATAAACTTATATTTTTTATGTATAATTTTAAATTATAAAGAAATTTAAACATTTAATTGATAAAATAGTTATTGATCTTGATCTTCTTAAAATTTTGCAAGTATGGAAAATGTAAGAAGAAAATGAAATTAAATGGTGAATTTGTCAAAACTCATATCCAATAAAAAAATATTGAATGGAGTTGTAACCTTAGTCTACAACCAAATTTGTTGCCAAATTTTGTCCAAAGTTTAATTATATTGGATCTAAAAAAAATTAGAGTTGTCACAAAGTTTTTTTAAGGATAAAAAAATCATAAATTTTTTAAGTTTATACATAATAATAATTATTTTTTCAGGATCAGGGTGGTCCTGTGACCACCCTAAACTCTATGTGGAGCCGCCAGTGGGTGGGGTTTGGGGCTATCACTCAAACCCAAAACCCACAATATTTTGTTATAGTTATTACTTACCACTAGGTAGATCTATATTTGAGCTTTCCTATTTAAAAAAAAAAAAATGTTATTGGCTTTCTATGTCATTTTAATTTAGTTGTGAAATGTACCTTTATTGCCAATTGGAATCCTATATTGGTATCTTTAATTAGCAAGTATATATTAGGGCAATGACATTTTAGTCTAAAAGTTGTAGTTATCTTTTGTATATATTGATATCTTAAGCAAGTATATATTAAGGCAATGACATTTTAGTCTAAAGTTTGTATTTATCTTTTATAAAAGCAGTGCGATTATGACTACTTCATTGTTTTGGAATTAATGATCCTTCATTATCACTTCTTGATGATGCCTCTATATAGCGTGATTAGCTATTTACTAGTACAAGGTATTCAATGATCATAGAAAGTCAAGCACTTAGCACTTTAGCATCATAACTCACATAGGTATACCCCTTGAAGCAATTTCCAAGGAAAATGACGTTCGATCAATTTCAATACTTCCGTGTTATACTTTTTTGTTATTTTTTATTTTTGTTATTATGGAGTCTTTTTTTTTCAACGAGTTTAGTTTCCCTTCAAACTTCTACTTCTTTCCACTTATCATTTCCTCCTGGTCTCTCAGGGTATCTCATTCAAGCATCTCATTCGTTTTAAGTGCTCCATGTGCAATGTAATGTGTACGCTTGACAAACATGAAGGGTTGAAAAGGAAGGGGGGGGGGGGGGGGGGGAATAATAGGGAGAAGGGGGTTGATTTGGACATGATTTTTCTTTTACAGGAAAATATTATTTCTGTTATTAAATTTAGAAATTTAAAAGTGTGTTAACTATAATATCATTTGAAATTTTAAATGACATAACAATCTTTACACTACTAGATCTAAATAATAAAATCTTAATCGTGAAATAAATGAAATAATAAAATCTTAATCGTGAAATAAATGAAATGGAAATAATCTTATTCCTCTTTGATAATTTGATCACATTCTTCTAGCTTTTTGTTTTCTTTCAAAAAGAACTAGTTGAGGAATTTTAATCATAGATAATAGGATTTGATCTTGCAACATTTGTTTCATAATTATTATTATTATTATCATTAGGGTCAAGACCCCTCCTTTTATTTGTCTAGAGTCTAGACAAGATTTAATGCAAGGGTGGAGTACATGTAGCTCTGTCCCCCCTCCCCACCACCCCCGGCCACCCCAACTTTTTTTTCTATAGAGTAAGCATCTTAAATACTTTTCCTAAAAAATAGGAGTTTGGCCCTCCCAAAAATTTGAGTCAATTCAATAGTCCTCTTAAAAGATAAGAATTGCCTAATTGGACCAGTGGTTATAGAAATAGCGAACTTTTTTTTTTTTTTTTCTTGATTTCATTTTTTAGAGTAAAACTTGTTCTTGTATGAGTTGAAGTTTTAGATCAATCATGGTTTTCAAGACTCTTTCTTAAAATATACTTGTTCACTTTTATAGACAACATGGTATTTTATATCGCAAATGAAATTTTTAATAACTACATAGATAGTAATATATGAATTTTATTTTATGAAAGATCATAATTGAGCATAATTTTGATTTGAGACACTAAGTTATTTATTTGCTTAGTTTATATGCCTAATACCAAACTAGACAACATTCATTACTCGTTAGAGTTTAAAAAATGATAATCTCTTCACATTTTACTCTCTCTCACACACATATATATAGCGTGCGAATACGCATGATATTTCAATACCATGACTTATCTCCCCAAACAAAAAATCCTGATTTGATCCTTAAGTCTCAAAGATAAATATATATCGTCTATATACTCATACATACGTAACACCATATAAAATGTAGCCACATATCACCCACTCCTTCCCGGAAGCATCACAAAGACGACAGAAAACACTTGGGGTTCATGTTTCCGGCTGTTTCGACTAAGCTTACACTAGAAAACAATATAGAGCTAAGTTTCTAGATAACAGTTACTGCATTTAATTACTACAACATCTCTCTACTTGTATACTCTCCTTGTTCTTTTAGCTAAAAGATAAGGAAGTATAGGATTATGATATCTTCATCATCATCGATCATATAGTCCCCCATGCAAAGACCCTTAAGGGAGGGACCATCCCTTGATGAGGGCAATGGTTGGGTGCATGCCATGGTTGAGGCCAATGGGACTAGGGGTCCACCATGGTCCACTTGGCTTATGAAGGTGCAAGAGACCGCATGGCACACCCCTGACCCCCCCTTTGCATTGAATTGCCTTGT
This sequence comes from Quercus robur, assembly GCF_932294415.1. Lineage (NCBI taxonomy): Eukaryota > Viridiplantae > Streptophyta > Magnoliopsida > Fagales > Fagaceae > Quercus > Quercus robur. The sequence continues at coordinate 54,732,211 of NC_065543.1, read as the reverse complement.
CCCTTTTGTCTTGTAGAAAGAGAGATAGAGAAAGAAAGTTGATGGATTAAAGAGATAGAAGGTGACACTGATTTAATATGGTGCTGTCCATATCTCTTTTCAGCATGGGCTGTCCCAAAATTGGACTAGGGGTCTATGTTCTCCCTTTGTTTTTATATGTTTTTTGTTCTTTACTTAATTCTCAAGCTATAACCCACCAACATAATATAGACTTTGAAATTTTGTAATTTGCTTTTCATAGATCTGAAGAGCCAGGAGAATTAGATTGCTAACTTGAGGGATTGCATAAAATTTGGATGAGGAAAGAATGGAAAAATCTTTCTTTTTTTTCAAACTGATCTGTCCATGTTATAGAACTTTTAAAGCCTAATATTCTTATGAAGTTTGTCAAAAACCTGATCTAGATCATAGGATTGTACGATCCTATAGTCTTATCTAGCCAAAAAAATTAGGATCGTATATTCGATCTTATTGAAAAATAAAATTTGGTTTGAGTTCACACAAACTCAAGTACAACCAATGACCCACTGAATACGAGCTGCCCAAATAGGCCCTAATGAGTATTATAGTGTCAAAATTACCCATAGATCAACTTTAAATCCCCCCCCCCCCCACCCCCCACCCCCACGCAAAAAAAAAACTCAGTTTAAAACTAAGAAAATCTTTATTAATTGTTCACTTTTTATAAAATCATGTAGCTCACTCTGAAAATTTCAAATCCCCAAAAATTAACATTCATGACCCATCACCCCATTCACCATGAGATCAGAACTTGAAAAACATTTTTCACATGTGTTGATAGTTATTTTGGTATTAGTTACTAATTAAACATTTTTTAAACTTTTTGAATACGTTATGTTAAAACTTAAGTATATTCGTTTCATTAGCATAGATAAAGTGATGTATGGTATACAAATTGCATCATATTGATGTAAATCTTTGTTTCTTTTATGGATATATTCATAATTTATGTGATTATTCAACATATAAAATCACTATCAATGTATCTTTTGCATTTTTTCTCCAAAATATATATATATATATATATATATAAGATCTTATGATCCACAATCCTATGTGTGTAGGATCCCAACTTTGAGAACCTTTCTTCCAACTATATAGTTATGACAAATGCTATAGAAGAAATTTGTATAATATGTGAATATGATATAAATAGTAAATGCCTTAAACTTCGATCGATGTAGTAAAAAAAATTAAATTGATTTTTTTTTCCTTTCCTCTCCTTTGAAAAGTGCATTCCTATGCTCCTACCCTCCTTCTCTCTCATTTGAAAAGTGTATTCGAAACAAAAAGGAGAAAGAGTAAAAGGAAAAGAGGAGCTGCTTCAACTTTCAGTACACTAACTTTTTTTTTTCATTTTTGAGCTCTAATCATTGATCCAAACATCTAGTTGTGGGCGTTAGATTTTTTTTTTCTTTTCCAATTGTCGTGTCAATATAATTATCAAAATGAATTTTAAAAAGTCATTAGAATTTTATGCTTGTGAACTCAGAAGCCAAGGACAAATGACATTGACTAATTGTCCTCAAGTACAACAATTTACATATTAATTTCTTCTTCTTCTTTCTTAAGACATTATTGCATGCAAGTTGTCAAGTTTGTCGACTTGGCTATGCACAACTACTGAAGAGTCAAGATAATTTCTTCAATTCTTTTTCAAAGTTTTGATAGATGTGATCAGATTTGTAACTATAATATCCATTCGATATTTGTTCTTTATTATCAAACTAATTCCTTTTTTTTTTTTTTTGCATAGGTGGGATTCAGTGATGGGGGTTTTTTTTTTAATTACTAATGTTCCTGATAGCCTTTGAATTGAATCCTATTACAATATAAGCGAACTTCATTTTGTCACTAAACTAATTGGAAAATGTAAAAACTGAGAGGGCTGCTAAATGCCCTACAAGGTACTCCTAGCTAGTGCACAATCCAACAAGGTAAGGGACCAAGGGCCATTACCTGAATAATTGTCTGCTTCGAACCTAAACTTGGGTAGCAGCATCACGTGGTGTTTGGTTGTAATCATAATTTTTCCTAGAAAAAACATTGCCCGAGAAAGTACAAAACCAGGTTTCTTGGAGAACAACATACTCAAAAACGTATAGGTAAACAAGAATTCATTGCCACTTATTCATGAATTCAAGTCTGGCCCATAGCTGTCTCTCTTGCACATGGCTTGGTTTGGTTGCAATTATCTTTATGGGCCATGGCCCTTTACTCACAAAACAACCTCTTGGACTTGGAGAGTAAAAAGCCAGTCCATCAATAATTTTAGAACCCCCACAAAAATATCCATCAAAACGTGATTAAAGCCTTGAATCTCTAATTTTTCTGTTGCCAAGAGGGAGAAATTATTATTACACTGGGAGGATTGCTGACATGATTTTCCCTAACTAATGAGATGATGTCATTTATGCAAATGTATGTGTAAACTTCTTAATCAAGACAAGTGTTGAGGGGAAAATTTCTGATGTCTCCAAATAGAATATGAGGTAGCCAAGCCAAAACTCAACGATAGGCCCTTGAAATAAAGCCCAAAAGCTATTGGTGTGGTGTAAGTCTGCTCAAGTAAGAGATAGAGGCTGCACCCTAACAAGAAGACAACAATAAAGCCCAATAAACACGTTAGTATTGTTAGTTTGTTATATTATAGTCTTTTTACGGCGTCATAATTCAAATCAGTTCTCTAGCGGTATGATATTATCTTTAGCGGTAGGGCTGAAATTATACTTAGAGTCCAGCAGTCAATGATTAAATAAATTTAGGAAAATGTTCACTCCTAGGGGTCTTTGTGTGTCTTGGTCAAGGGAATTTATAGTACTTTCAGCTATCATTACATCAATTATGAGGGAAAAATTCAATTGTTACAAATACATTATATTATTTATCATAATAATAAACAATGATTAAAGACTCCATAGTTACAAATAAAAGAGGAAAAATAGGATGAAATGAAGGGAGAGAAAGATCCCTAGCTCAGTGCAACAAGTATTAAACTAAGATTTTGGTGAGTGTATAATTATAAGGCATGAATGAGGTAAATGTGGGCTATTTTGAGTGAGTGAGATGGAATTAACACTGAGATTGAAGTTTTTTGTGAGTAATGGACTGTTTGGGTCTAGTTGGAGGACATTTTGAGCTGTGGTTGTGTAGAGGGGTGGGAAGAATATCTAGGATTAGATAAGTGTAGGCTGAAGATGATGAGTGGCGAGTTTAAGGAAAGCTAAACCACGAGCAAAGTAGTAAATAAACCAAGGGTTTCAGAGAGAGTGGCTGTCCTGGTTAGTTATGGGACGTTTATGGAGTAGGAAGGTGTAAGCAAGGTGATGAATGTTGGTGTTATGGTGACTATAGGCTAAGAAAGGTTGTGAGTGAGCTCAAGAGAGCTTGGGGGGCTTAAAGAAAGCTTAATAAGGGTTGAATTTCTGCAGAATGTAGTCAATGACAGAAGTTCTTAGAGAGGCTTCCTCCTCTCTCAGTGGGCTGAGGTGTGTATGTTTTTATAATAGAGCTTTAAAGAAGCATTGATTGAAAAGAATCCAAAAATGCATGACTCATCAAGGGTGACAAAATCAAGATTTAACTTTCTTGATATTTTTTATCAGAAATAGGAAAATCCACTTTGAGGGGTTGTCTTGCTTCTTTGGGTAATGATGAGATTTTAGAGCTTTTTGCATTAAGCGCCAAGATTTTCGGAGCAGAGCTTAATTATTGTGTATCAAGATTGAATTCTAATGCTGCAAACTGAGATTTGATCCCCCAAGAAGTAAGATTTCAACACCCCAAGTTAGGTGTCAAGTTCTAGTCTACTTCAGGAGGTTCCGCTGGAGATCCCTTTATGCCCTCCAAACCACATGTTCCCAAATTTCCCCTTTAGGATTCATGGGCTTGGTACATGAATCATGTCTTGATCATTTTTAACATTTATAGCATCAATTTGTTGAAATTTGGATAATTTGGTTTCGACTCCCCTTCCGCTGGAGGTGCAGTTTTGAGGAAGATCATGGAGTTTCTTCATCCTTTTGACTTCAGCTGATATGACAGCCTTTGGGCACTATTCACGTTAGGCAGAGGGTGGCAGAAAATTGATGGGACAGCCTTTAGTCCATTCTCAAAGGCTTGGTTCCCTTGTATGAGTCTCTAGTTGCCTTTTGGTTAGTTGCTTGTGTTTTTTGTTTGGGCTTGCTCACATGGGCTGGGTTGTGTGCACATATTGCCATGGGCTTTCATTCCTCATGGATTTTATTAGTAAATATTTTTGGGTTTTTCATAAATACTTGCAATGGACCTTTGAGCAATTAGTTGTAATGTTTGAAATAATAAGACAAGTTTCAAAATACTTTTGTAAATACTATTTACTTTGATGAATTCCATGTTGCAATAATGTTCATGGTTTCTAATAATCGCATCATAACTTAAATAATGAGCTTGTGGGTTTGAATGTTTACCATGAGTGTCGAAGGTGTATATTATGGATGTTGCGATGCAAATAATGTCCATGTATTTTATGGGTTTTATAACAATAAATATATGTCATGGGTCTAACAATCATAACTTTCCAATGGCTTTTACAAGATGATTGCCATGGGTTTTGAGAATAGATAATTCATAAATTCCATGAGCTTGTAATATTGTAATAATATGTTTAAGAATTTAAAGTATTGTTTATTATCGGACTTTTAAGTGAAATAATTATGATATAGTATTTTGCCGAGTATTTAATAACCTTGGGCTTTTAATAGAATAGTGCCAAGTAGTTAGCTTGGGCTTTTATTAGTGCCAACGCAAGTTGGGTTTTTGATATTGCCAATAAGAATTGGGTTTTAAATACTGCCAACGTAAGTTGGGCTTTTGATATTGTCAATGAGAATTGGGTTTTGATGTTACCAATGAAAATTGGGCTTTAAATAGTGCCAACGTAAGTTGGGCTTTTGATATTGCCAATGAGAATTGGGTTTTGATGTTGTCAATGAGAATTAGGTTTTGATGTTGCCAATGAGAATTAGGCTTTGGATAAATAAATTGCCATGGGTTTAAATCATGGGCTTTGATCATGGATTTGAATACTATTGATAAAATTGTTTTGCCATGGACTTGAATCATGAGCTTCTCAAATATTGCCAAGCATAAGTATTCTTGGGCTTTAAATAGAATATGATAATAAAATTGGATAAAATATGAGTTTTGGGGCCTTTTGTGATAGTTTATATCATAACCCAATTTAGATAATGAGATATGAAACATTTGTGATTAACATAATAATAGAGCAAAAAATATTTGGGAAAACCCAATAACTTATTAGTGGTGTTTGAAAATAAATAGGTGGTACCCAAATAAAATTACGTGTAAAAAAAAAAAAAAAAAGTACCCTAACAACAAGCAATAAAAAATAAAAATTATCAGATGATATCACATTTATATAAATAACAGTATTTTATTGATTGAGAAATCAGGGAGGACCACGTCAGCCGTTCTCCTGGTGGACCTAATAATTTCTAGCCAAGAGGGGTGTAGTTGTGAAAATTGCTAAAATTATCTTATGTATCATTTAGAATGTGTGGGTACCACAATATATGTATCATTGGCTCTAAGAATTCTTTTAGGAGGTGATTAAGAAACTTAAGTTAAACAAAATTTTATAAAAAAATAATTTGAATATATCGAGTTAACAACACACAAACAAAAAAAATTCAAACAAAATACTTGAATTTTTATAATTTTCTTTTATGAGTTTTTATATTTTGAAATTATTACATAATAGTTCATTATTAGTTGTCATTCTTTAATATCAATGTGGGTAGGTGTGGCCATTTTATTTGTTAAGTATGTATAACAATTTTTTTGTTTTAATTCGGTTATCATTAACTATTTGTTATTATTTTTATAAAAATATTATAAACTAAATGACAAAACTCAACCTAGTGATACTCTATTAATTATTGAAACACACAACTACGTTTACACCTATCCATACATAAATAATATACTAATTGTCTATTAAATTAAACCAATCACATTTGACTAGTTTAATAGACAATTACTAATTTTGAATTACTAATTTTACTTTTTTTTCTTGAATTACTAATTTTACAATAATAATTTATTATAACATAATAATAATACACACATGTAACAAACCCTCTATAATTCCTAATTGCAAAATTATATAAATTTATATATATTATAGGGATGAAAGGCCCAAATAAGGATATTGAGCCATGGGTTATACCCAAGGACGTCAAAGAGCCCGATGACAGATAAGTTTTAGTGAAGGTAAGTAAGCTATTGGGCCGAGGAAGAGGTCTGGTCATAATAAGTAGGTGATGTTGTCCTAGGAGCCACCCTTCCTTAGCCAATAGAGTGGCAGCTTGAAATCCGACCACCCATCAAGTATTGGGCAATGGGCAACCGTGCTTGGAAGGATAAGCTTCAGAGAGAAGTAAGTCAACATAGAATTAAGAAATATTTGGGAAGAAAGCTGCTACCACTGCATTAAATGCACTACACCTAACCAACTGGCCGCATTAATGTGGAGGTGATACCTAAATAGTGACTTCAAGCCTCACAGCTACCCACAAAGACTTCAAGAAGGTGCTGATGGGACAAGTATTAAGGAGATTAGTAATCTGATCTACACATGGACGTCTAAGATGAAAGATGAAAAGGGAGTATAAAAGGAGGAGGATTCCATTACAGGGGGGATCATCATAAAACCAAAAAAAAAATTACTGTGTAACCAAGCACTTGAATATTTGTATAAGTTTGAGAAAAATATAGAAGAACATACCATCCTCGGACCAGACCAAGGAGTAATTTTCTTTTCAAACTATTTGTCTTATTCATTCTTATACCAACTAGCCTACTGTGATCTATACTTTAACTCATTGAACATTCATTAACAAGCCCACTCTCTAATAAATTTATTGTTTTGGGCTTATTGGGCCACTGTCCAAATCTCTTGGGTTGTGGATCAAAAAGCATCCTTACATATATATACACTCGCAAAGATCTAGTCAATGATAAATTTGGTGGGTTAAGACAAAGATCTAGTCAATGACATTTACTTGTTTGAAATATATACTTATATTTAACTTAAATTATTAAGCTACATTATGAAAGAGCTTAATTATAACAATGATTACTAGCTCTAATACTTGGCTTGAAAAAATAAAATGAAACAAAGCATCAAAAAACAAGTTACAACTCACATTTACATTATGATTTATATCCTTCTCAAAAAAACATTATGTTTTATATGTTATTTTTAAAAAAGAAAATAAGTAGGTTTTTTTTTTTTTTTTAATATTAATAAATAAAATTGGAATTAATTTTGTCTTCAATATTTTATCTTAATCTCCCTCAACTACCCGAGAGCCAAAACTCTAGCTCAACCATTGTCTTTATTCAACATATGTTAGAATCATTGCAAGAGACAAAAGTTACAATACCCATAACAACATTCAACATGTGATAGAATTCTTGCACAATGCAAACATTATAGTAGTTAAGAACAATATTCAAAATGTACTAGTTTATTTGCAAAATGCAAAACTATATGATTAGATATTGACCCTAACAACATGCTAGTTATGATGAGCCTCTAGACCTATGACTTTCCAAGATTTCAAAACGGCTTAGACGAATAAATTCTTGTTGCTCTGGATCTAAGGTGCTTAATTCCTTCATCATGATTTCATTTTCCACTTTTGCCATTTCTATTTCATTCTTTTCTATCTTAAGACGAATCAACTCTAGCTGTTCTTTTGATGCAATACGCATTTCCTCTTGTCGTTCTTCCGCTTCTTTGTGTTTCTCTTCCATTATAATGCGCTCTCTTTCCTTTTTCTCTTCATACATTTGCCTCTTTTTTTCCTTTATTTCATCCAATTTGGTGGAAAGACTTGGGACCATATCATCTTGTCTTTTTCTTTTCTTCAATAGTTCATTTTGGGCCTTCCTACCTAATGTTCTTTCCAATTCTACAAAAGAACTTAATTCATCATTGTCTTCACTTGTAGGAGATGATGTTGTTGAGGTTGTTTGTTTTCTTCCCTTCACATTATCTTTGTGCTCCAACCATTTAGCTTTATACCTCAAAATATTCTAGCAGTGTTCAAATTGAAATGAGGTCTTGTTGTTGTTTTTATACATAAGTTTTGCATAACTAATCTACAAAATTAACAATTTAAAAATAATAAGTATCTTAAAAACATCAGTATATTGATGTACAATACATACTAGATGTTGACTAGATATACCTTGTCTTGCTTAGTTTTACCATATGGATTTAGTGTTTCAACTTGTGCCAAGTATCCATGAAACTTACTGGTATGTTGATTAATAACCGATCATCGATGGTATAAAGAGTTTTCTGAGCGTTAGATTCAAATTGCTTGTTATCATGGAAGTACAACCAAATTCGATGCCATAATGTCTTATGTTTTTTGCCATTCGCAAACACTACATCTAAACTAATATTGAACCATGCTGACACTAGCAAATTATCTTCTTCTATGCTAAAATTCTATCCTCGTTGTAAGATTTCTTAGTACTTGATCTTATTTCAACGGGTGGTGGAGACTTTCTCATTTCAACAGGGGATGGAGATTGATGGGCATCCACGTCCATATTTGGAGTGTCTAAAAAAAATCATCGTCTAAACCTTATTCCTGATCCTCTAAAAGGGTATTGAAGAAGAGGTCTCATCTTTATGAGCCCATCACTTAAAAAAAAAAACAAACTACCTATAAAGACACGTATTTATGCAGAGCAAAGCATGATTATATTTTTTGATGAATAATATATTCTCATTAAATAAAAACTTGATATACAACAAAACTCCAAACACCAACACAAGATTTAGCTAAATTTTATTAAATCAACAAATATGACATATGCAATATAGCAAAAACAAGCTGAAAGATAAGCTACAAAACCAAACAACACAAGTGTCTATTTGGTAATAATTTTTTGTTGTGAAGGTTCAATTTACACTTACCACACTTTATGTATCAACAAAACACAATCAAAATGCAAGGTTCCGAAACATAATCAATTTATTTACAAAATAAAACAAGTTTGGATTACAGGTGACTTTTGTTAGAAGAAAGCCCTAGATAGACCAAAAATTTACTGGAAAAAATTTAGGGATATTTGATAAGTGTTGCATTTTGCTCAAAAAACTCATACCTTCATGGAAAGAGAGAATCACCATGAGACTACCAAAGGAAGAAATGCAAATGCAGAGAGACCACCACCAACAAAAACCAAGCATCGTTGGTGAGAAACGGAGGGAAGCTGAGAGTGTTTAAGAGAGTGTTTTTGTTTATGAGAATGAATGCACAATTCTTCCTAAAGATAGGGAGCAACTTTTGCAAAATCCTAAATTGGGGAATAGGTAGCAAGTTTTTTTTTGTTATGGGGTGTTTTTTTTTTTTTTTTTTTTTGGGTTTCTTCCTTTCGCTCTCTTACTAAGACCATTGATAGTAGTTTCTCTAAATTTTATCAATATTGTAGGATAAGAACCTATTTTTTCTCTTTTAGCTAATCATCTTTTCTTTTCACCCATATTAGGTTTCTTATTCTAAATCTCATTTAATTTAAATATTATTTCTTCATTTATTTTTTATTATTCTTGTCACTTTTTAAAACACTTAATTTACTTTATCACAGTTATCAAGACACAAAAACAATATACAAATGTTTAGGGAATAAGCCGTGCTCCTTAAAGATAGAGAGCAAGCAACTGTAGCTAAAATTCATCTTGGAGGGAAATGAGTAAGTTGATGCAGGTAGCTTTTTAGGTGTTTTTTGATTTTGGTTACCCACATTCCCCCTTACTGTATTTTAGGTAACCTGCTACCAATATTGTAAGGCTCAACATTCACATCAAATTCCCTAGAATTTTCTTCTTGTTTTAAAATAAGAACTTACTTTTCATATTTTAGCTAACCACTTTTCAAAACACTCACATCAAATTCCTTATTCCAAATTACATTTCATTTAATTATTATTTTTAATTTCTCACTTTTGGAAAAACTCATTTTCTTTATTTTAGTTACCAAGATAAAAAAAAAAAAAAATATATATATATATATATATATTTATATATATTGGTTTGGACTTTGGAGAACCAGTAGGAGTATGATAATGTGAGTATTTTTGGGTTTTTCTTCTCAATTTAGGGTCTCACTCTAAAATAGGAAACCTGTGCTGGGAAGAAAATATGCTGATTTTGAGGGAGAGTAAGAGTTCTTGTTTGTTTTTTTTTTTTTTTTGGATAAACTGAAAGACTTCATTAAAAAAATAAAAAGAATTTAAAAAGTAAGAGTTCTTATGAAGAACAAATTAAAAAAAAAAGAAAAAAAAAAGGTAAGAACAAAGAGTCTTGTATTAAGGAAGAATTCAAAAGAAGAAGAAGAAGAAGATGTAGTTACAAAAAGACAAATTTTATTAGTGGATGGATTATCAATTATGGTTAAAAAAAAAAATTCGTAGAAAACTAAGTTAATAAAACTAGGACTCATTTTGATTTTCTCAAAAAAAAAAAAAAAAAAAAAAGGTCTCATTTTGATTATAAAAATAAATAAATAAATAAATGAAAAAAACAAAAACAAAACTATGACTATAATTTTCGTCAGCGTTGTAAAAGGAGCTTTACACCCGCGCGAAGCACTAGATTGCTCCCTCTTCCTTCTCCTCTCTCGCTCGCGCGCCTGGCTTTCCTTCCAGTCTCAGATCCACTGCTTCACAAACAAAACTGCAAAAAAAAAAAAAAAAAAAAAAAAAAATTGAAATTAGGGTTTTTTTTTGCTCTTAATTTTTCGCCAAATTGAACTTGTACATCGAATATCTAATAGCAAAAGATGAGACTTTTGCAGCTTGGGTTGTTACTTGCTTTAGCTTCTGGACTCACCGCCATCCTCATCTACATCACCGGCGTCTCCAATCTCTGTACGTATATTTATACTTGTGTATATTTGTATATTTGTCGTGTTTAATGTGAATGTAATTGTGCTCTGTGTAGACAATTCTCATTCTCAGCCTTTGGATGAAGAAGATTTCCAAGCCTTGAAAGCTTTGCAGACCCATTTCCACAAGTGTGTGGTGAGCTTCTTTTTTTAGTTGAATTCAACTTTTTTTTTTTATTGGATTGGATTGAACTGAACTGAAATTGTTTAGTAGTATGGTTAGATTGGATTAATTGTGGCTACATTGTGAGAATTAGGGTAGCTTAAAACCCGAATGGTTGATTCGGGTGTTTATGAATAACCATTCGGGTGTTTGTGAATGTTAGAATAATAGTTAAATGATAAAATTCACCATTTTCTAAAACGGGTTGTCTTGAGTTTGATGCTTGTCTCTACTCTACATTTCATTTAAAATGTACACGAGGGGGAGTGTTTGAATAATGGTTACTATTTCCTAACTATTGGGACAAGTGGTAATTTATCAATGAAATTTGAGTTGGGTTTTTAGTTATGATGTCTATGTGAGATACACGAGTTGCGTGTAGGGAAAGTTATTGTTTTTATGAATTTTCATGTACTTGCTGAACTTGATTTTTTTGGTGCAGAGTGCAAATGGATTAGGTTTACAAGCTTTGAGTGGTGAAGATTATTGCAAAGTAACAATAAAATTCCCCAGCGACACCATCCCCAAATGGGTAGGTTTCTCTTTGATTTTGGCAATATTTGAGGCTTGTGTTATTGTGATTCTTGAAAATGTATCAATTATGATATGGGGAAATGTGATTTGATTAGTTTCATGCTGCTATTATACTCCGACTTAGTTCCTTGGAAATTTTTATATGTGAACAGAAAGATCCTAAAACTGGTGAACTAGAAGGCCTATCCTTTGATTTTGATCTCTGTGAAGCTGTGGCTACATGGGAACAGGTGAGCAGGCTGTTCTGCCTTCCTTTACTATTCAACTGCATGCATTAATTTTGAAGGAGACAAAGACATGTTGACATTAGAGAATATTTTTTTTTAGCTGACACCTTAGTGCAATAATTTTAAATCTGTTTTCTCTCTGTCTTGTTTATTGTCAGATGCATTGTGATCCTTTTATACTTAATTTGTTTGTTAGGATTTCCTTGTATGCTTTACAGTTGATTTGTTATATAGTGAGTTGATTACTCAGGTGCGCAATAGTTCTACAATACTCACCAAGGAGTTCATTGATGCTTTACCAAATGGATGGGAGGATTATGCATGGCGCAGGATCAATAAGGGAGTACTTCTGTAAGTAGTTGTACTAGTGACTGGTACTAGTTATCTTATTCAATGTATTGAATCAAAGATGAGAAGAAAATATAGAGAGGAAATTATCAACTCATCTTATGAAGTATAAGTCCTGACAAGTCAAAAATAATACAGAAGAAAAACTTTTCTAGAAAGTTCTCAAGAGGCTTGGACTTTGTTTAGATTTTTGGTTTTTAGTTTAATATGAAATTGGGTTCTTAAAGGTCCTGGGAAATTCACAGCCATGTGCTAGCTGATGTAGTTCATTTCTCTTTTGCAGCAACCACTGTAAGAATAAGACTCTATGCATGGAGAAACTTTCACTGGTACTTCCTGAAATGCCACCATATCTTCCACGGCAGTTTGGCCGATGTGCTGTTATTGGTAACTCAGGAGATCTTCTGAAAACAAAGTTTGGAAGGGAGATAGATGGTTATGATGTTGTTATCAGAGAAAATGGTGCTCCAATTCAGGTTAAGCTGCTGCAATGTTGATGTTAGAAATTCTGTTCTTTGCTTTATTTAATAAATGTTCTACCTCTCCTTAGTCTCCTATCATTTGATTTATTGCAGAACTATTCAGACTATGTGGGCAAGAAAAGTACATTCCGTCTTCTTAATAGGGGATCTGCTAAAGCTCTTGATAAAGTTGTGGAGTTAGATGGTATGAGCACCGTAATTTTTTTTTTTTAACTTGTGAAGCCTGTGACATGTTACTAGAAGTAAACTAAAGATGTGGGTTCTGCAGAAAGAAGGAAGGAGGTCTTGATCGTAAAAACAACAATCCATGACATTATGAACAAAATGATACGGGTTGGTATCTTGTTTTAGTTTTGTTTGTCCCATCAACAAATGAATTTGGTCTCCTTTAATATTTTGCATTAGTCTGATCTTCTCCCCTAGCATTTACTTGTTGCCAAAAATCATTCAAGTGCAAATTTAATTAACTAACTAATTATTCTTGTGATTTTAAAATGTATTAATTTGTAAATTGATTTCCTTAGCAATGTTCTAATAGATATCTATGTTCATGCATATATCGCTTTATTATAGGTCCATGCTTTTAATTTCTGGGTTTGAGCCAGAGCAAAAGAGAAAGAAAGAAAAGTTCTATTGCTGAATCTAAACCAATTTTTGAAATTTCTTCTCCCAGTTACTTGTCTTGGCTCATTTGAATTCCCTCTTAAATATATGGCCACTCAGGCATTTGCTTGATTAGACTATGGCAAATTACTTGCTTTTGGGGATAATTAATTAATTATCTTACTGATTTTTTTTTTCTTTTTCCTGGGGATGGTTGTTATGCAGGAAGTTCCAATTAAAAATCCTATATATCTTATGCTAGGTGGATCCTTTGGTTCGGCAGCAAAAGGAACTGGGCTCAAGGCTCTTGAATTTGCTCTCTCTATTTGTGAATCAGTAGATATGTATGGTTTCACTGTGGATCCCGGTTATAAAGAATGGTATAGATTTTATTTATATATTTTCCAGCAGTCAGTAGTTCCAAATAAAGTACTTTTATGTAATCTGATTATGTTTACCTGATCAGAGAGCCTTATAATACTCTTTCAGGACTAGATATTTCTCCGAATCTCGACAAGGTCATACTCCCTTGCATGGTAGAGCATACTATCAAATGATGGAGTGTTTGGGAGTAAGTCAACAACTTTTCTTTTCTTAATATGCTGATACTATAGTTTTATTAATCTTAACCTCATGAAGATGGTTTTGGGATAAGCTTTCCTTCCTTTTGAGAGAGGAAAGACTACCAATGCTCGATCCCTGTTATGGGGGGCTTGATGTTGCAAACTCAAATTACAAGGTCTTGGAGCACTGATAGAGGTTTATTTCTTCCATCTATGTGGTGTATGAACATCACCCCCCCCCCCCCCCCCCCCTTTCCACCCCCATTGTTTTCCTAATTTATATGGCACTATGCTGGGGAAAATGTTGTAATTCAATACTAAAATATAAATCATGGCAATTGGTAATTATCTAGAATTAGATTATCATATCATAAACTTTCTCATTGCAACTTGTATAAACATTTCCATCATTCTTCCTTACATGAGTGAATTCCTCTCATAGGTTGTTATTTTCTATCATTAGCATTTTTTGATATATTTTACTTCTGCTTGTTAAGCTTATCAAAATCCATTCTCCCATGCGGGCTGATCCAAACCGTGTCGTAAAATGGGTACCAAGCCGTGGCACAATTAGAGCGGCTAGAATTGCATCAGAGAAATTATTGAAGTGAGTAAGCTTTATTATATTTTTCTAGTTTTGAAAACATATTAATTTAGAATAGGCAGATATAATTGTTTGGCTTGATGTTTAATCATTAATGAATTCTTCTTCTATTTACTCTCATAATTTCCTTTGCCATTCTTGGTCCTGCTTTTGCAAGCTATGGCCCTCAATTTGATGAGTGGAATATATATCCAATTATCAGTCGGACAACCTTGCAGAAATGGCATGGTTAAGTAATTATGGCATGTTTGTGTATGGAGATGTTTTTTGTTTGAAATGGTCTCATCATGAAGAGAACACTAACAACAGTCAATGATCCCAACCCAATCTGAGATTATTAATGCTCCAGTGAATGAGCTGATTCTTATATTAATTATCAATATAAGAAAGAAGGATTTATTTTTGTTTTTATTTTTTATATTTAAAGATCCATTTCATGGGTAATTACTGACTGATGGAAGATCTCCCTTTCCTTGCCTCCTCTTTATAGCTTAAACCTATGGTTCTGTCAAAATTAACATATTATTCAAAGTCAAATTTTGGTTGTGACATTCCTACTTCCATATCTATATCATAAAATGTTAATTGAGTCCTTTAGTGCATTATCTTTTTTCTAAGTAACTTGAAAAAAGGGAGGGGTGGATAAGGCCTATTAAGCATAATCCAAAAGCGCACTCCAGGAGTACTCTAGTTCTTTATTTTATTATGAGTAGATCAATTTTCAATATCTTGGAGATCACTTCAGTATTAGTTGAAAACTATTGTCTTGCATGTGTGGTGAATGGTATTTTTATCCTCTTTGTTTATGATTGCCTGCAGGAGGGTTGGAGCAGGGTCTAGTGACCCATTAGCTGCATGTTCAATTATTAAGAAGCAAGTTGAGAGAGAGCCTGTAGCATTGTCAAACCTTAGAAAGGTGGCTAGTGACCATCAAAAATATGTGAAGGGCACAACCATGTACCCTTTGGAGCACAGTCTAGGAGATGGGGTACTTTGCACGGTGCCCGCCAGTTGAATCATATGAGGCTAACTGAATGCTTTTTGAATTCATTTTCCAAGTTAAAAATTGGATGAAGAAAAGGCTGCCAGCAGATCTGAATTGGATTATTCTGGAAGCAGCTAGTACCTAGCAACCCATAGTAAATACTTTTTTAGAGGCGCCGAAGATTTTTCATGTGGCCTTTTATCAAAGTTTGATATTCCCCATAGTCAGATGCCAATTGGAGGTGAAGAATACTTTAGTTTTTCTTCTAAATGCAGCACTCTCCAGCGAAAATCATGTTTATAAGATGGTGAGAAATTTTGTAACAGTTATATTTAGTTTCCAAGAAGAAAGAAAGAAAAGTAAAGAGTGCCGCTTGTATTCGTTTATATTTTTTTTTTTTGCTAATCTAGTTTACATTTTATTTTTTTTACTTAATATCCTCTGTTAACAATTTCTTGCAGTCCATCGTGCTGCAATTTTATGAATTGTTTATGCTCTTTGTACTTAATTAGTTCCAAAACAGGTGAAAAAAAGAACTTTTACTCTTTTTTCCCTGGTCCTTATCACTGGTTTCTTATTTTAACTATTATCCAAAAATTTTGCACATAATGGCTCAAATACCTAACCTCCTGGTTTGCTATTGGTTTGTTTGCATTCTGTGTTTCAATGAATTAGATGTGACACGGGCACGGCATGTGTCCAAAATTGACCATATCCTAGTCTCAGTATCACATTCAATATATTGGAGTACTAGACGAAAACCTTGTCAGTTGCTAATACTAAACCTCGTGATGTACTAGTAATTGTTTGTTGCCTTGCGAACCAGTTTCATTTTTTGGTTATTAGGTTGACTGGTGAAGATACAAGATACAACTGCAAATCAAAGAACCTGAGCCTGAACTCTCTATAATCCCCTCCTGTATGAAAGAATAAGACATAGCCAAACTCATTATGATGTAAAGAATAAGGATCCCAAATGATCATGGTGTAACTCAAATGAATCCACCTGAATTTCCCATTCATCATCTATTCCTTCCTTAGCTTGTGACTCACAAGGAAGTCATTCACTTCTCTCTCCCTCTCTCCCTCTCTCCCCTAAGCTAAAAATTATATGATACATTTAAAATAAACTAGTGCATGAAGTCGATTAGTATATAAGAGTTTATAAATTATATCTCAAACTCCTTAAAATAAAGTTATAATATATTATTAAGGTTAAGTGGACAGTAACAAAGGGTTATGATATTCTCATGTGGTATAGTTGGGTATAGTTGGGTTTAATGTCCTGAGATTGAACTCCCAAGACATTATGTTAGTTTGATTAAGGATGGCAATGGCTCGATTTTAATAGGATCTGAGCGGAAATGAAGTTAGAATTGCTTGAAGAGTGCATATAAATCCATAGTTCATGCATTAATTTGGACACTCTAGTTATTGATTTTCACCATTATATAGACTCTACTATAATCAGGGCTAAAGAGAGGTCCTGTGAGTGAACTTCTTCCTCAATTTCTTATGTAATGGTGTACATGGATCAAGGTGGGTTTGTATGACTTTTTATCCTGATTCGACCTACTTCGAATGGAAATTTCCAACCCCAATCTAACCAATTTGAACTTGGATTTGAACTACGCTTCCCTGCCTGGATTGACTTTCAGCTGGAGAGTTTGTTAAAGGCTAGTGTGTACTCTTTACTTATATCAACTTGTTTTTTATGTGTAAAACGAAACTTGAACTTCAATATGAACCTCAATTTCTTTTTTTTTGTAAACATGATCAAGTAGATTCTATGCAAAGAAATAGGAAATGTTACCATGAAGTTTTTAAATCTAAGTTGGCAAGCAAGTATAAATGCCTTGCTGACTTGCTTCTTTTGTATTGGAGAAAGTATTTATTCTTTGACACAATGGCATAATAATCTTTTGAGTTGGACAAGGTATATCTTCTTTGGCACAATGACATGCCTTGCTGACTTGTTTCTTTTGTGTTGGAGAAAGTATTTATTCTTTGACACAATGACATGATAATCTTTTGAGATGAACAAGGTATATCTTCTTTGACACAATGACATGATAATCCTATATATAGTAGAAGTTATAGGAGAGTTTTATATGAACTTATCCTTAACAAAACTGAAACTGAGAATAACTTGGAAACTTCCATAGGTGTGTTTTGAAGCCAAAATTAGATTATTCTTGTTACAAGTATTGATAGTTGCTTTTGTAAAATTGTTCAAATGTATGTGTTTTTTTATTGGTATTCATAAACCATACATTACTTTGCTTACTTAATATTTATCATATAGATGTTAAATGTACTAATATTTTATTGCCCTTGACACTAAATATTTGTGAGATATATAACTGCTAAATGGTTTAGTTTATGTTAGTTGGTATTATTCACATCTAATCAATCAAATTAAGAAAAACTAACACAAGAATTCTGACTCTGATTAGGTAGGCCGATCAAATATTAAATTCTTTTAAAATTTTCGTTATATTAAAGTGTACCCATTAAGTAGGAATTTAATGGACATCACCGCATTGAAAAATGTTAAAAACTAGTAAAACTCGAGTCTACTGCAGTGAAAAAAGACACAACTCAAAGCTTAACCAGTGCAAGTACACACACACGTTTTAAGTGGAAGCAAAGTGAGACCCTAGTTCGAAGGATCCGAAGGTTATTAGATCCTCTTTCTTAGGAAAAAAAAAAAATGAACGAAAGAGATGGGAGATCCAAGTCCCAATTGAAACAGGAATAGTACTCAAAAGTGCTTCACTCAAAACAGTACTCTCTCTCTCTCTCTCTCTCTCTCTCTCTCTCCACCTATTCAGTGCTTCCTAAACCTTTCATTTATATTACTTTCTCTCAAGCACTGGATTGGCTTTCAGCTGGAGAGTTTGTTAAAGGGTAGTGTGTACTCTTTACTTATATCAAGTATCAACTTGTTTTTTATGTGTAAAAGGAAACTTGAACTTCAATATAAACCTCAATTTCATCTTCTGTTTGTAAACATGATCAAGTAGATTCTATGCAAAGAAATAGGAAATGTTACCATGAAGTTTTTAAATCTAAGTTGGCAAGCAAGTATAAATGCCTTGCTGACTTACTTCTTTTGTGTTGGAGAAAATATTTGTTATTTGACACAATGACATAATAATCTTTTGAGTTGGACAAGGTATATCTTTTTTGGCACAATAACATGCCTTGCTGACTTGCTTCTTTTGTGTTGGAGAAAGTATTTATTCTTTGACACAATGGCATGATAATCTTTTGAGATGGATAAGGTATATCTTCTTTTACACAATGACATGATAATCCTATATATAATAGAAATTATAGAAGAGTTTCATATGAACTTATCCTTAACAAAACTGAAACTGAGAATAACTTGGAAACTTTCATAGGTGTGTTTTGAAGCTAAAATTGGATTATTCTTGTTGTAAGTATTAGTAGTTGCTTTTGTAAAATTGTTCATATATATGTGTTTTTCTATTGGTATTCATAAACCATACATTACTTTGCTTACTTAATATTTATCATATAGATGTTAAACGTAATAATATTTTATTGCACTTGACACTATATATATGTGAGATATATAACTGCTAAATGGTTGTTAGATGGTATTATTCACATCTAATCAATCAAATTAAGAAAAACTAACACAAGAATTCTGACTCTGATTAGGTAGGCCGATCAAATATTAAATTCTTTTAAAATTTTCGTTATATTAAAGTGTACCCATTAAGTAGGAATTTAATGGACATCACCGCATTGAAAAATGTTAAAAACTAGTAAAACTCGAGTCTACTGCAGTGAAAAAAGACACAACTCAAAGCTTAACCAGTGCAAGTACACACACACATGTTTTAAGTGGAAGCAAAGTGGAAGACCCTAGTTCGAAGGATCCGAAGGTTATTAGATCCTCTTTCTTAGGAAAAAAAAAAAATGAACGAAAGAGATGGGAGATCCAAGTCCCAATTGAAACAGGAATAGTACTCAAAAGTGCTTCACTCAAAACAGTACTCTCTCTCTCTCTCCCCCTTTCCACCTATTCAGTGCTTCCTAAACCTTTCATTTATTATACTTTCTCTCAATCACTCAAGTCTCTCTCTCTCGCTGGAAGAAACACAACCCAAGAAGCCCTTTTTCTCGCTCTCTCTCTCTCTGCATATACACAAGCACAAACAAACACATTTATAAATTAGTACTATAAAATAATACTACTACATAGCAAAAACACAAACACACACACAAACCCTAGAGAAAGAGAGAAACTTGTTGAGAGAGTGGTGGTGGGGATCAAAGACCCAAAATCAGATATCTCTTTCTCTCTCTCTCTCTTTGTCTTTTCTCTTTCTTCAAATTAAAGATAGAGTTTTTATCTCTCTCCAAATGCCCGAAACACACCCACCAGAGAACCAGCTAAACGGCGTCGTCGGAGGACCCAACACCCCTCTGGTCCTCGCTTCCTCCGATACCACCACCACCACCGTCGGATCCAAGCGCCAGCGCAGACCAAGCGTCCGATTAGGCGACATCGGTGGAGACCAACCCTACGATTCCCACGTGCGCCGCACCACACACAATCACACCCACAGCAACAGCAACAACCACAACCACAACAGCAACAACATCAACAACAGCAACAGCAACAGCAAGCACTGGAAGCTCACTATGAAGGACCCCACAAACTCGAACTCCAATTCCAACTCTAATTCCAACAACCCCATCTCAGGTAAAGCTTCAAAGACTCGAACTTTATTGCATTTAAGCTCTTCTAGTGGTGGTGGTGGTGAATTTCATGATAATTTAGATGTGGATGAGCGTGAGGGGAACTTGGATTCTGTTGCGATTGGGAGCTGGAAGGTTAAAGATTCCAAAAGGCGAGGTCTTTCTGCGAAAAGGGTTCGATCCAATTGGGTTTCCAGGGCTGATGAATGTGGTATTGTTGGTATTGGTGGTGGTGGTGGTGGTGGTGGTAGTGGTGGTGGTAGTGGTAGTGGTGGTAATGGTAATGGAGGAGCTGGTGTTGAAGGTGATGAGAAATACAGTGGGGGTGAAGATATTGATGATGGGTATCGAGAATTCGATGTGGAAAACTCGGAAAGTCCATTGAAAGAGCAAAGCCCAATTCATTCCCTTGAGAATTTGGGTGTGGATGGAAATGAGAGGGAATTGGTTTATAGGAGACCCTTTAGAGGAGGAGGGGTTAGGGAGAACATTGATGGGGTAGAGTTGTCCGGGCCGTCGGATAGTGGTGATAGGAATGAGAATGGTGGAGGTGGGAGAAGAGGGAAGTGTGGAGAAGATGGTGTGAGGATTTGGCTTAATGGGTTAGGCTTAAGTAGGTATGCACCGGTGTTCGAAATTCATGAGGTGGATGATGAGGTTTTGCCAATGTTGACACTAGAGGATCTCAAGGATATGGGGATAAATGCGGTCGGGTCGAGAAGGAAGATGTATTGCGCAATTCAGAAGCTTGGGAAGGGGTTTTCATGAGCTTTTTAAATGAAGCTTTTTGCTTGTGTTTGTGTGCGTGAGTGTGTGTTGGAGAATTAGGGGAAATTTCACAGCCATGGCAATGTAAGATGCAATCTAAACCATTTTGAGCCTTTAGTGTATTTGCTCTTTGACTCTTGGGGTAGTATGATTAGGTTATTTTGTTAGTGTTTTTTCTTGTTGCACTCTATACCTTTTTTAATCAAGTGCAATTTTCTGGTATATATTGCCCTGTTGATTTTGTTGTAGTAGTTCTGGTTATTTTTAATAAGTGTGAGACAGCATGTGGAAATATCCAGTGCCAAAGCAAGAAAATTGCTAAATGATTAAGCTAATTCGAAGTTTTTTCTCTCTTTCCCCATTCCTTGTTCTCTCAGAGAATGAAATTTATGAAGCTGATGATGAGATATATAAAATAATTTCCCTTGCATGGACATGTCATCTAGCGATTGTAATCTGCTTCTCTCTAGGATGATAGTCCTTAATGTTAAGCTGGAAGTCTATCATTAAATAGTTCTTTTGGTTCTCTTATGTTGATGATTTTGAACTCGAAAACTTGTTGTCAGTTGTTGAACAGGAGAAGATATTTACTTTGTATTGCTTTAAGTAGAGTCGACAATCTTATGCCATCCAAGTTCCTCAGATCTCTGTTCCTCTGTTTTCCTTATCTTTCTTCAGAAGGTCTGCCCATGGTATCTTGATGTTTTAATACCATACATGAAATCAATTATCTGCAGCTACTATTTTGACCCCTGGGCAGATCATTATGGTTTAATGACGATTCTCATGAAACAGAGGTTTTATCTTTGGTGTAGTAGATAAGTTTTTATTGATTAGAATTTATTTGTCAGAATCATCTATAGAAGTGATCTTGGCATGAGCTAAACGTTTTAGATGGAGGCACAAGGTGTATTGTGTAGACATCCTTTAATTACCATCTTTTATTGTGATGGAGGCATTTTGCGGAATTATAGAAATGGCGGATATTGGTCAATTTTTGTTGGCAGAAGTTGGAAGTTATGCATTAGGTGTAGGTTTATATCTCGACTTGTACCTTATTTGTTAATGCTGCTATGTTTGCTACAGAAGCTTGTGGAGTATTGGTATGTGTTTAAATGCTTTGAAGTTATGTTTAGGTTGCAGATAAAGCTGGCAAATGAAAGATGGTTGTGGTGGGTTAGGTCAATGTCATTTACTAGATATAGGATTCTAGTTCACAACCTGCTTAAGCTGTGGAGCAGACTGCTTTAAATGATTGCAATTGTAGTTTTCATCCAGGGAGATTTAAGGAAATGGGGCCGTTTGGTATAGGAGTTTAAATACATGTTTTTAGTTTTTAAACAATATTACACGCATTTTTACACATTTTTTCACCCCACGTATTTCCAAAAAATACAAACAACGTTACTAGAATAATGTTACCAAACGGCTTAGGAGATATATTGAATTTCTCTAGAGGGACATTTTTTCATTTTTACCAAGGTTAATCATTCAGAGATTCATACGTGTACAAGGTGAGAATATATCTCTGTCAAATTAAGTAGCCAGACTTGTTCCTCAATTGAATAATTCAGAAATTTGTTGATGTGATGTGGAGTTCAGTGATGCAAGAGTTGCATAACAATTCAGACATCTGACATCAAAATAAAGAAATGACTCCCTATTGTATTGGATGAAAAGTTATTTTATGTATCTGATATATGTATTTTCTCTCTCATATCATGTGGATCTCACTTAGTTATACTATGAAAGGATGAAGGCATATCATGAGTTGGATATATGCATCCTGCCTCTGTGTGTGGATCCCACGGCTGTGGGGAACATGCTGTGAGGGGATGATACATATATTCGGTTGGTGTCCGGCTTGGGTCTAGAATCTTGTGCACTGGACTCGATAGGATGCTGTCATGTGTTCAAAAATTGCCATATGGCAGCATTCTATTGGGTTCAATGCACAGGACTTGCTGGACCCAAGCCTCTCCCATCTGAATGATGCATATATGAGATGCATGAGATAATTATTGGAGATGATGTATATATGAGATGCATGAGGATTTCCCATTTTATTTGTTTATTGTTTTCCTGATTACAATCTTTCCTTTTCATTTACTTGTTCTTTCATATCTCTGATTTGTCACTGTTGCTGCTGCTGGTGCCATGTTTGCGTCTTTAAGCTTTTCTTAATTTAATTTCATCCAAGGAAAAAAAAAATTAATACTGAAAAGCCAATGGCTAACCATGTAGAGGATGCGAAGTTAAGTTGCAGTGACCAGTCACAGTTTTGGAATTAATTCGTCCCAAACCCGCTCAATCAACCACAAAATTTATTATATGTATGTTAATGATGACAGTGTACAATGGCTTTTGTGTGGATTATGGTTTGTGTAAAATTGTGTTTGCCCGTTGTTCACCACTGGTGTTGCTGTGTGTAAGCAATGATGGTTGTTCATTGGCTACAATGTCGGTGGTCATGGTGAATGGATGTGATTAAAACGATGACCAAAAATCGTTTTGAATGAAAATTTGAAATTTCATTCCAACAAAAGATATTGAGGGTCAACAAGTTACTACATAATCCCAAACCGATTAGATGGGTAGATAGGCATTTGATAAAAATTATCATCAATGTACTTAAACTCATTAATGAATATTTTTTTTTACAATGATCCTGAAGACGAGATTTGTACGTCTACCATTAGATTTAATCACTTATACAAATGCCTACCACTTGTCAAAATGTGCTCTCTTAGATTTGTGACTTCGGTTATTACAGAAATATCTTTTCGATAGAGGTCAATCTTTGGCCAATTCGAATCCAATTTATTCTTTTTTTTTTTTTTCAATAGAGTCGTATATATCTTTGCCTGCTCGGGAAGAAGATATTAAGTTACAAATTCTGTCTTTGACAATTTCACAAGATGGTGGGATTGAGCCATCAATGGCCCATCGGATGAAAATCCTAGTTCAGGGTCAAACCTTCATAAATAGTCTGAACATAATAATTTGGGATTCTATGTCAGGTAAATTACACCTCAAAGGAAGCAAAGAACCCGCGAGATTTTAGAAGACCATCGAATATGAATCAATGAAAAAGGAGATAATCAAATGTAAAGGATTACATCTCCAAAAAAACAAAAACAAAAAAATGTAAAGGATTACAGCTCTGCCTGTACATTAAATAACCAAACTTCCCCACAAACAGCTAGACAGCTACAAACTTCCCCACTTTTTCTTTGGATTGAATACAACAATCACTTCACAAAGAATATACTTTACCATCGGTTTGATCAGATCTAAAGCGCCGTAAGACTCTTGACGAACTCTACCTAAACTTCAAATTCCTCAATCCACCTTAATCATGCCCTTCTCTTGCTGCTGCTTGTTGGGCTCAGCAGGGAAGTATTTAATACCCACTAAGTCACCAACTCGGCTGATAACCTGCCACCAGAAAGAAGAGTGCCATTAATATTTAAGTCTCAAAGACACCAGAAAAGATGAGTACTTGACAGCTTTCATAAGTGGAATCCATACAGTGACCAGACTTGAGCAAAGAGATCTTCAAATTGCATGTGAGCTTGCAATTAATCTAATGGCATTGGCTATGCACCCCGATGCCAACTAATCAGATTCTATTCCTGGGATGGTCCAAACTTCTAACACTAATATTAATGAGTCATGGTTCAAGACTGTTCACCTACATGAACTTCTTGTTTAATAAAAAACAAAAGCAAAATTTTTTGCATGCCCAAAAAATAAACAAAAAAAGAAGTTAACAAAAATGATAAGCCATTGCGTCTAATTCAAACACAACTTGGTTTGGTAGATGTAGTGCACTTTAGATAAGCTTATTAGGTTTTGGGGGAGAAGACTGCTAGGAACATGGTGAAAATGGATATAAATAGGAAATGAATTCCATACTGAAAGATTACCTCCAAGGCCTTCACAAGATCTTCCTTGGTATGAGAGGCAGATATGCAAATTCGTGCCCTGGCCAACAGTAATGGGGTAGCTGGAAAAGCAACTGTCACAACAGCCACCTGTAATGCATAATTTATTATTGATACTCAGTCTGAAATATAAAAAAGCTGAATAGAAACAGAGAAAGTACCAAGGAAAAAAGAAACCACAATTCAGAAAATCCCATCTTAGGGAATTTATTGATGAAAAAGTTCGAAAATGGCAGGCAGACATGCAGATCTTAGTGAAAAACTCACATTCTGCTTGAGACATTCCCGGGAAAAGGCAGGGATTTTTGCTGGATTGTAAAGCATTATAGGCATTACAGGAGAATCATTGTCTCCAAGAACCTCAAAACCCATCTTCTGCAGCTCTGATCTGAAAAAATTGCTGTTTTCACGTATTCGTGCAAGTTTCTGAGCGCCTTCATTACAGAAAAAACAGTTCAATCATGAGTAATTGAATGTGAAGTTTAAAACTGAAGTCCTGCAATTAGCAGACCAAAAAATCATATGCAGATAAGGGATAAGAGCCCTTTTATACCTCTACTAGTACCATCCTCTCCAAGAATAACTTTTATGGAAGATATGATTTGTTGTGCAGCTGGAGGAGATATCGATGT
Source organism: Quercus robur (assembly GCF_932294415.1). Classification (NCBI taxonomy): domain Eukaryota; kingdom Viridiplantae; phylum Streptophyta; class Magnoliopsida; order Fagales; family Fagaceae; genus Quercus; species Quercus robur. The sequence goes on along the minus strand of NC_065543.1, from coordinate 54,706,627 downwards.
TGCATACAGATGAGCAGGACAAGTGTACTTAAGATATTGTATAAGCTCCTGAAAATGACCCAGCAAAAAAACTTTGGTTTATTGACTTGTCAATTATATTTTCTCCAATCCCCACATTGGAAACAAAACCAAAGAAAAATGCGAGTGAAAAACCTTGGATCCAGCAATATAACCACCACATGACCCAAAAGATTTTGTAAATGTTCCCATCATGATATCTACATCAGCAGTGTCCACTCCCAAGAGTTCACAGACACCTCTTCCTGATTTTCCAACTGCTCCAATGCTATGAGCCTCGTCCAAGTAGACATATGCCTATAAGAAATACAAGAGAAGTTTATTCAAACACAACTTTTATTATAAGAATGTTGACCTTGACAAAAGACAAGAACAATTGTTTGTAAACAAAATCCAAAAAGGAATAGAAAATAAAGATGAGAGAAAAAAATTATATCATCCATATCTATAGGCTATAACTAGTATGTCCTAGCTTGTCAATCCCATCCCCCCCCACTTGTCACACGAATAAGAAAGAAAAAACTTCACAAAAGTCTAAGGTAAATACTTACAACTTAAAGGTTAAGTAAAAAAATTCATGATAGGATAGGAGAAAAAATCAAAATCAAGTTCTCTTCAAACGTGTAAAACTTTGAATTACTAATCAGTATATGATGTTTAAAGCTCCGGTGTATATAAGTTACCATCTAAAAATATCACCTTATACTTTTTGCATATTGCAACAATCTCAGGAAGCTTGCAGAGTTCCCCTTCCATACTGTATATTCCCTCCACAACAACAATAATCTTCTTCCAAGGTCTATGGGTCCTGGGTTGTCCGTCGGCAATTTGCTCTCTCAAAACTTTCTCCAAGTGCGATGGTGCTAAAAAGTGATAGCAAAGAGAATTGTTAAGATGAAAACACTCATACATTTATTTCCAAGGATACGCTCATGGGAAAATCAGAACCATAAGAACTTACTATTATGTTGGAAAACTCGAATTGTAGCTCCTGAGCCCCGAGCACCATTTACAATTGAGTTGTGGTTTAGCGAATCACTAATTATCAACCCTCCCTGTTGGATGAAAGCAGTTAACAAATACAGCTCCTATTTGAACCTTATACACAGGGTGCTCTCAAATGGTTAAGTGCAAACCTTTCCCATCAGGACTGGAAGAATAGCAGAGTTTGTGACATAGCCCATGCCAAATACTATGGCAGCTGGCTTTTGAACAAAGTTTGCGACGCACTCCTCCAGTTCAGTATGCAATGTTGTAGTCCCTGATGGAAAAATGCATTAGTACTTACTGATATACATAACCAGGTACACATTGCAAAGGCATTTGCATACCTCCATCCACACGAGCACTACAAGTACTTGGGGAGAACCTTTTTAAAGACTCGATTGCACGGGGTGTGCAATATTCATCAGATGCAGCAAAACCTAGATAATTGTACGATCCCAAATTGAGACACCTACTTTTCTTTGTGGTTCGCCTGCATGTGATGTCGTTAGTAGATTATTCCAAGGGGGGGGGGGGGGGGGGGAGGGACTAGCATCTTAATAAATAGTTCTCAAGAAATTTATTGACAGCTGTGTTCATTGTAAGATATCAAAAAGTATTAGATGCAAAAGGTTTAAAAACAAAAACCCAACACACACGTGTGTGTAATAAAATACAATAGGATGCACATAAGCTAACAGCTAATAGAAACGTATAAGCTTTCCAAACACAACAACAGACTCACTTTAGTGTCTTATTGTTGTCATTGGAATAACGCTCGACCACGTCAAACCAAGCATCAGGTGCACTTGCTATGGGTCGTCCAAAACAGTCCTGCAATTTGTAGAATAGAAGGAATATTAAATCCGATATTAAAATCCTCAGATAAAACCTTTTATAACAACGTAACAAAAACCCACAATTCTTTTGAGGAGCTAGTACATCAAGACCACAGTCATGCAATTGACCCTTTCTTGTTGTAGTTCAGAACAACAGTATCAAAGATAATACTTTTTTGATAATTCAATAGTTGGGGGCGAAGGGATTTGAACCCTGAACATCTCTGTTGGAAATACCAGGAGATGCCAGTTGAACTACAAGGCTCTTGGCAGTACGAGAGACAATACTGAGAAGGACATACTAAATTCATTAATAACCCAACCCAAGTCTTCCAATTGTATGTAAGAAAAATTAAAACTTGTGAACTACAGCTATCCAACAAGAGATACAAATGCAATCCCCAAATAACCGAATCTGAAATTCCTCAAAGACCTAACTATTCCTTTTGGGTCCGTTTGGATACAACTTATTTTTACTGAAACTAAAACTGAAAACTGAAATCACGATAGCAAAATAATTTTTTAATTTGTGACTAGTGCCGTGAGACCCGTGAACAGTACATAACAGTGTACTTTGCCTACTGCACAATGAATCCATTTGATGTACTGTTCACACACTGGGAAAAAAAAAAGAAAAAAAAAAGAAAAGACAAAAGCGTATCCAAACCCTCACTTTTAATTTAGTTTCAAAATTTCTTAATGCCTAAGCTAAATTATGGTTAATTTACTTCACATTGCACATAACATACACGTAAAGCAGCTAAATTTACACGAATCATTTAAAAATTAACGGTTTTTAATAGCAGTTTCAAATCAAAATTTAAAATTTCTTATGCTTAATCCAAATAAATTTGATTCAATTCACATTGCACAAAAACAAACACGTAAAGAAGCTCGATTTACACGAATCATTAAGAATCCAAAAAAAAAAAAAAAAAATTCAAAGTTATTGAAACGAAACAATTCCTAACCTGAATACGAAGATAGAGACGACGAATGTAGAAATCTTCGAGTCCCAAACAGATCGGCGCGTATCCCTAAACACAAAAAACAAAAAACAAAATTCAACATTTTCGAAACGAAAAACGAAATAAATCAAATCCGTACACGATTCAAAAAGCAAAAGAGAGGAGAAACCTGAAGATTGCTAGCGCGGCACCAATCGAAGATTTTTCTGAAGAAGTCACGGAGCTGACCGAAAGCGAAGAGCAAGCCGTAGCTGAAGTAGGTGGTCAACGCGGTCAAATACGGTATCGTTATCATTTTTTCCTTGGCTCAGAGCTCTGTACCAATGGCGTCTCTGGATCTGAGGAATTAGATTGGAAAATCTGAGAGAGAATGAGAATGAGAATGAGAATGAGAGAGATTGAAGAAAGGATTGGATTTTGTTGACCAATCCTCTCTCTTTTAGATTTTGAATTTTTTCAATTAAATTTTTTTGACTTTTGTGTATAAAATGGTTTTTAACTTAAGATTCGATGTTCTTGGAAAGGTGAAGGAAGGTGGGAGAGGAATTTGTTATTGTCTGTGTGGGTAAGTTAATGGGCTGGGCAGAGAGGCCCACTTGAAAATATCAACTTGTTTTGATGATGTGGTTGACTGTTTGGGCCCACCTACATTCCGATTTCTTTTTTAACGAAACAATAGTAGAATTTATTTATTGAATATCATGTTGTACAATTAGAAAGAGAAAATAATGATATTCTTCTATCCAAACAATGCCCTCCTCATTCTCTTTTGCTGCGTTAGCAAGAGCTAAGGTAGCACGCTCATATTTCATAGGAATAGATATAAAGGATATACTAACAAATTGATTATAATTCACAAATAAGCTTAATATCCTCCAAAATCCAAGCCACTTCTGATCCTAACTATATATGTAACTAGCATTATACCCGTGCGATGCACGGTTTAATCAAAATTTATATGTAAATAATAAAAATAAATGAATGCTTTACTTTTAAGTTATATAATGAATGCATGTTGTGTGAAATTAAGGTATTATAATATGCATATATATATATATATATATATAATTGAATGGAAGATGGTAGAGGTACCTAAAATATATATATATATATATATATATAAAATGATTTTCAATAATACATTTAACTTTAAGGCTCAATTAATCACATATATTTAAATGGAAAACTCTTGAATTTAATAATTAAAAACTATTCGAAACAATAATTGAAATAATGTTTAAGTAAAACTTCAATTCAACAATTAAGAATAATATAAATTATTAGACATTTAAAAATTTGAAGTAGAGAGAGACTCACATGAGAATTTATTTTTTGTCCTTGAAAGCATGGAAGAAGGCACTGAAACTCAAGTGAGTTTCACCATACCAAGTTTAAGTCTTGTGCGTTGCATGCTACATGTGTGTGTATATGCATGAAAAATGATCTAAATTTAATATTTATTGAAGAAAAGAGGTGGTGTAGTCTTAAGAATAATATAAATTATTAGACATTTAAAAATTTGAAGTAGAGAGAGACTCACATAAGAATTTATTTTTTGTCCTTGAAAGCATGGAAGAAGGCACTGAAACTCAAGTGAGTTTCACCATACCAAGTTTAAGTTTAAACTTAAAGTTTAAGTCTTGTGCGTTGCATGCTATACGTGTGTGTATATGCATGAAAAATGATCTAAATTTAATATTTATTGTAGAAAAGAGGTTTGTGTCAAAAAAAAAAATTGTAGAAAAGAGGTGGTGTAGTCTTAAGAATAATTTAGAATAATATAAATGATTAGACATTTAAAAATTTGAACTAGAGAGAGACTCACATGAGAATTTATTTTTTGTCCTTGAAAGCATGGAAGAAGGCACTGAAACTCAAGTGAGTTTCACCATACCAAGTTTAAGTTTAAACTTAGGGTACGTTTGGTACATTAAATGTAGATTATATTAGGAATAGTAATTTTTATTACTGGAAATAGAAGACATTGTAATGGAATAATTATTACTATTCATAAGTTTGGTTGTTACATATGGAAAGCTTGTAAAAGATGATGTATAAGGAAACTTTATATTTTTAGAAATATATTAATTTTAAAACCTATTATATATACTAAGGAATAACTATTACATCCATTTTAAAAGGGAATAACTATTCTTCAATTTAAAGAATATTCATTCCAATGTAATAACTAATCCATGTAATAAAGATGCAACCAAATGACCGAATTACTATTCTATTACAGAAGCTATTACAACATACCAAACGTACCCTTAAAGTTTAAGTCTTGTGCGTTGCATGCTACATGTGTGTGTATATGCATGAAAAATTATCTAAATTTAATATTTATTGTAGAAAAGAGGTGGTGTAGTCTTACCCCTGTTTATTTAATTTTTATTATAATTCCTTTGTGTAGCGTGTGAATATGCATGAAAAATGATCTGAATTTGACATATATTGTAGAAAGAGGGGGTGCAGTCTTATCTCTATCTAGCTAATTCTTATTATAATTTCTTTGTGTAGCGTGTAAATATGCATGAAAAATGATTTGAATTTAACATATATTGTAGAAAAGAGGTAGTGTAGTCTTATCCCTGTCTAGCTAATTCTTGTTATAGTCCATTTGTTTTGCAAGGAGGTAGAAAACCCCTCTTTTATATATATATATATAAGTTAGCATTAATATATAATAGCTAAGATATTAATCTTTGGAAATGGTATCTCATAGACTCATACGGATTAGTATTTCAATTGTGGGTTTTGGTAGTTAGAAGTTAGTGCATAGTAGTTAATAATTAGAAAATTACTTTGCAATTTTTTAAAACCAACCCCTTAAAAAAGTTTTAGAAGAGTTTAAATCACGTTAATAAATTATCTCTCTATTCATTTTTTTTTTAAATCATGTTAAAAAAAAGTTACTAATAAAATTATTATTAGTAAACATTTCTTAGCCTTATCTATTTAGCTCTATTGCCAAATTTATATAAACTCTTTTATTTTATTTTATTTCTTTTTTTCAGAAGAATATAACACAACCAAAAACCTATAAACGATAATTTACATTCAATATAAAGAATATAATCAAAATTATTCATAATTTAAAATTATGAAATTAACACAAATTATAAATTAAGATATAAATTTAGAAAAACAATAAAGAATAAACCTGTTTGTTTTCTCTATCACTTTGAGAGTGTTTTTTTTTTTTACATGCAGTAATATAATTTAAATTAAAAAAAAGGATTAGATGAAGAGTTTGAATTGTAATCAAATTAAAATTTCTTATCAACTTATAAATTATAATAATAAAAGGATTAGATGAAGAGTTTGGATTGTAAACAAATTAAGATTTTTATCAATTTAGAAATTATAGGAGAAAAAGATAAGTACAAAAAAATATATATATTAATTTTTTTAAAATTCTAAAAAAATTTCTGTAATTTAGTGCAACCACTTGACGCAACTACAACTTTTATGCCTAACTTTTATTATATCTGTATATATTAAGAGGATTCAGAAAGTTAGTTATTGTTTTTTTTTTCCTGTCAAAAATACCCCTAAATTAATTAACCAACAACTTAAAAATGAGGTTAAAATAGTAAATTGGAAAAAGAAAGTTAGTTATTACTTTTTTACTCTAAAAAATACCCCTATATAAAACTTAAAAATGGGGTTTAAATAGTAAATTAACAAAAATAATAAATTCATACTTCTATGTTGAAATGTCTTACTGCTTCTAATAAACTTCTACTTTTACGTTGATTTAAATTCTTACTTCTACTCGCTAACTCCTTACAAAATAGGATTACTCTTTTGTTAATTTTAAAACTTCTCCAATTTACAAAACTCACCCCACGTATTCATTTTTTTTTTTTTTTTTTACTTCATCACGATGTAATTATTTTTTCTGTCCTCCTTTTTTTTCATTTTTTTTTTAAAAATTTCATTACACCCTTAGGTTTTTTTTTTTTTTTTTTTTAAATTTAATTTTATTTTTTATGATTGGAAAATGTAGTAATATCAAATTATAATAAATGCTCTAAATTAACCGTTACCCAAAAAATAGAAGAGCCTCTAAGCACGCGCATGAGTGCGTGCTCAGAGGCTAGTAGTATATGATGTCCTTTCAATTTTTCAATTTATTCCTCACAAATTGAATCAAGTATTAGTCACAGTCACAGTCCTAGTCTCAATCTCAATCTTAATCTTAATCTCAATTGGTATTTCATTTTGCAATACCAACTAAAAGGTTAGAAAGAGATAGGGATGGCAACTAGGTGAAGAAGTAGAATTTAGATCAAGGATTTTTCGCTTTTTATTGTTGGTTTTCTTTTCTTTTTTTGGTGGTTGGGGTGGGGGGGGGGGGGGGGGGGGGGAAGGAACTCAATTAGATTGGATTGGGTTCTGCAAGATGGGTGGGACGGAAGTAGTATGTCATTTCATCTCTAACGAAGTGACATAGATGATTATGAAGTTAGAAAAAAGATGAGAGAGAAAGGGGGAGCAACATTGAGAGAGAGAGAGAGAGAGAGAGAGAGAGAGAAGCATTTTGAAGTTGTATGTTAGGATATGTATAATTTTTTTTTTTTAAAAGGGTAACAGAGATAGTTTAGAGATATACGATGGCGACTTGTTCTAAAATGAAATTCACTTCTTCTAGACTTTATAATTTTATCACTTTCTCTTTTAGTTTTCACTGCTTTTGGTTGACATATAGACTTCTCTGGTTTCGAATGTTATTTTTAGTTATTTGATTTGCTTTTAATCTTCATATCATTATTTGCATTTTAAATCATTTTGAAAATTTTGACTATAAATACACAACTTACGCTGTAATTTAGATTGTGCTAGATTAGTTTATAAAAAGAAAAAAGTTGTGCTAGATTCTTTTGTTTTCTTATTTTTTTCTTGAGAATAAAAATAGGTTTGCTATGAATATTTTGGATTTGTTGTGCTATGCTTTGCTCTTTTGCTTTGGATAATTTGATAGTTGAGAGAGTGAGGATTTGAACTCTAGATATATCCATTAAAGATATAAGAAGTGCCAGCTAAACCATAAGACTCTTGACAAATCATATCACTTAATAATTAGTAATTGGAAATTAACAGCTAATAAACAATCATTATTGCTCAAAGTGGCAGTGATATGCATATAGGAATTCAAAAAGGATTATAATAAAAAATTATAATGAATTTTTTTTTACAATAGCAACAATATGTCTTATAATTATTATTGCAAATATAAATAAAGTAACATAAAATTACTTAAAAAAAAAAAAAAAAAGTCTCAAATGGACAATTAACAACTAGGAGGATATGACAACAAGATCATCAACAATAACAACATGATACTGATTCCAAATGTGCAAATAAAGCCAAAGAAAAATTAAAATCCTAATATGCAGATTGCCTTGACTACATTCTCATTCAATTTATTATGTCACATACCTTTCTTGTTTGTCACAGACTTTCAGTCGATTGCCTATATGTATGTAACGGAAGATGAAATCTAGCATGAAAGATAAGAGCCAGTCAGGCTAGCCGAAGGCGCTTGCCTATAAACCACGCAAGGGCTTTATATTAGGCTAGTTATTCACATTCATTTTTTCTTTTTTTGAAACCCTGCAATGAATGTAGGCAAGTCATCCTTGGCTATCAGACATGACTCTTTCATCTTCATACAAGACCTCTCTTCCTCTCAATGAGCTCGATGCTTCAATGCTTCATTCCAAGGCCTATATTTATAGACATCCAAAAGTGGAGGATAGGTTCGAATAGCTGCCAAATTCGGCTCCCTAGCACCATGTATTTGACTTCCCTTATCTCGTTTTAAAAGATTCAACTATCAATGTACCTATTACAGAATATATTCTCCCATATACAATATTAATGGGCCAACAGCGCCCATCAATGTTGATCCTAATAGCTACATGTTGTTTGCTGCATGGAGGAAAATGGAATTATGAAACTTGGGAAAAGAGAGAGGGGGTCAAAAAGTTGCAAAAGACTCACTCTTTTACCACCCACCGAGCATTTTGGTGAAGCCACTTGTAATGAATCAGTTCATTTGACCATGTTCATCAAGTCTAATCTACTTATCCGCATATTTGTACAGTTTTATAATGTTTGTTCCTCCATATCTGTAATCTACTGATGTTTGTGCATTTACAATTTAGTGAATTAATTCCAACACCCGTTAGATTTTAATAAAACATGATCTTCTCCATTTCACTTCTATTTTACAGTTAAGATAATTTCTTCACAAAAGGTCACAAAACTTCATAATTTTAAATGACATAATACTAGATAAAGTTTTAAGTTTATAACATTTAATTTGAACCATGAAATCGTTCCATTTCAAAATTATCTAATATATATTGTTTCTAGAGGCCATTTTCAGGTCTCTTAATTTGTAACTAAAATGTTAATTCAGATTAGTAGGTTTTGCAAAAGTGGTCCATTGCATGTTGTGTTGGGCACCCAATACCTGGTCAACTAGAACCTATCCAAATCCATCATTTTCAAGCTGCCTCGCTGACATTCTCATAACCCTCAATGGAAGGAACTTGGTACCTCACCTGAATATTATTCACAAATCTCTTTCCTTAAATAATTTCAATGAAGTCAATATTTAAGGTTGAGTCATGTTAATAGATACCCTTAAGACAATTGTTAATAAACCATAATAGGAAAATTTTGACATAATTTTTATAGGAAATATAAAAAGTTGTCAACAATATTTATTATTTTATCATTTTTCCAATTAAATGTTTCTAAAAATTGTTCCTAAACTATTAGACCTTTTATCATTTCCCTTTAAGGTTGAAGATAATAGAAAATAGTAAGATGGTTAAGATTAAGACACCTATAGACCTTTTATTTGATCCCTTTCTAACGAGATAATTTATTCCAATACTAAGATCAACCGATGTCAAATGTCCACGTGATTAAATGTCAATCAATGCTTTTTAGAGTTTTACCACACCATCACCTCTAAAATTTTGTTCTGTTTGACTTCAGATGTGTCACCCTCACAATATGTCTTCAATTGTTGGATTGTCAATCACAGTGCAGTGAGGATTCTATATATATGCATTATTCCAATCTTCTTCATTCAAAAAGTAGTCCCTTGAAGACCTATTCTCCTTCACTTGCATTCAACTTTATTTCATTTTGGTTCTCCTATGAGCTGATAAGAAGTATACAGTGTATATGACATGGTGATTGTCTAGAGTGGTTTTAGTTGGCAACCCCATTTTCTATTTTTGCATTTAAGAAAAACAAAAAAAGCCCATCGTTTATTTTCCTGACTTTCTTGTGTAGGAAACTTCTTGACTTTAACGTTTTTTCCACCCTTTTAGGTGGCAATATCTTCTGGGTGCTTGCTTTTGATGTATACTGTTGTTTCTTCACATTTGATTTTACAGCTGCACAAATAATCTAATTGTAGAGAAGGAATTGAGATAACACTTGATCTGGGCCAGGCTGTCAGCAAACTTTTGAAGATTTTAGATCTTAGCAATATTAGTAAATAAAAAAAAAATAACACAAAACTTTATGCTGTTCGGCAACGTACCTACATCTAAGGAAGAGTATTGTTCCCATTTTATCAGATATTGTAGGGAATTTAATCAAAATCCCAATCTGTGAGAAACAAAAAAAATAAAGAAAACGCACGCCAAAGAAAACAATCACAGCACAAGACAATATTTACATGGTTCGCAATTTGCCTACATCTACGGAGTTGCAGAGACTTCACTATTATCAGGGAAAATACAAAAATGAGGCTACAGTTTTTTTTTCTCTCTCAAAAAACACCGCAACAACACACAATAAAACCCTAATCACAAAATTGCGCTTTTCTACACAAAAACAGGCCAAAAAAAATTTCCAGGGGCCATTGCCCCCGGACCCCCAAGAGGCTTGTCCATGAGCACTCCAGCTTGGGTTTATCGGCCCAAGTCTCCGCTCCATGAATCAAGCCTTGGTAAATCTCCCATTAAAAACCACGCAACATTATTTGAGTTGGATCAGGTCATCAACTTGACCAAACACAACTAGACTCCACAAAGCCCAACAGATATCCCAAAGGGACTACATCCAAGGGAGCAAGCAATAGAAAAATTCACTTTTAGAAGATAAAGAGGTTTACAAATTTTACAGTACCTAATACTTATAAAGAAACCTTAGCCCTATACATTGAAATTTAGCAAATGTGAAATTACAATGACTTTTCGTGGCTCAGCTACTCTCCATATACTTCGTCCATGAAGCCCCTAAACTAGAAACCAGTGTTACTTCTCATTCATAATATAAGCCACTATCTCTATAACACCAAGGTAGGGAAAATAATCATGATTCAACTGCTATTCTCATCATATAAGAATGAAATATGTGAAAATTATTTTGTGCATAAGTGCACACCATGAATTCTAAGGGCACACAAGTCATGTTTTATAGAATTTTTTTCATGTCAAGGTTAACAAATATAAATGTGAATATAATATCATGTCATTTAAAATAATTTGTCACTTCTTATTTAGTAGAAAATAATTTTAAATTACGCAGTATCATGTATACTCTTAAATTCTGAAAACTAAATCAAACCATGAAATGGACCCCTCCATTTTGAGCCAAATGGAGAGGATCCTAATCCTTTTTACTTAGAGGCACGTTGGACTGAGCACACTCTGGAAGCAAACTATTAAATCATTCTAACCATGGGCTAGCCTGTCCCAATATGAGCTGTATGTGTTGGATTATATGTGAAGCATGTTTCTGTTTCCACCAAAAGTATAAAACCTAATTTATGGGAAGGATAGACTTTTCTCTCAAATTGGTTTCAAGTAAATTCCTTCAACTTAATAAAAGGACAATTTAAATGACCATCCATCCATATTTGCAATATATATCAACCTTGGCTCAATTCAAGTGTTGTCCTGTATTCCCTTTACCTAAATTCAAAGAGTAGTTGCATTGCCACCATGAGATGAATATTCCATGAGGAATGGCTCAGAGAAAAAGGTAAAGCAAGTACACAAAATATAATGGTGGAGGCAGAATAAGGATTCCAGAAGTTTTGAACCCAAATCCAAGGTGACAGGAGAAGATTGATTATTGGTTCTTACATATCCCCCTTTGTGCCACTTAGCTCCCTCACCTATTTGAGACAATAAAAATGACCTATTTATATGCAAATGTTCAAGCGAGGTGGATAGTTTATTAGTAATAAAACATTACAACTTGTATTACATGGCTAAGTTATTACCAAAACACTTTCTTACCCCAGACCAAGTTAAAGCATGAATCAATGCGTTAGTTCTTTGAATGTCTGTCTCACTAGCTATAGTAACCTTTATCTCAATCCCTCCAAGTCATTGTTTTCATGGCATTCCATAAGTATTAGAGTGTGGAATCAAGGAGCCAATATCTTCGAGCTGCCTTGATCCAATATGTTCCTGAAGTCCTAGACTCTTGGTCAAGAACATATGGTACTTTTCCTATTGCTGGCAAGCCAAAAGGCATATAAAGTGTGCATTTAGATTTACATATGGTACTTTCTTATTTTGCTAAAAATGGTTAAAATTATATTTGGACCAAAAAAGGTAATGTTTAAAATATTGAACTCAACAAATAACCTAAATAAGTTCTAGAAAAAACTAAACCAAATGCTCATATAGTTATTATATGAAAAGCCATTGCTTGGAAATTCGAAAAATGTTGTCTTTTGAAAGAACGGTAAAGTCACAAGCATAGCCTTGCTAAGCCAGCAGCCACAACCCTTGATGGGTTTCAAATATTGAGCTGAACGAGTCCATGGCCCAGTTAAGTTTTCACTTGGGCTGATTTGAAACTTGGGCTGGAATTTTCAAATACAGCCTCCATAATCATTCCTACAAAACAGCCAAAAGCTTCCTATTAGTTGATGGGCATTACCCCAGCAGTACCTTTTTATTTTATTTTATTTTATTATTTTATTTTTTTAAGAAAAAAGATAAGTGAGCTGCAAGTGTAGTTATTGTCCCGAGCCACTTAAATGCGAATTTGACATGGTGAGGGACTATTTAAGCAATAGTGAAGCTTGCCACTACTTGAACTCACAACTTTATACTCGCAAGGTGATGGAACACAAAAACTTCTTACCACTAAGTCATTTTCTCAATGAGGTGACCTTGTAATGTTTATTATATATATATATATATAATAAATTTTACTTCCAAATCAATTTAAATGAAAAGTCATTTTATTCATAATATATGACGATTTATAAAACTATACACATGAATTTTTAGTCATATGATATATATAATGAATTATGTGACTTGTTTAAATAATTTAATAATTGAGATATGTGATTTGATAGATATGGATGGTTTTAATGAAGACCACATAATGGGTTTAAGGAGTTTGTACTTAATTATGAAAGGGTCAATTAATTAATTCTTTGTATATTTGATGCACTAAACCTTTTATTTGTTCCCATAATAAAAAATTAAAAAAAAAAAAAAACTTTTATTTGTTTCCTTTTCAACTTTTGGGAATGAGCTGTGCAAGACTTCTTGGAGTAAACGTTTCTAAATTTTCCAAGTCATTCTCAAAGTCGTTGAACTAACAATAATTTGATGGGGCAAATTTGACATCTGCTTCCAGAGCAGAATAAAATTAATTTTCATGGACATGATAACTAAGACCCTCCTACCCCCTTTTCCTTGATCTACATTTGGCATTACGTTCGCATCGATGTTGACTCCATTAAAATAGTAAACTGATATATCAAGTTGATTTAATCAATTGCATTTGCATAATATAACTGGGTTTCACTCCAAGATATTTTAAATATGGATTGTACGTAGAGACAGCTTATTTTGCATTGCATGAGGCGTAGTTTTCACTCCAAAAAGGTGTTAAAATATGAATTCTAGTGGACTTACTCCTAAGAGCATCCACAGCAGTGGATCTAAATTTTTAGTTTTTTAACTACACAAAAAGTCATTTTATCTATTTTATCTACATACATGCTGTAACAGTGGATCTATTTTAACTTTCAATATAATAAAATAATATAAATATCCCAATAAAATAATATAACCACTACAATAAAATAATATATCCCACTATCCAAAAAAACCTCCACAACACCATCCACAACCACCTCTACCATCAGCCACACCTACAACCACCACCACCACCACCGGCCACCAGTCCACAACAGGAAAGAAGAAAAAAAAAAAAACAACAACCCAAATCGAACCCACAAATCCACAACCACCACCACCACCGGCCACCAGTCCACAGTAGGAAAAAAAAAAAAAAAAAAAAAAAAAAAAACCAACCCAAATCGAACCCACAGCCACAAATCACAAATCGAACCCAGCCATCACAAATTGAACCCACGCCGGTACGATCCACCACCAGCAAAACGACCCACCACCACCACCATCTCCATCGTGACCCCTGAAATCCAGCAACCCAAACACCGAAATCCACCAAACCCAAATCCAGCTACCCAAACGTCGAAACCACACACTGATCTCAACCCCGATACCAACGCACACTGGAGCACAACCACGACCCAGCGGCGAAGTGGAGGTGAGGGAAGCCACTTCGATCCACGAGGTCGAAGCACAACCACGACCCAGTGGCCAGAGCACAACGTTGAGAGAGTGAGGTTGAGAGAGATACTGGAGTTGAGAGAGTTGAGATTGAGAGAGATGAGATGAGAGTGAATGAGAGAGAGAGGTGCACGGTGAGAGTGAATGAAAGAGAGAGAGAGAGGCATTTTTTTAATAAAAAACTGGAATAAAATAATGTTTTTTTTTTAGCTCTAATGAACAGTGCACATCTATAGATAGATGTGCATTGTTCATGTGGAGCTAAAAAAAATGGATATAACTCCACTGCTGGAGCACCATTTTAGTAGCAGTGTAGCTATATTATAGCAATATAGTTACACTGCTACAAATGCTCTAAGAGCATTCGCATTTGGTATTGCAAATGTTATATATAAGAGAATTTTAGCACTATTATTAAAAAAAAAAAAAAAATATATATATATATATATTATTCACTTTATCAATTCATCTCTCTCTCATCAGGTTTTGGATTTTTGTTTTTATTTGGATTTTAGGATATATTATTTTATTGTGTAGAAATAATATTTTAATGTATTGTATTGTAAAATAAAAGTTAGGATGTTAAGAGTATTGTAAAATGGTATAATATAATTGATAAAGTAGTTTTTTGAGATAGTAAAATAAGATGAGATAGAATTTTAGGATGTGAATGCTCTAAAGAATTAATTACATCTAATAGTTCTTAAGTTTTA
Organism: Quercus robur; assembly: GCF_932294415.1. Lineage (NCBI taxonomy): Eukaryota > Viridiplantae > Streptophyta > Magnoliopsida > Fagales > Fagaceae > Quercus > Quercus robur. The sequence goes on along the minus strand of NC_065543.1, from coordinate 54,691,496 downwards.
TATAATTTCTGTTTAACGAGTTACTCCATTTTTTATTATGAAAATTTTTGTGTTAAGATAATTTTTAGTGTTATCCAATATAAAATATGATTTATTTTTGAAGATTATTTTTCATTAATTTTTTTTTAAAAATAAATCTATCTTATATTAAGTTAAATAAAAGAATTTAAATAATTATTTTTTAACTCATTTATAATTGTTACAAAATATAAAAAAAATAAAATAATATTATAAAAAATATATTTTTAAATTAAATAACTTATTTTAAACAAATATTATCACCGAAACAAATAGAATATTACGAATCTAGAAAGTAGAGATTAGGAATCTTATAACCAATAACTAGTCACTATTTTTAAGGGTTTTGCTTTTTATTTTTTTGGTTTGTTTGGATAATAAGAAAGTACTGGGGTGGGACGGTGGGCAGGTAGAAAGTTAGAAACACTCATTTTTCTTTTTTCATATATTCTCAGGTGAAAATGAAAAGAATCTAGAAAAATCAACCTCTTTGACCGACTCACCACGTGTGAATGTTGATGAGACCTTTTTCTCATAGCTTTATTGTGTGATTGGAGCTTTTTCATGGCTAGAACTAGAAGGTAGAGTAGAGCAATTGGCTTGTTTCTCAGACGGAAAAGTCTAAAAAGCATGAACTTACGAGGAAACCCCAAGCCCTCTGAAAAAAGCTTTCTTCCACCTTTTTGCATTAAAAAATGTGCCCATATAGTGTCCACCAGCTCTCGTTTTTGTTCACACAGACGCAATGGGCTCCATTCCAACCTTTCATTGAAGGTGTTGATGATAATGATGGAATGACTAGTACTCTTTGTAATAATAAAGTTGTAAGAAGATTGTACCTTGGTACCTAAGTAATCAGATATGCCCCAAACCTATCTTGTAGTGACATATTTAGTACATCCTACGTTAAAATGGTCATGCAATATTTTACAAATGTCAATACCCAGAACAAAATGCTATGAAAAGATGCTATAAAGTATAAAGTTATAAACTATATCAAGTACCAAAACCTGTCTATCACACACATCCAGCTTTTTAATTGATCTTCTTTTTTTTTTTTTTTTTGAAAACTGTATAAAACTTAAGGGTTAAGTTAAACAGCAATTACACTTGAGTGTTGATTTTAATAGTGACCTACTGTTCACAATAATTATCTTCTACATCTTAATTATATGCATATTTTGAGGGTAGTGTCCACTTGTGAGAATGATGTATATATTTAATATATATTAAATATATGAGATATCTTTTAATAAAAAAAACAAAATTACGTCAGTTTTTTAAATCCAAGTCGATAAGTGTCTACCTGTGAGAATGATGTATATATTTAATATATGAGATATCTTTTAATAAAAAAAAAAAAAATACGCCAGTTTTTTAAATGCAAGTCGAGAAAAAAGAGCACATTTGATTGAGATTAAATTACTGTAATTTTTTTTTCTTCAAATTTTATATATATATGTATTCGCTCACATGCATACATATTCATTTCTTTGTTATCAATCAAAATTTCGAAACAAAAAACTGCGAGGATAATGGATTATTTGGTCGGAACTACTTTGACAGAGTGGTGTGCAATATTCAATTGCCAGCATTATTGCCTTTTTCCTTTAGAAAGGGAGCATGGCTTTTTTTTTTTTTTTTTTTTCCTTTACTTTGTCTTTTTGCAACTTTGTTTCATTATTTTTATTTTAAAGATTTGAACCTAACCCTTTTTCTTAAACTTTCTATCCCACTTTACAACAAAGCGTCCTCATCCGCCGAAAATGAAAGCTTCCAAGAATTACTTTGCATTACTGAGATATAATAATCCAATCCCGATCCACACTTAAAATCTTTCTCAATGTTGCTTTTACACCATGGAATAGGCAAGACTCGTGCGTTTAGCACCTTGCTAGGTTTACATTTTCATAACTTATTTGTTTAAAGTAATTTTCTATCTCACTTTTAACAAACAAAAGATAAACTAACCTAGTCTATGCTCGAAGTTATGCTCGTGCATTTGGCCAAATATTCAGTTTAATTTTGCAAAACAAACTATTAAATAAAAAGCTTATGCTCGAAGTTATTTTTATTATGTAACGCCTTTTAAACTCGAGTTTGTTAAACTCGAGTTCCAAGTACATGAGTGCTCCCATGGATATTTGATTGAAAATACCACATTAAATGATTCGCGTTTACTTGAAACTCAAGTTTAGTAAATCCAAATTCTAAAAAAGATTACATAAATAAATAATTTCAGATATAGACTTTTCAGTAATATTTTTTTGCAAAAACTAAAAATTTGGCAAAAAAGTTACCCAATATATGCACTCCAGCAAGTTGGTTGCAAATTCGATCTAACATGAGAATGTGACATTTTGTTTTTCGCAGCTCACATTCTAGAACGATATCTCATGTTCATTAATAAATAAAATATGGTCAATAATTAATCTATTTGAGGAATACAACATCAAATACCTCAACTCAAAGCTACCTTTTCCAATATAAAAATGTCTCATTTGGTTTGAAACAAGTAATGATGACTCCTTCATCCATAGAGAAAGTCAACTATTTGAACTGCCTCATCAATTGCACGTATCATGAAGTTTTGGTTAAAAATTTTATAATATATACTAATTTCTACTCTACTAACTATCTATGTAATAATGCATGAACCATAAACGATAGCTATCTATGTAATAACTATCAAAGCTTCTTTTCTGTACGTAAATAGTCAATACCATGCCATGTGATTAACTAATTGATAATTACGTTAGGTATGCATGCTACTACCACATCATGTGCCTAGCTAGCTATGTTTTGATGAAGAAAGCTATTGTCTAAAACTCAAAATAAAACAATAAGTAAATACAAATGTTAAAACATGAATTCTAGACAACTAGAAATCCTATCTTTTTCACGCACACAAAAGCTATCATTTCATTTGTTTTACAAGTGTATAAAACTATTTTGGAAGTTAAAATACTTATTTTGAGGTGGACTTAGAGGTTTATATTTATAAGGTCTTTATTTACGTACACTTCTCTTAAAAAAAAACACCTAACATCTATAATTATGTTGGATAGTATATATACACCTATCTATTCCTATTATTAGTTTCAGGAATCAAATTGAATCCCATTATTTACATTTAGTAAAAAAAAAAAAAAATGATAAACCATCATCTTGCGTGTGTTTTGTTTATAAATTTATAATTTCCTCTAAAACAATAAATATATATTCCGAATTATTGTATCACATCAATATATGTATAACTTTTAAAATTGTTTTATTTTTATTTTTTATTTTTATAAATATAATTAATTGTACTTTTACTTAATTTATCTTTTAAGTAAAGTAGGCTAATAAAAATATGTTATCCTAAACCGATCTTAAGTGACTCATCATTTAGTTTTGAATAATGGTTGTATCTCTTTCTATAAATTTAGGTTAGAATATGTAAGGTGTAGGGACACGATTATTTAACGGCCCAATAGTGACGTTGGGCTCGTACATGAAAGATCCCTCACAATATGATTTGTAGAGAGTGGGCTTGAAAGGCTCGCCTTTGATCACGGGGCGACGGTCCGGTCTTGATTTTAGAGGAATTCATGTAGAAAAAAGGAATTGGGTTTGGACATTTAAGCCCTATAGCGTCGTATCCTGCGGGGTTGGACTCCTCGGACTTGGTCCGAGGAGTATTAAGGTCTACCCCCGGTTACCCGGCGGTGGGTTTTTTCTTTCTGTGGTGTGCAGATATCATTAAGGCGTTTTCACCTCTGGAGTCTTTCTCCTCGAGGTGGGATGGGAGGCTCTGCCTTTTTTGGCCATTTTTCCCCCAGCCCCCATATCCAAATTACTTACTTTCTCTTTTATACTCGCCGACGCTCGCTGTCCTTCGTCCACGTGTAGGGTCAACCTTTCCAAGACTGATATTTGTCCTGTCAGTCTAATCCCAGAATCATTGGGGGTGGTTGATAAAGCCGAAGAATCCGGCTCTGCTGGATGCAGAATCTTATCTGGGAAGGGTAATAAGGGCAGCTTTCCCGAGATATTTTAGATCTTCTTTCCAGTTTGGTCCTATACCGTTTTTGCCCTTCTTCTCGGTGGAATTTTGGGTCTGCCGAGGACTGAACTGTCCTCGGCAACATCTCCGGGCCATTTGGGCTTTATGTTATTGAGCTTGGGTCGTAGCCTTCTTTGGCTTGGGCCTTTGGACTTCCCACGAGCAAGTGGACCTGACCCATAAATTATTGGGCCCCACATAAGGTTTCTAATGTATCACGATAATATTTTGTCTACCAAATAAATATATCATTTCTTTATCACCGAATGGAAAATTGATTAATTACTAATTCTTAAGTTATTAGTATACGAAATTACAAGTTTTATAAATTGAAGAGAAGAAAATAAACTTGTACCTAATATTTCTAAAACGGAAAAATTATATTTTAACCTTTAAAATAATGCAATTTTGTTTTGTTTTTATAAATACAATAGAATTTGAGTTTTTAGTGTCCATTTCATGTTTTATTATTATTATTATTATTATTATACAATATTAATAAATTTCTTTTTAGTGTACGTGAGAGTTATTATCGATATGTTATTATATATATCCTTAACTGTCAAGATAATTTTCAATTGAGTTAAGGTAAATCAACAAGGATAAGATAAACTTAAGTAGAGATCAATAGTTCATAACAAGTCGAAGATTAATCATTAAAGTCCTCCGAAATGATCAAAAGTAACAAAATAACCTCCAATTGAGTTAAAGTATATCTTCTTCTTTTTTGGGATAAATACTGCTAAGATAAACTTAAGCAGAGTTTAGTACAATTGGAAGATTAAAGTCCTTCTAATAATCAAAAGTAACAGACCCCGAACCAAATCAAAAGGGTGAGAAAAAAAATAAAGAGAATTATCCATTGGTAAAAATCAAATTCGAGTAGACTTTGATATCATTAAGGGGAAACCCAAAAATTAAAAGACAAAAATAGATACTAGTATATACTATATATGTATTTAATATGATAGAGCCCCCTGGATGAAGCAATGTACATAAATGTATGGGATTATTTATTGTTTAATACTAGTGAATACACGTATGTATGAAACTCATAATAATTATGAAACTCATAATAATTATTGTATGACCACCATGCTTCTCCCGCCAATTCATTATTGCTGCCGGGAAAATTAATTTATTCTTTTTTTTTTTTTGGGTAAGAGAAAATTAATTTATTCGTACGTTGGTACTGTAATTATAGCTTTAAATTAAAAAAAGTCAAGTCATCAAATTTTGACGGCATTTACTACGTTTGTGTAAAATGAAGATGATGGTGCTATTGCCACGTAACGTGTTACCCGGGTCATAACTCTTTGTGACAAAGTATAGGTCACAGACCAATGATTAACATCATTTATAGCAATCTGACGATTGAGGATGGGCTGTGAGGAAGTATGGGGTGTGAGGTTAGGAAGAGAATAGGTGAGCCTAGGAAGTTTCGCTATCTGATAATCTATCACCGAGGATGGGCCAGTGTGATTGGCAAAAAAGGCATGGACCCCAATTCCACCTCTTAACTTAATAACTGTGACCTCTCTGACTTGTCTCTTGGCTCAATTTCCGATTTGCTTAACAACTCTCTTACTCTCACTTGCATTCATGTGCGTTGCACCATCAAGATTGGGCTGCCAGAGTACCACGTGCACCATGAATAAAACCATGAATTTGTACAAAAATTATGCTACATTTTCCTTTAAGAAAAAAACATGCAAAGAGTTTAGGATCGCATTGTCTCAATTTAAAGGCGTAGTAAGCGGTTTTTGGATTACTTTTTTCTAAATATTAGTAGTGAACTCATGTGTAACCATCGGAGGAAAAAAGAAAATAATTTATGCGCCGAGCGCATAAGCCATCTCTTTCATTGATAGGTGGCCTCACACTTGTGAGGTCTACCTGTTAGTGAGAGAGATGTCTCATGCGCTGGACGCATGAGATACTTTCTCACCACTAGTGAGTGTGGCTCAACAGTAAGAAACTCTCGAAAGCTCTATTTATTTAATGACTTGAGTTTTAATTTATAAAAATGTAAGGCACAAGTAGTAGTATGTCCTGTTGTAAACTGGTGGTACCTTTTGACTTACTTAACCTATACCTTGGGGCGTGGGGCAATGATTACATGCGCGAACTCCCTCTTTTTTGGTTCCTCAAATAAAAAAATAAAAAAATAAAAAAAATATTTGTAAATAGTGTAATTCAATTACAAGTTAACAGTTATATAAGTTGTAGAAAAGTATATTGTCTTAGAAGAGTACAAAAACATGAGATAAATAATAATAAGATGATTAATTAAAAAAAAAAAAAAAAAGGAAATTGAAAGGTAGAGAACGTGAGAAAAATAGGCTGACTTGTGTCCGGTTAGCTCTCTTTATTATCGAAGGGAATAAACCTTATGAAAATTATATAGAATCTGATTGTATATTTATTATTTTCTTCATGGATTTCATTGTTATGATATAAATTTCTATTATTGAGAGAAACTTATAGAATTTCAATAACCCCTAAAAGCCCAACCCATTTGTATCTTTCCTCAATTTTGATGCAGTTGGCTTTATCTTATGTTGGTACTTTAGCGGATGATGATATAAAATAGGAAGCAAGATTTTTCAAGAATATTTCCTTTTGTTTTGTTGCTAAAGGATTGCAACTCCACGGCACTTGCTTGAGCTGTTGCTACTCAGTTTAGAGCAGGCACGATAGTATGGCTTGAGGATTGTTGTCATGTTTTATTTACCTTATACAATGAAGCACAAGATTTTAGTGGGCCACTCTTCCAAGAACTGCATTGGAAGATCTATAATCCACAAAGAACCACTCAATTGGAGTGGTATTGATGTGATGCCGGCTAAAACTTCTTCAACATTTAAGTATAAACTCACAAATCTTGAATATTCAGTTTATAACTAGTACTAGGATTTTTCTCTTATAACTTTAAAATGGGTGTGACTTGATGTTTATATAGAACTTAGGTTGAACCATGATCTTAAAAAAAAATCCTCTCTTTTTCTTAATTGGGGTGTGTGCGATGTAATGGTCTTGATGATGGGAAAAAATTTCAAAATTGATGCCCATAATAGGAGATCATGGGTTGGTGGGCGAGGATCTTGCCCCTTTACTCAATGAATTGCATATTTTCTATATTGGGGAAATTCGTCATTCTCTCATTGCACATTTCATCATAGATGCAAATATGTTAGATGACTAAAAAATGTATGAACAGGTCAAACTAGATGAGTGATTCCCATCCGCTTATGTACCACTAGTGGCATCTATTTCCATTTGAATTAAATAATTATTAATTTTTTTAAGATGAAAACATTTGTCCCTTTCTTTGGAATTTAATTTTGATGATTAAGTCTCAATTTGATTTAGCTTTTTTTATATTTTGGGCTTTTTGAAAGAGTGGCATTTTGGAATTATAACTCCAAGGATGCAACGTGAAAACAGTGAAGAAACACGTTTCATGAATCTTTAAACACATGATTTTTTTGGGTCTAAAAAGTAAAAACAAACAAACAAGCAATGAATCTTCTTGTATATACCTAACAAAAATTAACACACTGAAACAAAGAAGGAAGTTTGAGACAATCTTGTAACATAATTTTTTCTAATCAATAAAAGGAAAATTAAGAAATGAAAATATCGAAACAAACTTATCAAAAACAAAAATATCGACTTATTAGGAGATAAATATCTATCTCCCAAAAAATCAAAACAAAAACAATCAAAACTCCCTCCAACAAAAATCATATAGATACGGCGGCAACCAACGGACCAAGTCAAAGGTGTCAAACTTAACCTCAAACCTCTGCGACAGTGTTCACCACGCTCCAAAACTCGCGTCTGAACCCACCTCCTCTCTCTCTCTCTCTGTCATTGATATTGTATTTCTTCAATCTCTCTCTCTCTCTCTTTCTCTGTCATTGATAGTGTATTTCTTCAATCTCTCTCTCTCTCTCTAGTACACTACGGTCTCTCACACAAACCCATCTATCTCTCTTTATCGCTTTCTCTGTGAGTTTCTCTGTCTCTGTGTGTTTTGTTAGCGAAAAAAGCTATGAAGGCTTCAGATAACGACCCCATAACCCTCTCGACCCAACTCCTCTCCACACTCCAAAACCAAATCTCACAGACACAAAGCTTCAAAGGCAAATGGGGTCTGATCAAAACCAAGCTAAACGACCTCCAAACCCAACTCACAGACTTCACCGACTTCCCAAACTCTCGTTCCAACCCACTCTCTCTCGACCTCCTTTACTCCATTTCCCACACTCTGAACGATGCTGTTTTGCTCTCCGCAAAGTGCAAGACTTTGAGCTTATCGGAAGGGAAGCTCAAAACCCAGAGCGAAATCGATGCTGTATTGGCTAAACTCGACCGCCATGTCAGAGACAGTGAGATCTTGATCAAGAGCGGTGTGCTTTCTGACGGTGTCGTTTTTGAGTCGAAGAGAGAGGCTGTGAGAGCTGAGTCGAGGAGTTTGATAACTCGGTTGCAGATTGGGTCTGCTGAGTCGAAGAACTCGGCGTTGGATTTGCTTTTGGAGCTTTTACAAGGGGATGACAAGAATGTGATGATCGCTGTGGCTCAAGGCGTGGTGCCTGTGTTGGTGAAATTGCTTGATTCGAGCTCGTTCGAGATGAAAGAGAAAGCTGTGAGTTTGATTTCGAGGATTTCATTGGTGGATTCGAGCAAGCACGTGGTGATTGCGGAGGGTCTTTTGCTTTTGAACCATTTGTTGAGAGTTTTGGACTCTGGGAGTGCTTTTGCTAAAGAAAAAGCATGTGTGGCACTTCAAGTTCTGACCTTTAGCAAAGAAAACGCACGGGCTATTGGTTCTCGAGGTGGGATTTCATCGTTGTTGGAGATTTGTCAAGAGGGTACTCCTGGTTCTCAAGCTTTTGCAACTGGGGTTCTGAGAAATCTTGCTTTGTTTAGTGAAATTAAAGAGAATTTCGTTGAGGAAAATGGGGTTGGTGTTCTTTTGGGGGTTATGAATTCTGGGACTGCTTTGGCTCAAGAAAATGCAATTGGGTGTTTGTGTAATTTGGTTTCTGATGATGAAAGTTTGAAGCTTTTGGTTTTTAGGGAAGATGGGGTTCAGTGTTTGATGAATTTCTGGGACTCTAATAGTAATAACAATAGGGCTCTTGAAGTGGCGGTGGAATTGTTATGTCACTTGGCTTCTTGTCAAACTATTGCTGAAGTTTTTGTTTCAGAAGGGGTTATAGGTAGGCTTATGGGGGTCTTGAATTGTGGTGTGTTGGGTGTGAGAGTTGCGGCTGCTAAAGCTGTTTATGAGTTGGGGTTTAGTACTAGAACTCGAAAGGAGATCGGTGAATGTGGGTGTGTTGGTCCTTTAATCAGAATGTTGGATGGTAAGGCTGTGGAAGAGAAAGAAGCTGCTGCAAAGGCTTTGTCAATTTTAATGTTGTATGCTGGGAATAAGAAGATTTTTAAGAAGGATGAGAGGGGGATTGTGAGTGCAGTTCTGCTTTTGGACCCTTTGGTTCAGAATTTGGATAAGAAATACCCTGTCTCCATATTGGCCTCGCTTGTGCATTCAAAGAATTGTAGGAAACAAATGGTTGCTGCTGGTGCTTGTCTGTTCTTGCAGAAGCTTGTTGAGATGGATATTGAGGGGTCTAAGAAGCTTCTTGATAGCCTCGGTCGGAGTAAGATATTGGGGGTGTTTTCCAGACCTTAGCAATGGAAAGTGAGCTCGAATTGGAACAAGCATGGTTATAGGAACATGAGGATGATTCGTTGATCTGTATGTAAAATTAGTTGTGTTTATTTGTTTTCAGTTTTTGTTTATGGTTTTATCTGTTTTTATGTTTACAATCGCAGTTCGTTTGCTGTAGAGAGGAAAATGTTACGAGCTTCATTGTTGATGCATACTTCTTTGTAGAGACATAATCTTAGGTTTGGTTACCTAACTCGGTTGGAGATGATTGTTTTTTTTTTTTACCCAAATACTCAATAATAAGTGTTGGTAGCTAATATGTGAGCTTATACTTGCCCTGATTGATAAGGGATTAAGGCTTAAGATGAATTCTTTCAAACTAACAACTCACAAGGTTGGTCTTCTTGCTCTTTCATTCTCGTTTGGCTGTATTTTATCTCTATGAGATGTTTGACTCCCGAAACAATTATCATGTTGAACATTGGATGAATTTTATTATTGATGCTAAATGTTAAGATATTTTGCTAAAACTAGATTTCTACAAGAAAATATTGTGCCTTTGGCTTTGATTGTTATGAGTATCTAAAATTTTCCTTGCTGACCCCTTATATTAATGTGTATTTCATTGTGGCTTCTAGTCATTGTAAAGCATATCATTTAACTTATCTGGGTGGATCGAGTAATTAGTGTTTTGCCGTGCTTCAGAAACTTCTGAGTTCAGGTCAAGGATTAAAAATTCTTGGAATTTGCTTTTAGGCTATTACCTTAAATTCATGTTTCATAAGCTTCCCTTATGTAATAAACAAGTCTTTCTAGCTTTGAAACCAGGTAGATGCCTCTCATTTTCTTATTTCGCATTATAGTCTGGCCTCTCAAAGTGACTAAATTGATGTCTTAATTGGTTTGCCATGTAAGTAATAATTCAGATTGTCACATTAAATATATACTAGTTTGGTACCTTAATACATCTCTTTTTTAATGTCCACCTAATTGTGGGTCTAATGCATGTGCATTTGTTCTACGCGTTGCCCGAAATTGCAATCTTGTGTTGGCAGCAGCCTAAACAAGTAGGGGTATGCCTGAATCTATTTGCACTTTTAAGCTAAGTTCTTGTGTTCTAAAAAAAACTATTTGGTTGAAACCTCCCTCTGCCTATGGCAAACGAGAATATTGAAGCCCTTTCTTAATGTCATTACCTTAGTTGAAAGTGAAGACAGCTCAACCATAGAATTTATTGGTCACTTCTGGATTTTTATATGATTTTATATTTTAGTTTAAGCATCTACCTTTTTCGATAGAACTATATTAAATTCATTAATGCTGTCTTTGGTAAAAGTGAACCTAAAGTTTCTGTATATGTCTGAGAATTACCCCACAGTTTATCAAATATCAAAAGTATGTATCCGAATAGATGACCCTTTAGCTTTAAGACAAAGAATGAAGCAGTTCAGTTTTTGGTTTACTTTTTAGCCTTGGATTGTTCTGTGGGTTAATAATGGTCAATTTGTATAATATTAAATCTGGTACCGGCATTCTTTCAGTCAATCTTAGAGTTTTCATTGACATGCAATTAACTAACTGCATGAATTCCAGGTTCAACTTGTAGATTTACTTTGAGCTCCCATTCATTACACATGGAAGCAAGAGAAACAATAATTTTCAATCCATTAGTGCCTCCACTTAAGCTACCACTTCAGACAACAGGCCTAGCATGCACAATTCCTGTTGTGTTCTCTATTTTTGTAGGCAAAGTTAAAAATTTAATTGGTTGTAGATTGTAGTCTCTCTTTCTCGTAATTTAATCTACATGTTGAACCTGGAATTCATGCAGTTAGTTAATTACCAAACTGTACTTTCATTTTTGATTTCCAACTCTCAATTTGATCTTCTTGATATTGCTTGTATTTTTTCAAGGTGCTTTATGTTCATCATTATGCGCATAGAGTAGTCATTTTCATCTTCAATAATTTTTTTTTTTAAGGTGCTTTATGTTCATCATCATGAACATAGAGTAGTCCTTTTCATCTTCAATAAAATTCTATTACTTATAAAAAAAAATCAGAAGAATTGAGTATATTAGGATGTATTGTTGGGGCAAAAATCAAGAACCAAAATTATCGATCAAGAAAAGCAGGATAGGAAAAACAAGAAACTTGCGACAGAGTCACAATCCAAACAAAGATATCATGTAAGGAGAAAGATTTAATATCTAGTAAGGACCGTTCACATCCCTCAAAATATCTAGCATTTCTTTCATTCAAAATACATTGCATCAAGCAATGCGGCACAAGTCTCCAAAAATCTATTAAATTTATTATTATTATTATTATATACACACATACATGTACGTGTACATATGTAATCCCTTCTTTGTATGTTTGTTGATATGGTATTTTAAAAGAAAAATAAGATTTGTATCATCTATGGGTATATTGGCAAGGCTTTTCATATAGTTGTAACTTGTGTGCCATTGCTATTCTAACTAAGCCCAAACTTGTTTTGATGCTTTGAATTCTAGCTTGTCTAGAGTAGAGTGGGCTATATCTACACAGATTTAACTCATTCATACATAATATTAATGTGGGACAAAACACATACCTGTGATTTTGTGAACGTACAATCTAATTCAATATGATCCACACAATTTGGGAATTACAAACATACTGTGTTTCTCTCATTGCCTATCTGTTCTCTATTTACTAGCCCTTAAGAGGGTGGACGTGGCAACATTGGGCTTAGAATGGCCAATCTGCTGTGCAAAAAGTTAAGAGACAGTACAAATTTCACGTACTCTCTCTCTCTCTCTCTCTCTCTCTCTCTCTGCCTTTGTAATGTGAGAGTGAAATTTTCAGTATAAATTTCACGTACTCTTGCTAAGTTTTTTTTTTTTTTTTTTGATAATGCACAATATCATTAAAAGGTAGAAACACAAACATCATTCCTCCCCTCCTTGAACACTGAAGGAGGGAGGGAAAACATTTTACAACAGATATACAACTTTTTTATAAAAGCAAACTTAGCAAGAGCATGTGTAACACAATTTGCATCCCTTCTAACCCAACCATATGCACAGGAAACAAATCTACGACTAAGCTTTACAACATTGATTAAAAGTGTAGATATAGACTACTCTACATTAGGCAAGCTAGAATTCAAAGCATCAAAACACGTTTAGGCTTAGTTAGAATAGGAATGGCACACAAGTTACAACTATATGAAAAGCCTTGCCAATATACCCAAAGATGATACAAATCTTATTTTTCTTTTATAATACCAAATCAACAAATATACAAAGAAGGGATTATATATATAATAAATTTAATAACATAAAAATGTTTCATAATTATTGATGTGACCCATTATGATTGGTGCATCAATAGTAAATTTATGTAAATATGTTGCTACTCCAAACACAACATATCTCCTTAACAAGTTATAAAAAAATTGTGTAAACTTTTGACTTTCTAACATTACTATTAGGCATAAGAAAACAAAGCAAAAAACAGGGGAAAAAAAAAAAGAGAATAAAAAATAGCGTAAAAAAATCAAGAATTAGAAGCCCGAAAGTTATGAATGAAAGATAGAGGTATGTCTTGTTCATTAACATCTTGGAAATATTTTGCCATGGTTAGGGCAGTTAAATCAACTCTCATACGGGCTCCAGGCGATTCATTCATCTAACCATATACTAGAGCTACTTTCGATTCTGCAATATTTTGTTCATTAATTACTCCAGATTCTTTCATTTCCATGTAAAGATCATTTCCTTCACGAGTACGTTCACCTACTCCGCCAAATACAGATACACCCCCATGAGCTTTGGCAATGTTGTTGATCAATTCCATAACAAGTACTGTTTTAACCACTCCAACTCCCCCGAATAGTCCTATTTTTCCTCAACGGCGATAAGGGGCTTAAAGATCTACTACTTTAATACTCTAATTTGGAATTCTAATTTGAGTTTCTCTTAGCTTCACCTATTATATATATAGACTAGCTTGTAATTCCATGCATATGCATGAATCCACTTAAAGATGTAATACCACATCAAATGATCTGCGTTTACTTGAAACTCAAGTTTAGTAAATCCAATTTCTAAAAAAGATTATATAAATAAATAACTTCAGATATAGACTTTTCAGTAATATTTTTTTGCAAAAACTATAAATTTGGTAAAAAAGTTACCCAATATATGCACTCCAGCAAGTTGGTTGCAAATTTGATCTAACATGAGAATGTGACATTTTGTTTTTCTCAGCTCACATATTCTAGAACGATATCTCATGTTCATTATTGATTTCTTGAGCTTGTGCATGCATATATACCTCATCGATTTGTTAATATATATATATATATATATATATATATATATAATATGGTCAATAATTAATCTATTTGATGAATACAACAGCAAATGACTCAACTCAATCCTACCTTTTCCTATATAAAAAAAATACTTATTTGGTTTGAAACAAGTGATGATGACTCCTTCATCCATAGAGAAAGTCAACTATTTGAACTGCCTCACCAATTGCAAGTAACATGAAGTTTTGGTTAAAAGATTTATAGTAATATATAATTTCTACCCTACTAACTATCTGTGTAATGCATGAATCATAAACGAGTTGGAAATTTTCAAAGCTTCTTTTCGGTACGTAAATAGTCAATAACATGTGATTAACTTATTGATAATTACGTTAGGTATGCATGCTACCACATTTAATTTGATGAAGAAAGCTATTGTCTAAAACAATAAGTAAACAAAATAGCTAGGTTAGCTATGTTAATTTGATGAAGAAAGCTATTGTCTAAAACAATAAGTAAATACAAATGTACGTTAAAGCATGAATTCTAGACAACTAGAAATCCTATCTTTTTCCCACACACAACAAGCTATCATTTCATTTGTTTTACAAGTGTATAAAACTATTTTGAAAGTTAAAATACTTATTTTGATGTGGACTTAGAGGTTAATATCTATAAGGTCTTTATTTACGTACACTTCTCTTAAAAAAAAACACCTAACATCTATAATTATGTTGGATAGTATATATACACCTATCTATTCCTATTATTAGTTTCAGGAATCAAATTGAATCCCATTATTTACATTTAGTAAAAAAAATGATAAACCATCATCTTGGGCGTGTTTTGTTTATAAATTTATAATTTCCTCTAAAAAAATATATATAATCCGAATTATTGTATCATCAATCTATGTATAACCTTTAATTTTTTTTTTTTTTATAAATATAATTAATTGTACTTTTACTTAATTTATCTTTTAAATCAAATAAGCTAATAAAAATATGTTATCCTAAACCGATCTTAAGTGACTCATCATTTTTTTTTTTTTGGAGAAGAAAGTGACTCATCATTTAGTTTTGAATAATGATTGTATCTCTTTCTATAAATTTAGGTTAGAATATGTAAGGCTTCTAATGTATATCACATTAATATTTTGTCTACCAAACATATAATTTCTTTATCACCGAATGAAAAAAATGACTAATGATTGTATCTCTTTCTATAATTTTGTGTTTGGGGTTTATCACTTGCTCCGCGACATTAACTGTTGCATGCAGTTTTGGTGTTGGTGTGTGAGTGTATTCCCTTATCTCATTCCCCTTCCCCTATATGTGTGTGTGTTTCTCAAAAAAAAAAAAAAAAAAAAAAAATCAACAAATATACAAAGAAGGGATTATATATATAATAAATTTAATAACATAAAAATGTTTCATAATTATTGATGCGACCCATTATGATTGGTGCATCAATAGTAAATTTATGTAAATATGATGTTACTCCAAACACAACATATCTCCTTAACAAGTTATAAAAAAAATTGTGTAAACTTTTGACTTTCTAACGTTACTCTTAGGCATAAGAAAACAAAGCAAAAAATGGGGGGAAAAAAAAAGAGAATAAAAAATAGCATAAAAAATCAAGAATTAGAAGCCCGAAAAATATGAATGAAAGATAGAAGTACGTCTTGTTCATTAACATCTCGAAAATATTCTGCCATGGTTAGGGCAGTTAAACCAACTCTTATATGAGCTCTAGACGGATCATTCATCTGACCATATACTAGAGCTACTTTCGATTCTGCAATATTTTGTTCATTAATTACTCCAGATTCTTTCATTTCCATGTAAAGATCATTTCCTTCACGAGTATGTTCACCTACTCCGCCAAATACAGATACACCCCCATGAGCTTTGACAATGTTGTTGATCAATTCCATAATGAGTACTATTTTAACCACTCCAACTCCCTCAAATAGTCCTATTTTTCCTCCACAGTGATAAGGGACTAAAAGATCTACTGCTTTAAAACTCTAATTTGGAATTCTAATTTGAGTTTCTCTTAGCTTTACCTATTATATATATATATATATATATATATATATAGACTAGCTTGTAACCCCATGTATATGCATGAATCCACTTAAATATATACAATAAGATGCATAATATAATTCCTATCTATATAATTTAAATACTATTAATAGTCATTTTTATATTTTGTTAACTCTTTAAGAAATTTTGTAAGGATATTATTAGGTATTAAATTTAAATTGTCCATGTTTCTTTTTTAAATAATTGGGAAGCACTTTTTTTTTTTTTTTTACAATTCATTTATTCTAGCTAGACTCTTTAGTTTTTGTATATAATAACTCACTTGAATGAATATTTATGATGTGGTCCCATATTTGATTATATAATTAAGAAATAAAATTCTTTAAGAATAAATAACTTAGAACACATGGCATAAAATTGGAACTCTAATTTGGAATTCTAATTTGAGTTTTTCTCAACTTCACCTATTATATATATATATATATATATATATATTAAGAAAAAGAAATTTTGTATAATGGTTATTGCCCTTTAATATTAACAAATCAACTAATTGAATGATTATTTTTCTTTAAAAAGAAGTAAACTATTTTTTGGTAATCAATATATAACTAGATCATGGTCTCCAAAATCTTTAGTAATGAGTTTTGATAATGACACTTTATGGATGATCGTTTTTCTAAATATTTGGTGTCGTGTTAAATATGGGGCAAGGTTTGGCTAGATTGAGTACATGAGGTGGACCATGTGTTGACTATGTGTATAAGTCTTACTGCATTTTAATGGGTACACACTAAATTGAATAGTAAATGGTAAATTTTTAATTAGAGCCATTAAGGACAAATCACCTTAATTTTTAATGTTCTTTTTCTCTCTTTTCCGTTTTTTTTTTTTTTTTTTTTTAATTTATTTATTTTAATAGTGTGAATTAAAAATCAATAGCAATACTGATAAATGATATTCATATGAAGATTATATTATAATGATGTTCTTAATGGATAGAAAATTTAATATAAATCTCAATTATGTTTATTTTGTTGTTTGGGTGATGGTCTAGAAAGACACATGGCTATAGGTTCATCAATAGCATAATATGTGGACTCCACAAGTATGAAGACCCATATATTGTGACAGGAATAATACATTTGCTAGATGCATAAAATATTTTTCCCTTTGTTGATGATCATTTTGGGAAGCCCAGCAACATGGGCAAAAATGAGTTGATAATTGGATAGAAAAGCCATTAAGTCCAAGCGGCAGGAATAATGAATCATAGAGCCATAAAATAAACAAATGGGCTTTGAGAAAGCAAACGGGCCTAAAGGAGCCCGGAAAGAGAGAAGTAGCAAACCCATGGACAGTATGTGATGTAAAAAAGTGAGAATGAGCCACAGTAGACCCGAAGTAATGAAAGTAAGGGGTTGATGGAAAGTCTATGAGCTCTAAGGATGAAGGATAAAGTAATTGGGCCAGGAAAGCCCAAAGAAATTAATAAAAGCCCATGGGAACATAGGATTAGAAAGGGCCAATGATGCCTAAGGAAAGTAAATGGGCCAAAAATGCCCAAAAGGAAAATGGGACACAGGAGCTTGCAAGCAATGTAACCAAAAAGCCCAAGTGACTATACTGAGTCATTTAGAGAAAAATAAGCAATAAGCCCAAAGAGGCCTGGCAAGCTTGGGTCAAATAACACCACAACAGGAATAGCAGAGCAGTACGGCAAGAAATGCAAAGACTATAGAAAAGAGCAAGAGAATGGGTTGAAGGAGGAAAAGCCCATAATCAAGCAAAAGCCCAGTCGCCGATGGGAGCAGGCCCTAAAGAATGAGAAGCCAGAAAATGGCTCACGCCATAAGTAGCCAAGGATGGGCGGTAGAATGTGCAGACAAGCCTCCAGACCACAGCGAACGCATGAGCAGCAAGCAGATTTTGGACATACATGGAAGTGAAGCACACGCAAGACCTAGACATCACCAGCTTGTACCCAGCCAATACAGGAGGTGGTAAGGTCATGGGTTAGAGGTAAGAGGGCATGGTCTGGCGGTGGAGAGAAGGGAAAACCTATTCTAGGGTTCCTGTTTAGGCTCTTTTGGGGGGAAATGTCCTGCTAGGATGACATACCACCTAAAGGAAGCAAGGATGAGCTGGGACCACTAGGTGTATGCCATGAGGGATAGGAAGAGAGAGAGCACCCACATTGTAACAGATAAGAGTGTCACGGCAAGCAAACAAACAAAATAGTCTTCTTTGTCTGGTGGCATAACCAGCACAGGTAAGTGGTGGTAGCTGAGCGACTGGCAAACTAGTAAGTGGTCGGCAAAGACACCCAGACTAAACAAAAATTGTTAAATGCTAAAATGGTAAAATTCGGTCATGATAGGCACTATTTAAAGGACCTTTACCGTGCACAGTAGAGTGGGGGGCATCACGAACACGGTAATTGCAATCTCTAGGAGAGAATTGCAACAAATAAGAAAACAATGAGATAGAAAAGGAAGAGAAAAGAAAGAAAGGAAAAACTAGAAAGAATAGAGAAAGGGGAGTATAGAATGGCAGGTATGCGCTAATAGGTTGTCCCCTCTCTCCCTCTAGCAGTCCTACTCTCTACCAAAAGTTAAGGATTCTTTTGGGCATAAGCCATTCAGACCCATTTCCTTCAAAGTGATTAATTTCCACAGCAGGAATTTTCCTGGGAGATTATTCGCATTGAGGAAAAATGGTTTTCCCTCTTTTGTCTTGGTCCTGTGACATAACTCGACACATTAGATTAATCTTTTTTCCTTTCTTTTGCTAACTCGTGCCTCACCCATTTATTCCCACTATTTTCTTTACAAGGTGTTCCTTATTATTGTGATTATCATTTTAATTGGGGATTATTTGTTCACTTTATCTAAAGGCAAAAACACTTTCTTTTATTATTATTATCATGTCTACTTGCTATAACCCATCCGAAGCAGCTCTGCCTACCATGGGCATGTTCTTGGCAAACGAGGCATAATTTATACACAAGTCAGACCAAAGTGAGTTGCAGTTGAACCAGTCTCAACTCCCTAACCCAGAATACTTAGGCCCAGTACAGCAGGAGGCAGCCCAATCCAACATTACAAAAAGGCCCTCCACACCCTTCAATGGATAGGCTTCCAAGTTCCAATCCATTCCCAGTTGAGCAATATTTCCCAATGTAGAATGTGATATTTTGTAAGTAATGAACAATTTGTTTGGGTATTTTTTTTCTTCTATCACTTAGAATCAATCATTTTGATAAGTTATGGCAAAATTTATATTCCTTGACTTTCTCTTATTAGGAATACCATTGATTATTTTCAAAACTACCATAAAAGCAAGAAGTAATACAACTGTCATAAAAACAATGCCCTTTTCCTTTGTCAAAGATATGCATAATGCATGCACAAATGTATTTTGACGGTTCCAACCATGGTAATTCAAATGGTCCACGGTGCTTTTTTTTTTTTTTTTGTTGGTGTTTCTCATTGGCCCCATGTTTACTTTATAGCAGGCTCAAGAACATGCATATATTTGTAACTTAAAAAAAAAAAAAAAAAAAAAAAAAAAAAAAAAAAAAAAATCCCACTGTCAAATGTTCTTCAAAGAGACATGAACCTTATAAAGTTTCTTTTAAACATTATAGGATTTGTAACTTAATTACCATATCTTTCAGATAAAATCCTTGAAGTTGTGTCCATCAAATTCCTTCAAAAGACAGGCTAAGAAGAAGTTTATTGACAAGAGAAATGACAAAATAATGTTCAACAAGAAGCAAATACTACCATGTAAAGTAAATGACAAATTTTTTGATTGGTAAATAAGGGAGGTGTTGGTGGGGGTTCGAACCCAGACACCAACCACCATAAAGGTGTCGGTAGATGACTACCAAAAATTACCAATCGAAGACTTGGACTTGCATCATGTTGAACTCATTTTTCATTGCATATGGGGGAAAAAAAAGAGAGTAGAAGAGTCAAGAAAATGTTTCATCTAAAATGGGGATTCTTTACTTTTTCACTAAAGCAGAATCATAGCATTACATAATTTTATATTATACAATCATCAATATCATCATCATAAATTACATATTCTTCTTCTTCTTAGGATACATCAGCTAAATTATTTAAGAGTCTTAAACTTGAATCAGTCTAAGACTTGCTAGCAGATAAGATAGTAAGCATCAATAAGCAAGCGAAAGACAAGTAAGAAAGTATCACAGAAGTTGTCATCTTGTTGCAGAATTTGCCCACATATTCACAAATTGGCATCCAACCACTATGAGTGTTCCCATATCGTCCAATGTACCCTTCAGCAGTTGCCGCCGCGGATCCAGCAAGAACCAACGACGTCATAGACTGTCACAATCAAAACCAAAAAAATTACACCATATTCATCACCTTAACAATGATATATATCTAACATCCATGACATTTATTTTTGTAATAAAGTATTAAACAATTATTCGCATTAGATATTTACAATAGGAGACTTGAAAACAGGCAAAAAGATTAAAGAAAGAAGAAAAGAACTCATACCAAATCATGAAGGAACAAGTAGTAGAACTTGGCAGGGTTTGAGCCTTGATGACAAAGGAAGAAAACAAGGAGCAAAGATAGGATAGAGAGGACACAAACAATAGCATTTGCAAAAGCAAAGAACCTGCATATAAAAGGTTGAATAAACAAATATGAGGACCAAATTCAAGTAATTCTTTTTATCTTTTAATAAATTTTTTTTTGTATGAAAATTTAATCTTACTTTAAAGTAGAGGAATAGCTATATCGAGCTTCAACGGGGACACCAAAAACCTTCGTTGATTGCCGGCTAGTTAGCACCACCCATGTTGCAGCCAATGTTAAGGCAATTGTCATAATTCTCAGCCCAATTTGGGCTCCAAGGACAAGCTTTTGGGTTTTCAGAGGTGGGTTTTGTGGAACCTTGGCTTCAAGGCTAGACATTGTGAGAAAATTGGGTGAGAGAAGAAAAAAAGTTGTTGGAGGCAGAGCAAAAACAGAGCAAGAGAAGAGTAATAAGGAGGAAAAGAAGTGCTTAAGCTTAGGGAAAGAATAGATGGATAGAGTGTGAAATTAATGGGAGTATTTATAGAAGAGAGAAGTGAGGAACCTCTGTAGGCCACAATGATGATGTGAGTATTAATTTCAAGCACAGAAAGTGTTGTGGTCTCTATTCTCTTAACATTAAAACATTAGACCAGTCAAGTGGATCTCATACTGCTATAAGGTCTTTGTATGGACAACTCAACTTGGGTTTTTGGATTATTAGGTACACATTGTTTTTTATAATTTCTTTCACAACTTCTTAAACCGGCAAGTTGTGATTTTAAATAGGGGTTTAGGGTTTGGGGATAATTATTGTATAGCATTAGATTGACTTTATTGATTAAGCTTAACACTGGAATAGAGTGGACTATAGTTATTGTTATAAATTGCTTTAAAGGGAAATGTATAACTAATAAATAAAGAGAATAGAAAATGAGATTAATTTTTCTCCTAGAGAGGGGGGGGGGGGGGGGGGGGGTTGACCTTAATATTTTAACGGATTTCCTCATGCAATTAAATGCTGAATTTATTCAATGCCCTTTTTGTATTACACTTTTCATTTAAGGTAAAAGTGGATCCAAGATTTCTAAACTTTTCTCAAAAAAAAAAAAAAAAAAGTGGATCCAAGATTATTTCTATGAATTTCTCAATAAAATAAAATAAAATATTTCTATGAGCAATAATCTAGAGTCGCAAAATATTTCATCTAGTAAAAATTGCAAAACTTTTGTATGTGCCAGGTACATGTGACACGTCTCAGGGCTCACATGTCAGTAAGACATATATCTCATGCGCCTTTTACTTGTCAATTTAACTGTTTTGAAAATTGTTGTGTTTGTAGCATTACTCTTATGGACGAGAGAAGAGAAGTGTAGTTCTTGTACAAAATTGTTAGTAGATCTGTCAGCTTCTTTGTAAATTGAATTCAATTTGCTGCAAATAATTGGTGAATTTAACCGAACTCTGACAGTCAGTAGTTGGGGGAACAGAAGGCTAAAATTCTCTCAGGAAACTCTTAGAATAGATATATGTACTGGTAACAGGTTGGTATTGTAGTAGGTGCAACGCTTATACATTGATTTGCATAACTTGATTAGATAATAGCTGTGTTCCAATAATTAGTCTGACTCAAGAACTGAACATCAATCCTGTGTTTGGTTACCAGATCACATGCTAAGGTGACCAGTTATCTGGGTGTGAAATTGCCCAAATTCAAGATTTATAACTTGCTTCTAAAATGAGTTTGTACTCGATGACATTGCTACGATTTTTTTTTTTTTTTTTCATTATTTTTGTGCTACAAAGTCGAGGCTTAAGAATTTGGAGCTCAACTTGTGAATTATTATATTCTTATTTCTTACGCAAGGCCACACTAATCTTCAATTATTGTGGAGTCGATGTCAGTTTAGTCTAAGAAATTTAGCCGTTATTTGTTCATGACATCTGATTCTGCGTAATGTACAACAACTATGGCAACTATGGCAAGTGCATTCACTCATCCATCTATATCCAGTGACAGAGTCAGACTTCTTTTTTAAAGGGAGCCGCAATTAGTAAAATTTTTTATATAATATATGAAAATTATAAGAGAGGAGATGAAAGTTTTTAAAAGTCAGAGGGTTTTCCCCATCTCCCAGGCCGTAAATATATCCTTGTGAGTTGGGAAATTTAGGGTTGTAAATGAATTAAGTTGTTTAGGAACAACTCAAGTTCAATACAGGAAAAAACTTGTTTATATATGATTGTTTAGCAAACAAGTCAAACTCAATTTCAAACATAATTTTAGGTTATACTATTAAACAAGTCAAGTTCAAACATAATGATGTATTCGTGAATAAGTTTGTGAAGTTAAAACATTTTAGTTATAGTTTTACTATATATAGGAAAATAATAAGCTAATAATCAAGTAACTTGTGAACAAGCTTGAGCTTGTTCGACAAGAAAATGAACTAAACTTGAATATATAATTTTGCTTCGTGGTGAACTCAAACTCACCTTGTATTCAAAATAATATCAGATGAACATGTCTAAACTTTTAATACTAAACTTCACTAGGCATGTTTACAGTTTTAGAAGAAGTATCTCTTACCAAGTCACACGAGTGAATGCCATGAAATTTTATTTTATACTCGTTGTTTCCACCAATTTCTTACATGTTATATACTCATTATATTGTTACATAAATAATTTGGCATAATGGTTATAAGTCTAGTCACAATGTTGTAAAATATCTTAAAGTCAAATAATGGAGCTAAATTTAAATTCTACGTGCATAAAAAAAAATATTGTCTTGGCTAGCAATAAAGAACAATCATATATAGAACATACATTAAAAATTCAAATATTCTTCAAAAAAAAAAAACACAAAACAAAAAACAAAAAGAAAAAACATATTTTGAAGTGTCCATATCATAGTCCATATTGCTTTATCCATTGCCAGATTTCGACAGCCCTCCAATCTCGAAGATTTCCAATAAATTGGTCACATATATGAAACTTGTATTAAATATTTCCAAATTTCCAGACGAAGATGCTTTATTTCCAGTGGTTCTTTTCAGAGGTTGCAAATGAAAGGAAAGGAGTCTCTAGCTTCTAGGCAAGTCTATTGGGCTCTGAATTCAATCCTTAGCCACATTGATTGTGGAATTGTGGAAAGTAACAAAGCTTGTAGTTGTGGTGGCCCGCTTATTTCGTTAATATGTGCAAGTTCAGTCTAATTTGTGGTACACATCTTAGTCAAGCAAGTTTTCTTCTTTTCTATATCACAGAAATTTAGATTGTCCTTTTCTGCAGCTACATTTATTTCCATATTCAATTTTATTTTATCTTGTTTCTGTGCATGCATTAATGGTATGAAACACTCTTGAATGCATGGCCATGAGCTATTTACATTTTAGGGGCTGTTTGGTGGATAAGTTTAAACTCATATTTTCACATTTTAAACAATATTATACATATTTTTTCATCTACACGTATTTCAAAAAACTCTAAACAACAATTCTCAAACTACTCTACCAAAAACTCCTAGATCACTCACTCACACTTTCAAGAACAATCTTTCATCTTAGTGGTTTTGAAACAAAAAAACAGGTTCATAACCTAATCCAAGAATGACTGTTATAGCCAGCCAGCTAGATGCTACAAAATATGGCAAGCAATCGAATATAATTATTAGTTAGTATTATCTATATAAGATAATATTGTTGAAACGATATTTAAAATACACCACATGGACTTGCAAATTCCATGAATATAGCTATTTCCCACTTGACACTCAAAGACAGTTTCTTTTCAACATTGCTGGGAAAGTGATGGAGCCTCAGCCGCCTAGCACCATTCTTTGCTTAGTGATGATGAAGATGATGATGATGACAGTGGTTCTTTTCAGAGGTTGCAAATGAAAGGAAAAGAGGTTCTAGGCAAGTCTACTGGGCTCTGAATTCAATCCTTAGCCACGTTGATTGTGGAATTGTGGAAAGTAACAAAGCTTGTAGTTGTGGTGGCCCGCCTATTTCTTTATTATGTGCAAGTTCATTCTAATTTGTGGTACACATCTTTGTCAAGCAAATTTTCTTCTTTTAAAATTTTTGTGTTCTGAAATTTGTGTTCTGAAATTTTTTTAAATTTTTTTTATATATAATAATTTAAAAATTTTTATTTGTCTACCCTTCAAAAACAATTTGGGAACACTTTTAGATTTTTTTTATATCAATAAAATTAAATTTTGCTCCATAATTTGTTCTATATTCAGTAGATGAATGATTGCTTGGTTGTGTACCTTGAAAAATTTGTAGTTTGTAGTATTGATAATGAGACTATCATGCATCGATTTCAAAATATAAAAACTCGTAGAAGGTAATTGTAAACTTTATGTATTTGTGTGTTTTTTTATTGTTGTTGTTGTCAATATGTGAATTATTTTTTTGTTAGATTGTATAATTTATGTTTCTTAAAAAACACCCCAAGAAATTCCTGAAACCGTCACTGTATTTCCATATTCAATTTTATTTTATCTTTTTCCTCGTGCATGCATTAATGGTACGAAACACTCTTGCATGCATGGCCATGAACTATTTACATTTTAGATCACTCACTCACACTTTTCAAGAACAGTCCTTCATCTTAGTGGTTTTGAAACAACAACAACAACAACAACCAAAAAAAAACAGGTTCATAACCTAATCCAACAATGACTGCTATATAGCCAGCTAGATGCTATAAAATATGGCTAGCAATCGAATATACTTATTAGCTAGTATTATCTATATAAGGTAATATTGTTGAAACAATATTTAAAATACACCACATGGACTTGCAAATTCCATGAATATAGCTATTTCCCTCTTGACACTCAAAGACAGTTTCTTTTCAACATTGCTGGGAAAGTAATAGAGCCTCAGCCGCCTAGCACCATTCTTTGCTTAGTGATGATGAAGATGATGATGATGACATAGGAGCAAATAAACCGTGTCAAATACTCATAACTTACCTTCCAATGCTGTTAATCCTATAGCTATAAGAATAATATTTATGGCAATTGGGGTTCATTCTTTATGCATTTCATTTGGAATTTCTTGTTAAATATTAGGGTCCATCCCTTGATAAGAAAATCATTTTAGGTCTCTTCTGGATGTAACTTTATTAACTGGCAGTGTAAAAAGAGTATAAAGTCTACAAATTTCCAAAGCAACTTGTGGTACAAGCAAAAAAATGCAAAGCAACAACATGCCCTTAACAACATTCAATTTGTGGTGATTCTTGATAGTTCCCTTTTGGTGCTCCAATTAATCTTCCATCAAGTAAAATTTCCAATCAGCTGCCTGAAGTGGCTGTGGTTAAGCATGTGCCTAATTTTCTTGTGGAAGCAATTCTTTCTTCCGAAAGATACCCATACAACAAAGAATTAGTTATGGACAAAGTTTAACTACAAAATTGGTTGAAACTTAAGGCTACAACCTTTCTCAATATCTTTTTTTTGGAGGTGAATTTTGACAAATCCACCATTAGATTACATTTTCTTTTTATGTCCTCCATGCTTGCAAAATTTCTAGAAAATTAAAAATCAATGACTATGCCATCAACAAATTGTTTAAAATTATGCATAAAATATAAGCTTATAAATTATATAGTAGATAATATCTGATTAACATAAAATTTTACATGTATATTAAGAGTATAAAGAACATACAATTTAATAACTAAATTTTCAAAATATGTAGTAATATTTATTTTATTGAGTAAAGTCATAGTCCTAGGCTGTAATTAATTTTATAGCTAAACTTTGTGCATTAGTTATTTAATAAACTTAAGATCCAATAAATTAGTTCCAAATTGGTAAAACTTCTCCATTACTAATAGGTTATGGTTTCAGAATTTGTACTAACTTTAAATTTCAATATTTCATTTTTGTTACTATTTTTTATTGCCAATGAGATCTGAAACTACTCAAAGCTTATTATTTTTAGTGGGTGCACGTGGTTAAGAGAGAGAGAAATAGGGGAAAGATTTTTTTAATATTTCTATATGTTTTTATGTACAAATAAAGACCTATATTTATGGGCACACTTAAGAGCGATGAAGAAGAAATATGTGTGTTATACAAATAATAATATTGGGTCTGACCCAATATAAGTACTTGTAGGGTGGGGTTGGGGGGCAAGGGCCATGGTTCAAGTCTTCAGGAGGGATTTTCACACATATATTAGATTAGGTGTGAGTAGAATTTCTATCTTGTATAAAATATATATATTTATATATATAGGGTCTGGCGACTCTAGCCTTTGGGTCAATAATTAACCAAACTAATATTCTAATAACGCACACTATATATCCATGCAAAGGGCTTAATTTAGCTGGCCCTTATAATTAATATCATCGTCACAAGTAACTGCAAAATCTATATTAAGGTTTCAGTATCATGTTAAGATATCAAATTGTAGCTTTGGAAAATGGTATTCTCAATCTTGTGGTAGATCAAAATATTTAAACTGGAATAAAAAGGAAGATGAGAAGTCCCAAAGTGTTGTACAATTGTACTCCACCTTTGGAGCATATTACTAGTGTTTTCACTTCATTTTATTATGAGAATGGATCTTCTTGTTTTCTAAATGTGATTTATATATGTGCCTTGATTGCGTTAACTTCATTCCACAAATTAGTGAGTGCAAAACTGCAAAGGGAATATATAAGCATGTTATAGTCCAATTGGTCCAAACCAATTGTAGGCCAAATATTTGTGAAACAAGCAACTTAAGCTTGAATTAGTCTAGGATTAGTCAAGTTCTCTTTAGTAAATAAATTTTAAATTGTGTTCATTGTAACACATGTATTTAATATTAAATTATAGTTGCTCAAAGACTTTCATATTGCGGACATAAGCTATCAAACCGAACTACGTAAACCTTTATATTCGTTCTATTTTTCATATTTCTGCTCATCATTCAATTACCCACTATCACACAACAACTTTAACAATATACATCACAATATGGAGCATGTAAGGAGCTCGAAGCTGGTAGCATGGGACCATAATGACTAAATTTTGGTTCAATTTAGGGTCACATGAAATTTGAATTCAATTTAGGCTCTTGTATTGTGGTGGTTCAATCCATATATACACATTCACATTGCATTCACACGAAATGAAAACGATCACTCTTTGAAGTCCCATTTGGGTCTCAATTTATAGTGTATATTTTTCGTATCTTACCTAAAAAATGTTAACGTCATGGAAGAAATCAAGGGAATCAATCTTGAACCGGAAGTTGTACCGGTTTGATTAGTGGAACGATATATTTCAGTATTGGTCAATACTGGTGTACTGTTTCGGGTTTACCGTTATTTTTTATATTTATAAATATATATATATATATATATATATGTGTGTGTGTGTGTGTGTGTGTGTGTTATAATAAATATAAAATTTTACCATAAAACTAAAAACATTACCTCAATTCAAAACAAATTATTCATGGTTTTAGACTTTAGCATCAATTAAAAGAAAAAAAAAATAGAAAGCTTAATTGTTCATTGCATACTAAGAAAACAAATAATAATAATAAGTTAATGCAAGTAAGTTACTATTTTTCTCTTACAAAAATTCAAAAATTACAAAAAAAAAAAAAAAAAAATTGTACCGGCCGATATTGCCCGAAATTGGCTAATATGGCCGGTATTTAAATCGGTATGAAACGTTGATGTTTCAATACCGGTATACGTACCGGTACGGTACATACCGACCAGTACGGTATCGACTACCTTGGAAGAAACATCATTGCTGTTGTTTTCACAGGAAAATGATAGTGAGAAATAGAGTTAATTTGGTGTGGACAAGACAATATAGGCATGGACCAAATCATGTTACCGCCCATATCTTATCTTATTATGGCACATCGGACAATGGATTTAAATCACAAGTGCATCGAACTTCAAAACAAAACAAAAACAAAAGAAAAAAGAAAAAATCATATGTGCATTGAGCTTATCTCTTTATTTGATTGAAAACAATGGCAATGAAAATTAATTGTGTTTTAGAAGTGATAATGATCATATTAGCATATATATATATATATATATATACACTATATATATATGGGAAATGTTAACAATGCTCTAAGGGCATTGGTCTAGAAGCTATTTTTAGAAACATTTTATTGGGAGAATGATAAAACAATAAATGTTATTAACAGTTTTTTATATTTCCCATTAAGTAATGTCAAAATTTTCCTATTATGGTTTATTAACAATTATCCTAAGAGTATTTTCGTTCGCACGACTCTATATGTATATAGATATAATATGGATAAATACTAAATGATACCATGAACCTTGGATTCCATTCCAAGGACTAATTAATCCCCTTAAAATATTATATACTACAACACACACACACACACACAAACAAAAAAAAAAAAAAAGAAGAAAGACATGCATAAATGTCATGCATTGGAGATGGTATCTTATGACAAGAGCAGCTCAATATACTTTGAGACCTAAGACAATAAATTTAAGTGAATTTATTTAAATATTTAAAAATTATTTAAATATTTTTTTTTCATTTAATAATCATTAGTCTTTCTTTTCTTTTCTTTTTTTGCGATTCAAAGTTTTTTGTATTTAGGTTTTGTATAGTTAATCCACTTAAATTTATATTATGACAAGCAGATAATAAATTTTAAAGTTTAGAACAATAAAATATAATTTAATAAAAGCATTGTAGCAACTTCAATTAATAATATAATCTACCATGTAAGAGAATGATTTACAAAAATTAAAACCTCGAGTTGTTAGGAAAAATAGATTGTCAATGATTATTAGGCACATTCATAACAATTTTATTTTTCAATATTTTTTTAGTTAAACTATTTAAGGTTTCAATATTTTGAAGGTCTTCTTAGTGGTGGGGGAAAAATAAAAACGCACCTATATTTTTTTTCTTTAAAAAAATGCAATTATTATTCTACAATTTTGAGATTTTTGAGTACAATTTTGAGGGTCTTTTTGTTTTTGTGATAAGGGATCATAAGATCCTTTCTAAATTTTTGGGGAAAAGTGGGCCTTAGACTAGGCCTTGAGCTGGCCCTGTCCATGACACCACCCTTTTACAATATAAGAGACTCACATATATTATTGGAAGGGCATTTGGAAGATTAAAACCCCTAATAAAATTCGCCACTTCATCTGGAGAGCTGCAAAGGATTCGCTGCCAACTAAACAAAATTTGAAGGTCAGACATATTCCGTTGGATGATACCTGTGCGATGTGTGATGATCATCCTGAATCTTTACTGCATTGTCTCTGGCTTTGTCCCCATGCTCAATCGGTTTGGAGGTCAGAGATCACCTTTGCTAATCTGTATACAAGGAAGCACAGGAGTTTTTTCGATTTGCTGGATGACGTAATGCAGAACAGCTTGGGCTATCGTGTGGCTCTGTTTTTCACTATTGCGTGGAGTTTGTGGCAGCGACGGAATCGACTTAGGGTGAATCAAGGAACTTGGCCACTGCATGAAGTTGGTGAAAGAGCTAAAGCTATGGTTGTAGAGTTTCTAGAAGCGAACAAACATATCAGTAACCCAGGCCCAAGATTGGTAGCACGGTGGTCGCCTCCACCTGAGAGCTGTTATAAGATCAATTTCGACGCAGCTCTGTTTGATCATTTGGGCTCTGCGGGTATTGGGGTGGTTGTTCGAGATCATAGAGGAGAAGTTATGGCAGCCCTTAGTCAGAAAATTGCTCTCCCTCAGTCAGTTGCATTGGCAGAAGCTCGGGCAGCCCATAGAGCAATCACTTTTGCTCAAGAAATGTCTTTCTTTCATATCCAGGTTGAAGGGGATTGTCTAGGGGTTATTCGTGCTTTGCAATTCCAGGGACAGTGCAAAACCTTGTATGGACATGTGATTGATGATGCTCGGAGATTAGGCTATGCTTTACATTCTTGTCAGTTTTTTCATGTTGGAAGGGGAGGAAATAAGTTAGCTCATGAATTAGCTAGAAGAGCAGTTTTATCTGCAGATACTGATGTATGGGTAGAAGATCTACCTGATGATTTGGACGCTGTGTTCCGATCTGATTTTTATTAATAAAATTTCCTTACTGTTTTCTCAAAAAAAAAAAATAAGAGAGAGATCTCGTGCAATCATTTCATATATAATTTTCTAACAATGCAAAACGCACATTGTTTTATATATTAATCTAACCATGTAAAAGGCATATTGCTAAATTTCTTTTTAATGGGTGGCTGTGGTACATTGTTAATTAAAGGGTATAAACAACACACGTTGGATTGAAAGGCTGAAAATGACATTCCTTTGGTTAGACAAAGAAAAGCGTTGTTGAATGGATGGCAAAAACAACACGTCTTTGATCTAGTAAAATAAATTATAGGTCAACTGGTAAAGTCTCTGATGGTTGTATAAGAGATCTGGGGTTCAATCTCCGGCTACACCAAAAACTGATTGGTGTCTTGGTCTGATAATAAAGAGCTATTATCAGGAGCGGACGCCATAGGTTAAAACTCTCTCAAAAAAAAAAAAAAAATTATAGGTCTTTTTTTTATTTTTTATTTTTTATAATTTGAATATGGTTATTCATTTATTTATTTTGATGAACAGAAGATTTTATCAAAACAAACACAACAAATTACAGCCAAATGGCCAAATATCATTATTTAACAAAATACGTAGGGATCTACCACTGTTTGCGAAATAATTAGAGATTTACCACTTTTTTAAAACTCGTGTTTGTGTTCCATGAAAAATAGCCACCAATTTTTTATGTAACTCAATTTCTAGAAACTCGAGTTTCATAAAACATAGCACAGCAAACTTGAAGGGTTTTTTTTTTTTTTTTTCAAAAAACTCGAGTTACACGACAAACTCGAGTTTCAAAAGAGTGGTACATCTATATATATTTCCAAAACAATGATAAATCACTACATATTTTGTCAAATAGTGGCATTTGGCCATTTTCGCCGACAACTTACAACAGAAACGACAAACACAACAAAAGGACCAGCGTCCTTCTCAAGAGAGCAGCCTCCAAGCAAGGAGGACAAGAACCAACGCCAATAGACCCCACAAAATTATAGCTCAACGACCATTTTACAAAACAATGAGCCGCACCATTTGCAACTCTAGAGACCCCACTAAAAGATACATTGTGAGAACGAGAAACCAGAAGGAAAATATCTTGAACAATATTCCTAATTCTCCAAGGAACAGTGGAATCTGAAAGGCATAAAGCCTGATAGCAAATGAGTGAGTCTCCTTCCAAAACAATTGAGCCAAAATCTTTACCGATTGACATGCAAACCGCCCATCTCATTGCTTCAGCCTCCGCTTGGAGAGGAAGGGCGGTTTCCACTCTTTCGGAGCAAGCGAAAACCAACTCCCCTCTTTAATTTTTGGTCACAACAATAGTAACTACGTGATTTGAACCCACAGCAACATCCGCATTAATTTTAATCACGCCCCTACTTGGTTTAACCCAAGTGGATTGAGAGGACAAATTGAGTATGATTTTATGATTTGAAATCCCTTAACAATTCAAATCTTATAAAAAAATTATAAGTTTATGGGATGAAGATCTAGATTGTTCTTGATTTCATGGGTTAAAATGGCCAAAAAAATAGAAGCCCACATGCCATGTCAATGTTAATTTTTTTTTAAAAAAAATAGACTTATTAAAAAAAAAAAAAGCCCAAAAAAAAAAGCATGCTCTATCTAATAATTTATTGATGAAAATTTTGGCTTAAGCATCTAGGATCTCTAATTCGACTATAATAAATTTTATCAGTTAAGCTAATTAGATCCAATGACAATCATAAAATTTTGTACTACTCTTTCAAGTCTGAGTCACAACTCATAGGCGACAAAGTAAAACTTTTTTTTTTTTTTTTTTTAGCAAAGCGACAAAGTAAAAACTATGGGAGTCTAATATACTTCATCTAGAACCGCAGCCTCAACAATGACATCGGAGCTAATAATTGGTTTACTTCTTTTTTTCTTTGTTGATAAAAAAGCTTTGGTTTTCAATAGCACGTAAGTGATTGACTAACTTCTTCTCAAAAAAAAGAAAAGAAAGTGATTGACTAACTAACAAATTAATATGCAATAATCATCACATTATTATAATCAAATATCAATATGCAATAAAAAAGACAATTATATTATAATATTATATTAATATCTCTCTCTCTTTGAATTTCAAGTAAATATGTGATACGAATTGAATGCATAATCATCGCATTATTATCAATTGATTTTAGTCGAATGAAACATTGAAACTGACATTTTTATTCTTGTTTGTTGAGATTAATAATGGTACTTTTACTTGAGAAACAATTAATAGTGTATTTTAAAAGGGGAATCATGATGGAAAACATTTTTAATATTTTTTGTTGAGATTATTAATGTTATATTTTTTCCTTTTTTTATTTTTAAATTTTTTTTTATAGGTTTGATTATGTATTTAATAGTTTAATCCTGAACTTTTACTTCATGTTTCAAAATGATCCTCATCCATTGAAATGTTTCATTTTGGCACTTATACATTTAAGTTTGGGTCAAAGAGGTCCCAACCATTAACTCTTATTCTAAATTTCTCTATCTCCAAATAGATATGAAAAAAAGAGAGTAAACAAGTATTTGAATAAGTAATCTCTTCCCTCATTTGTGGATTTTGTTGAGCAATCTCAACTCAAAATCATAGCAAGAGTTAATAGCAAGGACCTTTTTGACAAAAATTTAAAAGTATAAGGACTGAAATAAAAAATTTTAAAAATAGGGACCATTTTGAAACATGAAAAAAAAAAAGTATGCGGACTAAATATGTAATTAAACCTTTTTTTTTTTTTTATAAGAATTTAATATCGATTTATGCTTTTGGTTTTACTTATACGTATTTAAGGGGTCTAAAATGAAGGCTTTACCTTTTGAGGTGCATCCCATTCACTTTATTGTAATAAATTGCGCTAAAAATGTAATTCTTAAGTTTTGATAGGGTGTCTTAACCTATATATATATATACACATACACCAGTCATAACTAATTTTCATACACCATAAAATCTTATGATTCTCAATTCAATTTTGAAGACTTCTTTTCATTCGAAGTAAGATCCTGATTTTTAACAACCTTACTGTTATCTGATAATGAAATGAAATGCTACATGCATTTGATGCTGCAGAACACAAGTGCACCTCACACAATATTAAGCTCACCTCTGCTTTGGCCAACAAAAGAGACTCTTCCAGTCTTCCCACTAAAATTTTTACTCCCTTGGTTTTGGATGAAGAAACGCCAACAATGGACTCTAGAGTATGATTAAGAACATTGAATCAACTAATTAATGAAAAAAGAATCATTTACAGATTGAATGGGGGAATTTACTCAAGGATAAGATCACCTAATTATAT
The DNA here is from genome assembly GCF_932294415.1 of Quercus robur. Taxonomy (NCBI): domain Eukaryota; kingdom Viridiplantae; phylum Streptophyta; class Magnoliopsida; order Fagales; family Fagaceae; genus Quercus; species Quercus robur. The sequence continues at coordinate 54,657,404 of NC_065543.1, read as the reverse complement.
GTACAAACTGTGTACATAGACTTCTCATCCAAAAAAAAAAAAAGATGTATGTACAGGTACTACATATATCTAACCATCTGAAGAGGAGAAAATGAACAAAGCAAATTTAGTTGCTGGCATCAAAGTATTTTGGGTCTGAAGGAAAATGATATTCCACATGTAACTGCAATGTAAAAACAACAACAACAACAATGTCATAAGGACATGCTAAAAGAAACATTCAACCTGACATATTTGAATGTATAGTCAAGAGCATTTGCTGTAACTCTTTATTCATATTTAACTCTCAATAAATTTTTATTGAATTAATATTTTAAAAATTCCACTTATTTATATATATATATGGAGAATGTTAACCAGCACCGCTCGGTGCTGGTTAAGGGCAGAAAAGACAAAAAAAAAAAAAAAAAAAAAAATTTGTCTGAAAAAGTCAAAAAAAAAATTCAAACAGTACCTACAAAACTGAAAACTTGACAAACTGAAAAAAGGACAAAACTTGAGTCAGAAAAAAGTAAAAAATTTTGTGCTTAACGGGCACCTAGTGGGGAAGAGGGAAGATGGGATTCAAACCACAGACATCAATCACCACAAAAGATGTTACTACCATTGACAATCACTTGAACTTTGTTCTTCTTAATATGCATGACAAATTTCATGTTAATCAGAAGTTGATTACTGTTCAACCCATAAATTTTATGTTCTATGTATAATTTTAAAACACAAAAAACTTGAATTTAAAAATTTTATAGATGAGATAACCATTCATCACTAATCATCTTAGAATTTTTCAAGAATAAAGGTCAATAGTGGATTTTTAATATACACATCTAATAAAATATTGAGTGGTGTAACATAACTAAAAGTTACACCAAGTATTTTTGAACCTAATCCTATATATAAATGTATATATGTATGTTTGTATGTACGTACGTATGTATGCATGTATGTATATATAGTACCTTGCCCTCATCAGCATCTGTATGGCGTTGGGGGAAGACCACCCTCAAATCATTATACAAGTAGAAGCGTCGCTCTACTTCGACACTCATATTCTTCATTGTTGGTTCAGATAAGGGATTGGTTTGGCACTTTTGGACTGACCTTGAACATTTCTTAGGTAACGGGCAACAAATACGGAGCTGCAGAGCATAACGCAGAACACCAGTACCAGTGGCATTGTCATTGATCTTTGGAGGGCTGTGTTCAGATTGGCTTTCAGTTATGTGATTTCTATTTGATGGAAAGTTGTCCTCCCTGCCAGTCTTTTTATTTTCACCACTGTTAAATCCACTACAATGCAAGGTCACAGCATCAAACCCATTTGAATTAGCATCACTGTTGCTAAGCTGCGTAGTATAACTAGTGTTTTGGATCAACGAGGGCTTGGCATCATTTTTCAAGTCAGGACCTTTAGGTCTTCCATTCGCAGACACAGATGTTGGTGCAGAAGGTGCTAGAGAGATCTTTTGCCGCAGGAATGTCTTTCATTTTAATCAATGTGAAGAAGGAAAGGATCATCATAAGAATGTTAAGTCACAAATAATAAATAAGTTTAGAATGAAAAGGCATATTCCACATAAAATTTGACATGAAATTTTAGATTCAGGTTTTCACCCTTTGTTTTCTTTTGACAAAAGAAAAGAGAACTCCTCGATTCTGCAACCATGAGGATGCAGATCTATATTATAGTCTTAGCATAATTTTATGATTAATGGAAAAATGCAGAGAGTGGGCTACTTAGGGTATGGGAAATTTCAGGTAGAGATCAGCTCAGGATCAATGATATTAGTGATACAGCATATATCCTTTGTTAAGTTACTGAAATATGACATGACTTTATTCAAATCCACGTAAAAATTCCAAATACCTGTCAATATAGTTGTTACTTAAACCATATGAAGATAATGGAAAAATTCAATAGAACTGAGTAGAAATCACATTGCATTTTTTTATTTATTTATTTATTTTATTTTATTGGAAACTACCTTGGTACCAGCTGGCATGTCACTCAAATCATAATTGCATAAGAAGGTGTGGATGGGCGTCTTTTCCGGGTTGCTGAGAACCTGCCATAAACAATTCAGTTCAACAGTTTATGATGGTTTTCTCTTAAGCTGTACTGTCATCAGATATCATCCATTCTATGCATTAATGCGCAAATAACATAAAGAAGTTGACATGATGGTAATCAATTCTCTTATATTTCATGAATCTCATGTAAGAATAGCCATTGTCTTTTATGACATACATGGACACAGGTAGCTTGGCAATATATCTTGCTGGCAGACAGTTTTGGCACCAATTCTTGCAAATTAAATCATTGTGTAAGAAACTTCAATTTGGTGGGACACAAACAAAATAAGTGAGTTGCATTTAATCATATAGAAGTTAAAGCATTGGCCACAAAGAAGCTGACAGCATACTCAATTCTTTTACAATCTATAGACACAGAGCCATGCTAACCAGCCAATGTATTGTAATCAAGCAGGTCCTACATGTGTCAACCTCAATTAGAAATCTTCGAAATCTCTATGCCTAGGTATCCATGTTCTTTTCCTTCTGAGAGACTTTGTTCTTCATGCATGGTTTTTACATACTATTTCCATTTGATAGCTGTTTTTCACACATAGAAGTCAGAGCTCCATGCAGAATTGACAAAGGTTTTTTTTTTCAGGGTGGGGGGGAGCAGAATTGGAGGGATGAGAAAGAAATTTTCATGTCATTAAACAATGAAATTTCAGATGTAACCTAGGATTATGGTGGGAGTTAATACCAACCTAAACCCAATGTTTCCAACACCGAGACTAAAAGTTCCCCGCCCTCTCTGCTGCAAATTATAAATATGATTGTAACTTTCTGCTAGATTAGGAACCTATAGCTCAAAACAAAGAGATCAAAACTCTCTATGCCACATTGTCAACTATTGCCAATTTCCTAATAAATCATAGAGTATCAAAACTCTCTTAATGATAAGCAGCAATTCAACCTAAATTCAATGCATTGCTCTAGATACAAGTTCATATGTATAACTCGGTAATTATAACATTTTGAGGGCTAGCCACTTACTAGCTGTATACATCCTCTCATTGGTATACGTAGGCGGCTCTTTTCTGCTTGTGGTTCATCAATGTTAGGGCTCCTTTTCATTTTTGTGCTTCTGCACTTGTTTGCTGCTTTATTAGCAGCAAGATCAATTGTTGAACAATACAACAAATAGTTATCTCCTTCCACACTTGTTACTGCAAATGGAAGTTTTTGTGATTTTGGTGAGAAGTTCCCTCCAGTAACATTCAGAACAGCAAGGAAACCATCGATCTTCTGAAATTATAAATGAAAAACAAGGAACTAAAATTATAAACAGATAATGCTAAGTTCTAAAGTATAGTAAGTCTAATATGAATCAAATGCAGAAATAAGGCCCTATAATACAAGACTGAAGGTACAAAAGCCAACCTGACTAATTTTTCCAGATAATAACCGACCAGACAACAGAGACTCCTCGAATGAACCAACCAAAGACCTTCTAACTGGCTGTCCACTCAGAGATTTAACCAGTTTCACATGGGAAGTAAATTCAGAATCCTGACCCCAATGCTGTCCCATGCCAGTGGCGTTCTGAGGAATAAACAGGTCAAACTTCTTCTGCAAATTATCAAAATCTTGTGATGATTTACTTGGCACCCTAAAATTGTTTTTCTCGGAAGATAAATGGCCTAAGACAGTTCCATCAAGTGACTGTTCCATGTCCTTGAAAGTTATAATGCCATCATCTATCTCTGTTGTATTAACATTACATCCTCCTGCAGATTTCACTCTTTCATGGAATTTTGGACCAAGGGGAGACAAAGACAAGGGAGGTGATATCCCCTTTTTTGTATTTGGAACTATGGCTATTGCCCCAGTTTTGGACTGGACCTTGGTTGATTCTACCAAGTAATTAAGCTCAGGAGATGGTGTAAAATTATTACGACATTGTGGCTCCTGATTTTCTAGCAATGGGCCATCAGTGAGTAAAGTGGAGTTTGCTCCACAATTATCATACAGTGAATTCTTCCACTGGGGGAAGCATGACAGAGACCAGATTGGAGAGCTGAAATAATCAGAGTCGCCTTTATGAGCTCTCTTATGCTCTTGTAACATGGAAAAATTATAAGGATCATTATCACTACTGAAATTACTTTGATAAACACCACTGCCAATGTCTGGAGAATCACCATTAAATTGATCAGGTAGAAGCATTCCATTCAGAGGTGACAATAACCGCTTCCTGACCACTGACCCAGTGCTCTCACTTGGATTATTATTGACACTAGCGACAGTAGAACATTGGTTTCCACCAAGCACATTAATAGGAGAATTTACAGCCCTTGATTCAAAACCAACAATCCTAGGAACAGGTTTCTGAATTTTCCTTTCACTTTTACCAGGAAACCAGCCAGGTTGTTCCATAGAGTTAATCTTCAAATTATGCATGCTGCTTCTACCATCTTTATGCATGTTTAAACAATCCAGTTCCTTTGGAAGGTCCGCAATAGTTCTCCTTTGAGCCTCTCCAGAAGAGGTGCATGGAATATCCACTGGCATTCGATTTCCTCCATGCATCCCACTCAAGTCACAACTTCTCATGCCAACAATTCTAGGTTGACTTTGCACAAATGTGCTCAGCGATGCTGCCACTTCCTCAGCAATACTGCCAGAGGACACTTGAGGAAAGCCCATTCTACAGTTGAGTAGATTTTTCTTCTAAATATTCAAGATGGTCTTCTTTTACTTACCCTTCCTACTTCTACACTCATGTATCAACTTCTACTTTCAAGTTCCAGTGAACAGCTACAATCAAGTTGCCTGAAGCTACCGATGCCAACAAAGAAAATAAAACTTCACATTTTTTTATCCCCACTAATAAAATAAGCAAACTTTGACAAATTTGATTTCATTTCCAGGATACCTGTGATGGAGACTATGAAATCTATTTACCAAATGCATCTGATTTCAATCATAGCACTTTGATCAGATTGTATAGATAAACTTGGTCAAAAAACCAGGAATCCCAAAAGTACACTTGGGAATCTACATTTTGCCTCCATGCCAGGAAGCAGAGCAAAGTTTTTTTCATGGCTTTCCAAATATCAATGCACCATCCTGCAATAATAGTCAAGGAAATCAAGTCCGTAAGTTTATACTGATAGACAAAACAAAGACAGCATGAGAAAAACTTAAGCAACTTCATTATCTATTTTTAAAAGATGGATACAGAAACTGACATCTTCTTTTACCTTATATCCATGATTACAAAGATAATTTAATAGAACTACAATAGTAATCACATAATTTAAAATAAAGGTTAAATGATAATATTTATTAGAAACAACTGTTCATCATGCATTTACTAACAATAGAAATCATCAAATTTGATCAGTTTGGATTCATAAAATGCAACACCCATCTACTATCTCTAAACCAACAACAAATTATGAAACACTTTAAAATAGTGGCTGTTCAACAACAATGTGACTATCTGAAAACACAGTTCATGGCAACCTCAACAAACGAAACACAGATCCCAACAATGTTCCTCTACACAAACACCAACCGCAAAGAAAATTAATTGAATTAAGCAATTAAAGAACCTGATCCTCCACTTTTCAAGGTACCTTTAAACCAATGTAAATAACAAATACCCAACCAACTCCAGCCAGAATCTCCTTTAGGTCCTTTTGATTGGTTAGAAACTGTAAGAAACAACAAAAAATAAATGTTTATTTTTTCAAACTAACACCCTCCCCCCCACTTAACTAAGGTTATTACAACTATTAGTTTTCACTTTGAGTTGTTCATTTCTCTGAAACCAGAACAAGAAGAAGGATAAGACCCAGTTTCCATTTCCCTTCTTTTCTTATATTTCTCCCCAACCAAACAGATTGCAACATTAAACAAACCATATCCATAAAATTGCTACTTAAACAAATAATGTCCATGACATCAAAGCTGCCCAATTTTCATTCACAAATTAACAAAAACAACAAAAGGGGGAGTATTTGTGAAATAAAAAAATAAAAAAATACGCACCAGTAAAGCTTGCGATCATACATAAACATAAACAATTATCAAGCAAAATCAAAAACCCATTTCTCTCTCTTTGTTGTTATTCTAAAGTTTTCAACTTTTCTTCTTCTTTCTTCTCTTTCCAGTCTCTACTGTTCCCTTTGAAGTACCTCTCATTTCCATATATCTCTATCTCTATCTTTATCTAAAACTGTGCGTGTTTGTTTCTTTATATGCAACGAATGTTCAATGTTTTATTGGCATTGGGGTATTGGTGGATGCATGATTTGTTAGTATAATATAAGCCTTCCAAAATTGAAAATTTAAAAGAAAGAAAAATGGTGGGTCATGATTGTTTTGCTTAGCTAAAATTTTCTGGCTGGCTGCGTTCGAAGTTTGATTGAGTACCACACTTTGCAATGGGAAACATACATGTCCACATATGACAACATGCGTTTCTGTTTGTTGTCCCAAGTTGCGGCTCTCTTTACTTCTTTTTACATTTTCCCTGTCCACGTCAATTTCTTTTATAGGCCATTATTCCACTTGCCCTTGCCTTCACCTAAAAACACAACATGTAGTAATGCTAATGTACCCCTCTCTACCTGTCCTATATAGCTTTTACTTTTTTTACTTGTTGGAGAATCAAGAAAGGGAAAAAATTACTTTGTGGGTGAAGATTGCACTAACATGAATGATAAGGGTATCTACTAGGTATGATTGTTTTTAGTTTAAAATGACCGTTTGTTTTTATTGTCAATTTTTTATGTACCATTTTTCGTTTTCTTGTAAGGATCATTTAAAAAAAAAATTTATTTTTATACTTTTAGACAAATTATTGTTAAATATAACGAACTTATCCAATGTTAGCATATATGGAATTTCACGAGTTTAAGGTGTGAACAACTAAAGTTGACACAGGTTTTGGTTGACTCAATTTGTAAAAACCAAAAATCAATTGGTATTTTAATTAAAGATATCATTATAGAAGTGATAAGTTTATATCTTATTATATTATTTTAAGGGTGGCAATTTATCTTCATAAAAAAAAAAAAAATTAGCAATTTATCCCATATGAATAAGGCTAAACCCAAAGTTAAAGAATATAAAAAATAAAGTATATTCAATTTCTTTTAAAGTCCATTACTTCACTTGCCCTTACCTTCACCTAAAAACAACGCGTAATAATGTTAATGTACCCCTCTCTACCTGTCCTATATAACTTTTACTTTTTTAACTTGTTGGAGAATCAAGAAAAGGAAAAAATTACTTTGTGGGTGAAAATTGTACTAACATGAATGTTAAGGGTATCTACTAGGTATGATTGTTTTTAGTTTAAAATGACAGTTTGTTTTTGTAAGGACTCAATTTGTAACGATCCTAAACTCGTATTGGGTTCGATCGCTAAAGGCCCAAACAATAAATTTGTAGAACGTGGATATAAAAGAACTAGATTAAATTTAAAAGAAAAACGATTAAACTTAACGTTTCTAGATGGATTAACACAAATATTACGATCAATTTCTCCTTGAAACAAGCTAAGTTCTTTATTTCATGAGATTTTCTTCTAGGCACTACTCGTTTAGAAGTTCCGATCCTTCTCTCAATGCATTCTTCCATGTTATATACTGCCCTCTTGGTGTCATCTTCACCATACACGTGTAGGTTGGATTCGGGAGATCCCTTCCCGTCCCATCTAACACTTCCTGGAACCTTCAACCAGCAGCTGTAAGGCTGCTTCATCATTGTTCAGGCATCACCTCCACATTAATGCGGCCAGAGAGTTGGTTGAGAGGCAATTAATGCGGAGACAGCAGTTGTTAAAGATATTTGTTTATCTTTTCTTTCTTACCCTTGGTCCCATGTCCCACCTTTAGTGGTAATGTAGCTTCGAAGTGTGTTTGTAACAATATGACCACCAGGTCGTCCTCGGACACATATTGCTGAGAAGGATTTTGTCCTCGGACGCATACTGAACCCATCTCATGTGATATCTACTCCTCTTTTCATTTGTTTCCCCTTATAATCTTATATGAGCATTCTCGGATGGTTTAACGTCCTCGGATGGGCCCCAGGCCTAGTTTAATACGGTTTTAATATTTATTGATTAACCGGCCCCCACAGTTTTTATTGTCAATTTTTTATGTACCATTTTTCCTTTTTTTGTAAGGATCATTTAAAAAAAAAAAATTTTATACTTTTTGACAGATTATTGTTAAATATAGCAAACTTATCCAATATGAGCACATATGGAATTTCAAGAGTTTAAGGTGTGAACAATTAAAGGTGATACAGTTTTTAGTTGACTCAATTTGTAAAAACCAAAAATCAATTTGTATCTTAATTAAAGATATCATTATAGAAGGGATAAGTTTATATCTTATCATATTATTTTAAGGGTGGCAATTTATCTTCATAAAAAAAAAAAAAAAAAAAAAAGTTAGCAATTTATCCCATATGAATAAGGCTAAACCTAAAAATAAAGAATATAAAAAATAAAGTATATTCAATTTTAAGTCAGTACAAATATTCAGTTAAATAAGAAATAAACAAGTGTCTTGTAATTTATTTAATTTTTTTTTGTTAAGAAAAAAGTCTTGTAACTTGGTAGCATTGCTTAGTCTTTCTTAGAAAGGAGAACAAAAGTTCAAATTCCCCTTTTCTACTCATTGTAAATTGAGGGAGGAAAGAAAACGGAGTAATAACTAATAACTAATGACTAGTTATTATTTTAAATTAGAAAACAAGAATTGTTATATACTATAATTAATATTGAAAAGCAATCGTTCTCAATATATATATATATATATATATATGTATATGTGTTTCTTTTTCTTTTTTTGTATAAGCAACATAAATGTGTTGAAAAGCAATCCATCAATTCAGACCAATTCGTCGTTCAACGTGCAGGGTATAACCATTAATACCCGAAAGCAAGCGATCCACCAACCCAGTGCGACCTTTGGTTGAGCCACCTTTTTTCTTGGTGGAATTTAATGAATAAGTACAACTTGATGGACATAGAGACTTGAACTATTAAACTATTTAGGTTCCACAACATTGAACTAAGTTCTTTTTAATCATGTGTTCAAGTTTTCCTTTAGGTATAAGTAAAACATCTGAATGATTGTGATTTTTCCACAGTTGATGGGATAAGGCTTAGCGTGTTGCTAATGAAAGAATTAATTACATTCATTTCGAATTAAAATCATAAAATACAAGTCAAATTATAAGGTTCCACAACATTGAACCTAGAGACTTGAACTATTAAACTATTTAGGTTCCACAACATTGAACCAAGTTCTTTTTAATCATGTGTTCGAGTTTTCCTTTAGGTATAAGTAAAACAACTGAATGATTGTGGTTTTTCCACAGTTGATGGGATAGGGATTAGCATGTTGCTAATGAAAGAATTAATTACATTCATTTCGAATTAAAATCATAAAATACAAGTCAAATTATAAGGTTACTTGCACAGTACTAAGTAACTGAGTCCATCTTTATCAAGCAGGGTTGTAATGCATTGATTAAATACATCATCCCTCTTATATTATATACATCATCCCTCTTATATGTGTAAGCCCCAGAATCATATGAGATCCGCGTGGTAAGAGGGAGGATACATATATGTAATGCATGAGATAATTTCCCTCCTAAAGGCAAACTCCCAAAGTTAGGTACTTATCTAGCTTATCATCAAATCATTAGTTTATTAAAACAAGATGCTGAACATAAAACTTTCTTCTTGAATTTTGAACACTTCAATTGCACTGATAGTTATGGCAACTTACAGCAAAAGTTGCTCAACAATAAGTGAGTGTCACATGGATTGCTTTACATCAGAAGATAGATATGTTTGCAAAAACATAGTCTGCAAGGAATTAAAAGACATTAAAAAAAAAAAAGTCCTAGGCTAGATGAGGCAACTTAGAGATCCAAACTAAACCTTTGTATTTGTATAAATTCCAGCAATCATGGTTGGTGGTGCATAAAAGGTTGAGAAGCACAACACTCAGCACCGGGTGCACAAACTAGCTAGAGCACAGCTTTTCAAGAGCCAAGTTTTCATCACCACCAACAGCTTCCAGAGCACTTCTAACATGAGGTTCAGCAAAGCCCATCTCCAGAAGTCTTTGCACCTGCAGCTTATCAAGTTGCCATTGATTAAGACAAATTACAAGTTGCAAATGCATTGATTCAATTCAAAAGAAAACTACAGATAACAGTACCAACACGTATGATACTAAAAGCGAAATTCCACATCCAAAACCTTTTTCACTCATGAATATACTGACAGAAACTCACACAAGTATATGTCTTCTCTATCCCATAAAAATATTTAGAGAGAGAGAGAGAGAGCACCACACCTTTTCCTCAACTCCAAGAGATGATGCCTTTGCAAAAGATTCTGTCCAGTAACGAGCTGTGCCGAGAAAGGTTTGATATTCCCTAATGTACTGCATTGTCCACATACAGACTAATTTAGAATGGGACAAGAACCTAGCAAAAGAAAGAAGCATTAAGGCAAGACTGACAACAACGAATTAGCCACTGAATATTAGAGACCTGTTGTGCTACCACGGCATCTTGAGGGTCATCAGGTTCAGGGGCAGAGAGCAGTGCTTGTACTGAAAGAAGTGCTGTCTTCAGAGTTAATGCTGGACTCCATTGGTCCTTCAAAATGTCAAGGCAAATTGCTCCACTTTGACTGCTGATATTGGGGTGCCTTAACAGGTAAACATCATGGAGAAGTTATCCAACCATTAATCATCTTGGATATGCACTGGGGAGCTGGATAATACACTCCAAGAAAGATAGAAAAGGTAATAGAAAGTTGCAGTAGATAACATCAGCTAGCATCAGGGATTCAAGTTTCACTTGAAATTGATGATTATCAAGTTCGACGCCAGCCTAACCAGAGATTTAGATACTAAACTACAACAGATACAGAGTTTCACATCTTTTTTTCTTGTTTTGAACATGTATTAGCAACAATTAACTGCAAATTTGCAGAGATGCACTGTACACCATCTTAGTATCAGCATTAGTTTAAAATTTTTGATAGCTGAGTTTTTTTAAAAACACACACACAAAATGCATGGATGCATTTGAGATCCACACTGACTGGCACAAAGCAATGGATCATAAACCAATTTAAGGATCATTCACAGAGATGGAGAGAGATGCTCTATATTGGGAGTGGTTCTACATAGCCCATCTAAGAACTACATGTGCCAATTCTTAAAACTTGTATTATCTTGGGTAAACCTTAGATACAGTACTTTAATGCAGTACATTACGTTACTCAATTAGATTCAAACGCCCTTCTCAAAAAAAGATTCAATCGCATAGCTGCATTGAATTGTCCTTGAAAAAGATAAACATTATTTGTCTTTTATAGGTCAATGCAACCATAAGTTTGGATTTAATTGGAGAACCGAATGTGATGCACCTAAGGCACTATACCTAAGTTTTATCCTATTATATTCTATTCCTGGTTTACATAACCAAAATTGTACTCTCCTTTCATAAGTAATAAAAATTCTAAACTAAACAAACAAAAATTTGTACAATAGGGTGTGAGTATCACATCCTTCCAAGAGATTACAAATGAAAATTTATTGGAGCAGTAAATTCCAAGAAAGAATTATAATGGACGCTGCCCAAAGCATGTAAGATTTTTGTAATTAAAGGTGCACAACCAACATGCAGTTTGTTTTGGTGCTTCCTTGGTTCTTCTTCCATATCAATGGTAGATCTAGATGTCTAAAACTAACTTACAGAAAATGGAAAAACCCACACACTTACTAAATGGAATAACTTGACAATTTTCTTCAACCTCTGCAAGCTCCATGAAGATATTGAAGCAGAAATATAATAATTAAAAGCTGACATTCCGATAAAATGTTTTGCTCTATTTATTAATCTCATTCAGTTTATTATGTATTCATGTTAAACCATAGCATAAATAAAATTTTCAACATCTAAATCCTAGGGTTTCCACTTTTCTTTAGCTTGTTGTAGAACAATTTCCAAAAGCACCATTCACTTCATTTAATCAAATACACATCATCGTAACATTCCATAACATTACAGGGACAAGCTTAATTGAAAAAAAAAATTGCATATAAAACCAAGTGCCACCAAATGAATCAAGAAAAAAACTATAAATATTGAACAGAGAAGATCAAAACACATAATAATTTCCTACCAAACTTTGGTTGCAAACTGCATTTTTGGAGGCTCAAAAGGGTACCCATCTGCGAAAAGAAACCCACCATCGACACAATGCAAAGTTAATAAGCAAGTCCCACATCCTCCTCCATCATTAAAACACAACTAACAAATAGTCAAACATTATCTTAAAAATAATAAAAAATCCCAAACTTTAAAAACTTGTACCCTACACTTGTACTTTTGTATGAGCTTATTTGGTGTTTATAGCGTAAAAGTATACCTGCACCTTGAAACATGCGATGCTTCAACAAGCTGCACATTCATTCTTTTCTAGGTGAAAAATAAGCTCATCCAAATGAACCCACACACACCAATTACAGAATTCAAAACCACTTTAAAAGGCAAAAACTAAAAACCCCACAAAGCAACCTCAAAATTCTGTCTTTACCCTCAACACATTTCAAACCACAAAGACCAAAAAAAAAACCCATTAGACAAATTTGCACCTTTTTTTTACTATCACCCCCAAATCACACACTAATTACACAATCCATAGACAAATTAAAGCTTCAACCTTTACAAACCCCCCAAACCCAGGTCAAAATTTCTCACTTTACCCACTAACCTAACCTGAACAACAAACAAAAAAAACGAAACCGTTTATGAAAACAAACCCTAAAAAAATTACATTACAAAATTGACAAAAAAATTGAAAATTACACAGAACCAAAAAAAAAAAATGAAAAATTGGGAAATTGGGACCTGGCAAAGAGATATCGATTTGGAAGGTACCCCCTTCATAAGGAGTACCAATGGGTCCAGGAATGGTTCCAACGAGACGAGCAAGATTGTCGCTTTTTGGGCTCACTTTGATTCCTGATGCCGCCATGTCTCTGCTACATTCTTGTAGCTCCTTTTGCACTCTGCCAAAGTCTATCATCTTCAACCCAAAAAATCAATCTCTCTCTCTCTTTCTAGCTTTTACTCTCGCTCTAGCAGTACTTATAAACACACGCCCACACACACAGAGCAACACAGAGACTCACACAGAGAGTCACAGTTTTTTAACTTTTTTTGAAAATAATAAAAAACTAAAAAAGATAAAAACTTTTGTTTTTTTATTTTTGGGTGCTATAATCTCAGTCTCACCGTGATGCTTTTGCTTTTGGATTGGAGAGAGAGTGGATGTGAAGGAATTTCGTTTTCAATAGGTGGGAGAAAGAGATACAGTGGAGTAAGGAACATGGTGGGGTTGCTTTTTTTGGGTGAATCTGAACCGTTCTTGCCATTTCAGGAGAGAAAAAAAAAAAAAGTTGAATAATTTTTTGATCGTCAACCGCGAATTGGCGCGAGATTATTATTTTTATATTAATATTATACTGATAGCTACGCTGTACGTGACATCCTCGTCCATCCAGCAATGGAGTAATCTTCATGAATTATGCTAGTATCACATCATTGGACCTAATTTTGTGTTACAATTCATTACATGACAAGTTTTGATTAGTAAAGTCGTGTCCCCACATGACCCGTTGACACATTTTTACCGATCATAACTCACTATACAATAAGTTGTGATACAGAATTGTATCCAATTTTGTCGTACTAGCACAACTTGATTGTTTTAGTTTATTAACTATACTTTAGTTTACCACTCAGCCAGGTTTCACATTCATCTAATACATTTTAGTTGGGAATTATATATGAGGTGTTTGTTACTGACAATTATAAAAAAAAGCGCGGTGGGTTCAATGTCCAATTATGAAACTCTTAGAAAAAAAAAAATGATGAATTGAAATATATATAGCTGACTTAGTGGATAAACTAGGAATAAAAGAAAAAAAAAAAGCAATTGGAGCAGAGAATGTCATTGTATTATAAGGTCGCAATTATCGAGCATCAAATTGACATAATATTAAACCAATTAACCTGAAAGCGACTTAAAGAAGAAAAGCTTTAGTACAACTTAATTTTTTTTTTTTAATTATCTTATGTGGCGGATTATAATTAGTTGGAAGTTATTTTCACATTGATCCACTATTTTTTTTTTTCCATTACTTAATGTTTGTCAAGTGATAAGTTGTGTTTTTTTATGTGGTTTTAGAATTTTTGTTTAAATATTATAAATTTATAAATAAATTTTTTATTATCACCTTACATTTTTTGCTGAATAATTATCACCTTATTTAAAATTTTGAATATTGTGTATACATACACACACATGTATATATATATATATATATATATATCCAATTAAAAATACAAGAAAGAAAACATTAACAACTAAATGTGCTATCTTTATTTCAATTGAAATTGAGGGATTTTATGTGAAATAGGAATTTTCCAAACCACCTTTTGGTAGAGCCAGTAGATGGAGAGGGATCTCATCCTCCTTTAATCTTTATAATAAAATAAAATTCCAATTATACTCATTATAAATAAATAAGAAATTGAGGGATTTTATTTCCATTCGTTTTGTCTTCAAACAACAATCACTTTACTCTATAAATTTCATGACTTTGAAGTTTCTTTAATAGCCAAAACTTCGTTTCTTTTCTTATTTGGAGGCTTTGTATTTTGTCTATAAGTTATTGATTGTGGTAATTTAGATTATGGAACTGTCAAAATCACCAATTGTATTTTCTTTGGATTGTAAACTCCTGTATTAATAATTATTAAAGTTAGTTATAGGATGAATAACTCAATCTATAAAGCAATTCAAAGAAAACAAAACTGTCTTAAAAGTGAAGCATGAAACAACCCCTTTATTGTAACTTTGAACATTATTAAAAATTATATGGACTAAATTGACACAATTGATAGTTTATAAATGAAATTAAAAATTTCTTATGAAAGGAAAAAAAAAAGAAATTTTAGATTTAAGTGTATGACTTTCTTTCTTCTTTTTTCAGATTTGATCTTTATACAAAAGATTAAGCAATAAGCCCTCATTGCAGACCTTTTTTGTGTATCCATTGAAAGAAGCTTCTTGTTATTGGAGTAGAATAGGGTTAGGATTATGCATCCTTTTGATGCACTGCAGCAAATATTGTTATGAATGTTTGATGTGATGAGATTTTTTTTGTATTTCTTAGAACTTGTAGTCACAGTTTTCTAGAGCAAATAACTTCGTTCTACACCAAGTTCCAATTAATTGATGAAATGCACACTAATACGAATGTTTTGTTGCATGATTATTAGTTTGTTTTGTTTGAGTCAAGTCATTTTATGATCTTTGTTTGACATTTGATTATTCTGGATAGTAGGTTTGGAGCGATTTAGATTGACCTTCAATGGTTGACAAGGATTTTGCAGAATAGAATAGATTTCACCTGCTCTGCATTAATGATTTAAATTTATATTCCTATTTCTAGATAAAGTAATGTATGCTTAAAAAATAGATTATTATGCTGCCTTAGTGCTCACAGAGTCACAATCACAGTGCACCCGCTTGGACCATTCTACAAGGCTAAAAGTCAATACGTGTGGAAAATACCCAATCTTTGCGCATCATATTGCATGCTTTTGGGTCTTTACAGATCAGACATTTAATAGCTTTGGCCACATTACCTTGCCGACATTAATAGACCATTGTAAAACATGACTCAAACCATTTATTTATTAGACAAAAAATACAAAAGGGTGCATCAAATAAAAGGGTAAAAACAAAAGAGAAAACAAAATCAACTTTAGAAAAAAAAAATGGAACGCTCTCTCTCTCGTGAGGAGAAAGAGAAACTTGTACGTAGCACAAAAAAGGTCAAGAATGTGAGCCATGCTGGTTTCGGTGAAGGGCATAGCTCTGGCTCTGCTTCACCAAACCGCGACGGTGTACCGTGGAATCAAAATGCGTCATTCAGAGATAAACTTTTGGGAGAAATTCCTGGGGCTTTCGCACAAGCTTTTAGCTTTGAAGATGGTATGGATGATGAGGTTGAGTCGGATGGGGAGGTTGAAACACTCTGGCAAGGCCTGTTAGCTGTTAAAATTCCTAGGGAACTCAAACAAAGAATCCGCAAGCCGTGGACAAGCGCTTTTATCGTTAAAGTTTACGGTCGGAGTGTGGGGCTGAATTTCATTCAAGGCAGGTTACTGGCTCTATGGAAACCGGCAGGGAGGCTAGATTGTGTGGATTTGGGGCATGGTTTTTTCCTTACAAGGTTGTCCTTAAGTGAAGATTATGAAAATGTTTTGAGGAAAGGTCCATGGTTTGTCGGAGACCATTTTCTTTCTATTAGACCTTGGGAGCCGGACTTTAAGCCTGCCTTAGCAAGTGTTTCATCCATCGCTGTTTGGATTAGATTAAATGAGCTTCCCATTGAATATTACAATGCAGAGGCGCTGCAACTAATTGGGAAAGCCATTGGAAATGTCCTCCGTATAGATACCTTTACGGCGTCGGAAACTAGAGGTCGGTTTGCAAGGCTGTGTGTGCAAGTTGATGTGGAAAAACCTCTAGCTACTGCTATTATGATAGGAAAGCTGGAGCAACAGATTTGTTATGAAGGAATCCAAAAAATGTGCTTTGAGTGTGGTCGTTTAGGTCATAGTAAGGAGCATTGCCCTCATGTTGTCCGACAAGGACCGTCGTACTCGGAGGCCGGATTGAAGGAGGCGGGTGAGACGTGTTTTAGCTCACGGTTTGTGCATGGTCCTGACGAAGCAAGGCGTGGGGAGGGGACCAGTGGTGTGATGCGTGATTCTGAGCAAAGTACTGAGCAGGAGGATGTGCGAGAGGGGGTGTACGGGCCTTGGATTGTAGTAGAGCGCAGAAAAAATAGTACAAAACCGTTGAGGAGTGGTGGGATTGTGCCACGGCAAGGGAATGGTTTAAATACCAGAACAAGTGATTACGTGGAGAAGGGAGCTGCAGATCGGGCTGCTGGGATTGATGGGTCTAATAGAGAGTCCAAAAGGAAGATGGCGTCTTAGGTTTTTGTGGATAAGGCCCGTTTTGCCTCTGTGGTCCAAAGTATTAGGCAGGAGGACAAGGCCCACACCCAACAAAGCCCACGCTTGATGTTGAATAGAAAAGTTCCAAGTCAGGTTGAAGACCGGTCCAGTGCTTATCCAAGTTCCCAGAGACTTTCATCAGTCAAAGGAAAGAAAGGGGCAGCTCGTAAAAAACCTCAAAATGGTGATCAAGGCAGCGCCGGTGGGGCGCTCTGTTCTCACCAATCCGGTTTCAAGCAAGCTCAGGTTAGTGCTGTTTTGGTTGGAGTTGAGGGGCAAAGCGGAAATGGTGATGTGCAGTTCCGATTCGGTGGTTTGGGTGGCGGTGATGGTGTCTGTTTCACTGCCGGTGCGGGATCGTCGAGGGGTGATTCGGGAGAGCTGGGTTTTTGTCCTGGCCAAGTTCCGAGCAAGGCTGATGAGGTTATTGGGGCTTCTTCAGTCTTCACTACTCAAGGAGAATTAGTGGGTGAGCAGATCGGTATGGGAGCAAGTGTTGAGCTTAGGGAGCTGCCTTCAAGCGGAGACTCCGATTCTAATGGAGATATTCAAGCGGCTGGAGGAGTTTTGGCTTCAGATATCTCTAGCCAATGTGCTATGGAAGATTGTGAGGCGGAGGGGATGGAGTTTGAAGCTAGAGGCGGGGTTGAGAAGTATCAGTGTTAAGCTTGGCCCTTACTTTGTAAATAATTTTTTATTATGAATGTCATCATCTGGAATTGCAGAGGTGCTCTGAAGCCCTCTTTTAGGAAGCGTGTTACTGATTTGGTGCGGAAATTCAACCCATCAATTTTGGTTGTGATGGAAACCCGTGTAGGGGGTGATAGAGCTAGGGAGATCACAAATTTGTTGCCGTTTGATGGAGCATTCCATATTGATTCCATTGGCTATGCAGGGGGTCTTTGGGTTCTGTGGAATGCTGACAGAGTTGATTTAGCCTTACTCGCAAGTACTGAGCAGGAGGTTCATGCGGAGGTGAAGGTACGTTTCACAAACACTAGCTGGTTATTATCTGCTGTGTATGCTAGTCCTAGGAATGCCGAAAGGCAAATTTTGTGGAATAATCTGATGAATGTGGCTGATTTACATAATATGCCTTGGGTTATAGCTGGTGACTTTAATGAACCTCTCCTTAGTGAGGATAAATTTGGGGGTAGGGGGGTGAGTGTGAATAGGTCTCTTTTGTTCAAGGAGTGTTTGGATAAATGTAATATGATGGATATTGGTTTCGCGGGTCCTCGTTTCACTTGGACAAATAGGAGGAAGGTTCAAGCTTTGATCCAAGAGAGAATTGACAGATTTTTTGTTAACCCGAACTGGTGTGTTTTGTACCCTGATGTAAAAATAACTCATCTAACTCGGTGTCACTTGGACCACTGTCCTGTGCTCCTGGAGTTGCAGCCGAGAACCCAAAATGGGAGGAGTAGGCTTTTTCGGTTCCAAACTGGTTGGATGTTGGATCCTTCCTTTTCTCCTTTAGTGCATCAGGCATGGGACAGGAATGAGGGGCTGGTGAATGCCATTAATTGTTTTACTCGGAAGGCGATGGAGTGGAATAAAAATCAATTTGGGAATATTTTCACTAGGAAAAAGAACTTGATGTCGAGGCTGAATGGTATTCAAAGATCTCTAGCTTTACGCCCATCGGAGTTTTTGGTTAATTTGGAAGATGAGCTTCTTAGGGAGCTGGACCTTGTGCTGAGACAGGAGGAGGAGTTGTGGGCTTTAAAATCTAGGGTGAATTGGATGATTCAAGGGGACCGTAATACGACTTTTTATCATGTGTCAACCTTGGTTAGGCGTAAGAGGAACCAAATCATGGCTATAAAGAATTCAGTGGGGGAGTGGATTATTGAGGAGGGGGAGATAAAAGACTTCATTAGGTGTGGTTATGATCAGATTTTCGTTTCTTCTCTATCTTCTGTGCCTAGGATGGATCCCGCTGGCTCGCAATGGCAGCCTAGACTCTCGGAGTTGGAGAAGGAAAGTATAAGTGGGGGGCCTTCTGAAGAGGAGGTAAAGGCAGCCCTTTGGTCCTTGAAACCTTTCAAAGCTCTGGGGCCGGATGGCCTTCATGCGGGGTTCTTCCAAAACTTCTGGCATACCGTGGGCAACTCTGTGATTGTAGAGGTTCAAAAGATTTTTGCTGATAGAAGAGTTCCAGAGGCTTTGAATAGTACCCACATTGCTTTGATTCCTAAAATTCAGGGGCCGGAAACTTTGGGGAATTATAGGCCAATCAGTTTGTGCAACACAGTGTATAAGGTGGTTACTAAGATTATTGTGGCAAGGTTGCGGCCTTACCTAGACAAACTCATCTCTCCTATGCAAACGGCCTTTGTGCCGGGTCGTAAAGGGACTGATAGTGTTATTATTGCCCAAGAGGTGCTTCACTCCCTTGGGAAAAAGAAGGGAAAGACCGGATATATGGCTCTAAAGATAGACCTGGAAAAAGCTTATGATAAATTAGAGTGGAGCTTTATTAGAGACATGCTGATTCGTGTAAATCTTCCTATGGATATCATAGATGTTATTATGAGTTGTGTGTCTACAGTTTCTACTTCTATTTTATTCAATGGAGAAGCTCTTGACCCAATCTTTCCCTCTAGAGGTATAAGACAAGGGGATCTGATTTCTCCGTATCTGTTTATCATCTGTATGGACTTTCTTGGGCAGCTGATTGAAGAGAAGTGTAGTGAGAAGTTATGGCAGCCAGTGAAGGCTTCTCAGAGGGGCCCTAGTTTCTCGCATCTTTTCTTTGCGGATGATCTAATTCTTTTTGCTAAAGCTGATGGGGTTAATTGTTCAACCATTAGAGATGTTTTGGATACTTTTTGTAGTATGTCTGGCCAAACGGTGAGTGAAGCTAAGTCAAGGGTTTATTTTTCTCCAAATGTGGATAGGGACACTAGAGAATCACTTTGTGATATTTTGGGATTTGCGTCTACGCCGTATCTTGGTAAATACCTTGGTTTTCCTCTAAAGCAGCCGGGATCCTCCTCGTATGATTATAACTTTATTTTGGATAAAGTGAAGAAAAAATTGTCCGGGTGGAAGGCAAATCTTTTATCTTTGGCGGGCCGTAGAGTTCTCATTCAGTCTTCTCTAGCTGCCATCCCGTCGTACATTATGCAGTGCTCTTATCTTCTGGGAAGGGTTCTGGAAGGATTGGATAGAGTTAATAGGAACTTCCTTTGGGGGTCTACAAACACAGCCAAGAAGATTCACTGGGTTGGTTGGGAGAAGGTGACAAAACCAAAGGAGGAAGGGGGTTTGGGGCTGCAAACAGCCAAAGGTAGGAATGTAGCCCTCTTATCCAAGCTTAATTGGAGATTTCATACGGAGGGTGAGGCTCCGTGGGCAAAGGTTTTGAAGTTGAAGTATTGCAACAACCGAAGGAGAGTAGCGACAAATGCGGACAAACTTCCTTGTTCATCTATTTGGGCTGCTATGAAGAAAGGGATGGACACTTTTAATAAAGGTTGTAGATGGTTGGTGACTAAGAATAGCTCTTTGAATATTTGGCATAACAATTGGACTAATGGGGGTCCCCTTAGAAAATTGATTCAAGGTCCTATCTCCCAAGAAGCCAACCTTTTGGAAATTAAAGATTTTATGCTTGATGTGGGGTGGGATTGGGAGAAACTAACCTTTGAATTACCTGATGAAGTTAAGGGTTTGATTTGTGCAATTCCCATCTCAACTTTAGGTGAAGGCATGGACAAGCTGGTTTGGTCCGGATCACCTAATGGGTCTTTTAATGTGAAAAGCGCTTATGGGATGGCAATGGAGTCCGCAAATGTTACTGTTCTTTCTTGCAGCTGGGTTTGGAAGGCAGATGTGTTGCCAAAAATTAAAATGTTTCTTTGGTTGTGTGCCCACAATAGTATCGGTGTTAAAGTTTGTCTTGGAAGGAGAGGAGTGGTTCAAGATGAAGTGTGTCCTGTTTGCTGTAATGGGGATGAGACTATGTTGCATGCTTTGAGGGATTGCTCCCACTTGATACATGTGTGGAACCAGCTAGGGGTCACGGCTGCAAATCATGAGTTTTGGCATGAGAATGTGGTGGATTGGTTGTCTCTAAATGTTAGGAAGAATGGCAAAATGCATAATTCCGGTATCTCTTGGGGAATTGTTTTCCCCTTTGCTATTTGGTCCATTTGGAAGAGTAGAAATGATATTGTTTTCAATAGGAAAGGTCGAAGTCCTAACTTGGCTTTAGATATTGTGTATCAAGCTAAAGAATATGTGCATTGTGTGGCTGCCCCTAGATTGCAATCTCGTAGAGTTTTAAGGAGCATTCGGTGGGAGAGACCTGACTTTGGGTGGAGGAAGTTGAACACAGATGGGGCTTGCAGTGAGCCTCACGGGCTGGCTGGTTGTGGGGGAGTGGTTAGAAATGAGGATGGGCAGTGGGTAGCGGGTTTTAGCAAGCGCATTGGGATCACTAGTAGTTTTGCTGCTGAGATGTGGGGGCTGCGTGAGGGGCTTAAACTGTGCTGCAACTTAAACATCCGCAGTCTTGAAGTTGAGATGGATGCCAAGGCCATTGTTGATGTGCTTCAGAATACAAGCTATGTTAATAATGTTATATCCCCTATTTTAGATGATTGTAGGCATCTAATTTCTCTTTTCCAAAATGTCCGTATTAAGCATTGTTTCCGGCAAGCTAACCAATGTGCGGATGGCTTAGCTAGGATGAGTTTTAGTTTAAATGCTGATTTTCTTATTTTTGATAGTCCGCCTATGGACATTTTAGATGTATTTGAGGGAGATCTCAGTGGGAGGTCTTTCATCAGGTCTTGTACTGAACCTTGCTTTGGTTTTTAGTTTTGTAATGTTATCGTCTTTCATCAAAAAAAAAAAAATAAATAAAAGGGTATTGACAACCCTCTTTAAATTTATTATTAAAAAAAAAAAATCCATGATCACATTGAGCACTCAACTACACACATAAAAAAAAAAAAAAAAACACTATTTAGCGAGGGCATGCGCAACAATGATACAAGAGGTCCAACCCAACTTAACTCTAATCGATGTATGAGTTTAAACGAAGAAGATGCCGAGTGTCTGAGATATTTTAGCAACTTCCCAATCCACACATCAATGCTCTTCTCCTCCTTCACTTTTTTTCTCAACCATCTTGCACATTGAAAAACCAAAGGTGAAAAAAAGAAAATGACAGAAAGAACTGTGATGGACAGCACCATTTTATTAACTTATGAAAGTCTCAAATTTCTAAGAAATGAATATACAAGAAAATAGATAACAATTAAGAACAATGGTACATAGTAACTCTCCTTGAAGGAGGGGGCTGACAGATTACAAAGAAGACCATTGCTAAGACCAAAACCAACACCAACCCTAGCAGCGTTTCATCGTCAGAGTGTGAGCAGCAACCCATTTTCACTTTTGGATGTCCTTACACAATCTCTCTCAAATTCTATGTTTAATGACCAAAAGTGAAGGAAGCTATAAAGAACAATGGAGTCCAATAATTCAAGAGCCTTTAAGTGGTTATTAAGACTTGGACTCTCCTATCCACAGAGCTGTTAACAACCAATGGGAAGCTGACACTTCAATTCCAACTTTGGTTTTTTTTTTTTTTAGCTTATTTTGGTCCGTCTAATTGCTTGTGGCTATGATTTGACAGTAAATGTTCATAAATTATATATGTACTTATTAGAACAATAGATTATACATATATATTCCTTCTCAAAAGAAAAAAAAAAAGAAGACTTTACATGTATTTTGAGGCCCGACCTACTTTTTTATTTTTATTATATACATAGGCCCAACCCACCTGGTCCAGAGGGCCTTAATTTCATGTGCCGAAAGACTTATAGAATCTGTGTAGAGGACCATTAATAAATGACAATTTTGCCGTGCAAACACAACTTGGTCTATAATAGTCCAAAAAAGAAGCAACCAACACAGAATTGGGACCATACAATTGAGGTACTTTGGTATTGGACTTGTTTGAAGTTGAACCACTTGTCAAGAGTGATCTAGTGCAAATCAAGAGCAAGTCAGAAGGGCCTAAAATTTGTAGCCTTGCAACTTATATGAATCCATTTACTAACATTTATGAAATAAAATCTACCACTCATTCTTTTAGGACATGTTGGTCCTATAGGGCAGGTCATAATAGTGGTGGGCATTTTATTTTGGAAGAGAGAATAAAAATGAATAATTACCCTACCTATTAAGGGAATTGAATCGTGTGACAACATTCCTCTAATTTAGGGGGGCTTGAGCTTTCTTAGAAGCTGGGGCTTGTTTTAGAAACTCCACCTACTTTGAACAGCATTAATCCCTAACTTTATAACAACGAAAAGTTGAGGTACCTCTTGCTTAATTACTAATCGACTTGCAAGTAACTTTAACTTTGCAAATGATTGCATGGGGTCACTGGGGTGAACATAATTTATTTATGGGTGTGAGGTTGTGGGGGACTCGTAGACCCAATAAAAAAAAAAAAAAAAAAATTATCTTATGAAGTGACTACGCGAAGATACTTTCTTACAGAGAGTGAAATTTATATATTTGTGAATATAAATACAATTATCTTATGAAGCGTTTTCGTAAAATCACCCTCTCATAACCTGTGGAACCTACACATTTATAGATTTTAGGTACCATAAAATGATGGTAATGGTATTATGAAACTGTTCCATAAGATGCTGCCTTGGAGACAAGGGAAGTAATTGATAAGTATGGGGGTAAGTTGACAAGTTATGTGTATGTCAAGCTTTTGGTACGGGGAAATAGATATGCATTTAAGAGAGAGAGAGAGAGGTCAGAACATTAAAGAAGAGCATGCGACAGACAGGTGAGAGTAGTAATAGCAATGGAATCGTAGTATTAAATTTCAAAGCATTCAAACTATATAAACGTGTTGTGAAGTTTTGACATACTAGAAAAAATTGACTAGTGTTTGTTGAATTGAATCTTCTATTGCTTTTCCCCCAAAAATCAAACACAAGTCATAATAATGGCCTTCGCATTTCTTCAACCGTTAATTCATGCAAAGTCAGTCTTGTTGCCTTTTAAATCACGCCATTTAGTAGCTTTACTTCGACATTTGGATTATCTTGTCACCTATTATATTCTTCATGTTCTTTATTGGGTGCCTTTATAACTAGGCTTGACTTTTGCTTAAAACTTCAAATAAGCCACAGGGAAAGTTGGGAAAGCAAATATTTTATAATAGAAACGGTCCTCTAAATCTAATCCCACATTCAAACTATTTTTTAAGGGGAAAAATGGTGTATCACTTAATAAATTATAGCAATAAAAACTTAAAATAAAAAAAAATGTTACCTTCTCTTTTTATAATTGTCCACTAATGACTCTATCCATGTGAAAGAATATAAGCATCCTTACAATAAAAGAGCCAAGTAAAGGATCAAAGTACCTTTTTTTTGGGGAAAGAGGATCAATGTACTTTTATTTTAAGATTTTATTTTTAAAAATTATGTTTGGAGTCTTGAAATTTTTTTCTCCATTCAATAAGTGAGAGAGAAAACTTTGAACATAAGTTTCTTCTATGAAAAACTCTAGACAATATCACTAAATTAGAAGGACTTCAATGAGAATTCTTTGATGGTTGAATAAAAGATTAGAAGTTCAATCCCTGCTTACATAAAAAACTGATTAGTATCTTGACCTAATAATAAAGAGTTATCAATAGAAGGAGATACTATAAGTTGAAAATCTCTTAAAAAAAAAACTACAGGATAAAAATACTATGCATATAGTGCCCAAAGAAAGAAAAAGGTTAAATCACAAATTATATTATCTAAGTCAGACTTTTTTTCATATTTGTCACTAGAGTTTCAATATTTTACAATATAGCCTTTTAGCTTTGGTTTTTGTTTTTTAGTGTTGTCCTCTTGTCTATCTCCATCCAAACTAGATGTGGGATATGTGCCAAATGCTAAATATTTGGCACATATCCCACACCAAACCCAATTTTAGCCCATTTAGTAGATGTGGTAATTTTTTTTTTTTTTTGCAATATTGAACAGTACCGTTTGCCACGGTACGGAAGAGATGTGGTATATTGTTTGTTGTTTGTTTATTGTGTTGATGTGTAGTAAATATTATTTTAATGTGTAGTAAATATTATTTTAATGTATAGAATTGAATTATAAAACATTTGATAAATGGGATGTTGTAAAATGATGTGGTAAAATAATAAAGTAAGCATTTGATGTGGTAAAATGACATAATTTTTGGAACATCTGCTACGGATGCTCTAAGTCCACCAAAACTACATCCTTTTGCTAAAACAGGTAATTTCTTTTATATAATAAATCATTGATTTATTTATGGCCAAATATGAAAAATGATGTCGCCTAAAACTGGCCTTCAAGCGCTAAATACCGCCACCCACCATTACCCACTGAAACTTATCATCCTCGCTGGGCCAAAAGCTAGTGCCACACCATCCTCTTTGGAGGGGTTAAACATATATGGAAGTTGAAGAATTTAATTGAGAAAATTGAAGTTATATATAGATATGGAAATTAATGAAAACATATAAAACTTAGAGAGTGTGATTTAAAAAAAAAAAAACATTGATTATATAAAATCTAAAAAAGTTTTTATGTTTTTGGTGGTGGGTAAATTACCCGAAAAAAAAATCTTGCGCGTGTGGTCATCAACCCTATCTACTTAAACCTTGATTCAACATGGCATGAGACACCCTGGAATGTTTTAAGGTTATCTCCTATCAATAAACGCACCATGTCCTACTGTCCTAGCACACCCCTAAAAGCATCGTGTGATGCAAATCCGAAACTTCCCACCAATATATCAACGCAACACGCCCAGAGGTTGTACCAGTTTGAATATATTGTCAATAGCCATCATGACAATGATTAAATGCTCATATGCTCATATAGTCATTATTTTTTTTTCCACAAGTCAACAGAGGCTCAACAAAGCCATAATGAAAACCCAAGCATAAGCTGCACTACCTAATGAAAACCTATGGCATTTAGGATGTGACAAACCCATTATTTTAGCTTTTTTTTTTAGGGTGTTACGTTAATGCAAGAATCTGAAACTGTGTTCAGCTTAATTTGTCTCATATTCCTTCACCCACCCCATCATAGCATAGCTAGTTAACTCTAGCTAGTATTTATTCTTGTCCTTCTCGTTTCAACTTTCACGTTGGTTTACTTTGAATATGACAGAGGAAAAGTTTCACGTAGATATGGCTCAATCAACAATCAAAAATTGACATCTTATTTTTGTTCAAAGATTGTATTTTTATGGTCTAAATAAAACAACTAAAAGCCTTTTTTTTTTTTTTTTTTTTTTAACTTTCAATATATCATATGAGGCAAATACAATGACCATTGACGGCAAAAAAGGGCGTTGGAAGTTTCAAAGGTGTGCGTTGAAATGCGACAGACTAGTAAACTCTGTGTGATTAGCAAGTCGATCACGGAGATGAAAAAGATGATAGTTGCTCCTTTAATCAATATTAATTTATTGTCTGTGTTGAAAAACACGAAGCATTGTTGAATGAGGCAAGGGACATAAAGGTGACAAAGAAAAATATATATAATGACAAAATATAGGCTTGATTCATTAGATTGCGTCTTCATTAAAATTTCAATGTTGTATTAAAAAAAAAAAAAAAAAAACTTTTATAGATATAAAACAGTTCAAATTTCTTAATTCACGTTACCTTAATTTATTAAGAAACTGCAATCAAATATGTTGACGTGACCTCAATTTATCATAAAATAATCTATTTTTTAATTATTATTCTTACCATTTTTTATTATTAAATATGGTAGAATTTTAGTCAATAACATTCATTTTATAATGATTGAAGTTAACAAATACACTAATTAAACCCCAATCTTCTATTCTACTAGAAATAATTTTGCAAATTGATTATTTTTATGTTCTAGTTATATAAAAATTAAAACTTGTTGCTCCCTTGTTTTAAGACACCCAATAAATGTGCAAGTCAGATCCTTTTCTGAGTTTTTGCAATAAATGAAAACCATGCCCTTTTATTAGGTTCGGCGGGGGTAGTTGTTAAATTGATATGATCTGCCTGACAGTTTATTTTTTCACCATTTTGTATACCCACTACTTTCCTGGGAAAAAGGACCATACAATGTTCCAATTGCACGTGGAATCCAAAAAACTTCACAGTCCTAATTAGTGAAGAGTTAAAACAAGTAATAAAGGTGACTTGGTTTTGCTTTTTATAATTAGCATTTAATTCCAATAAGTCTAGTAGTGATACAAAATTATTATGGGTGTTCTTATGGCATTTTTAATGAATTATTTTAAGAAAATTTCAATACCACACTTTTAAAAGAAATAGAATAAAGTTAAAGAGTATTTGTTAATAAGGAAAAAAGTTAATAAATGCTATAAGAGAATTGGTTTAAGAAACATTTTTAAAAATTTTTTATAGTAAAATAAACAAAAAAAAAAAACTAATTTTTTAACAAGTTTTTATATTTTTCATAAAAATTTTCATAAAAGTGGTAATTTAAGGACGCCAGATAATAGGATCTTGATAATATAATATGTTGCGGCTGATTTTATTTCAAATTTATAGTTATTGCAACATTTTTCTAATATGAAAATATAGCAATAATAAGTATGCATTCTCATAAATGGGATTGATTTTACATGTTTGTTTATTTGATATGGTTTGAATATTGACTCAATTGTGATCCTCTTTTGTCCTATCTAACCAATCTTCCTCTCTAAATAACAAATTAAAATAGGTGAGTTTCTACTTTAAAAACTCAATTCAATTGCATGGGAGGTTAGGAATCCTAGAACCAACAATTGGTTATGAGAAAAAGAAAAAAAATAAAGACAAAAGGTATTCCTGAAAATTTTACCAATTAAATACTGTGCAGGAAAAGTCATTGTACGGTACAACCAAATTGAAAATATCACAGAGATTGGACTGGATGAGTCAAATGCTATGTGTAAAAGCTTTACAAAAAAATTGACCCCGGCGGCATCCAAAAAAAGTTTAAAAGCTTTCTTTCTTTCTTTCTTTCTTCATCCACTTTTGACTTTTTATTAGTTTCTACTTTCTAGGTCCATACCTTTTCCCAAAAATAAAAAAAATAAAAAAGTCCTACACCAAAAATTCATGACGTCATGATGTCATGTGGGTTTAGATTTAACCGCATTTATTTTTGGTAAAAAAGACCCGATGTAATTTTAGTAAATTTTAAAGGATCTTGTTAATGTGTGTCTTAAGGATACATAATAATTTTTATTTTTGAATTTTTTTTTTAGGAATTTAAAAAGTATTAACAATTTTTTCAAATTCTAAAAAAATGTTTCAAAAAATAGACTGCTTAATGTGTGTCGTTAAAGCACATATTAACTAGACCCAATTTTAAATAGTTATTTGACTTTTAACCTAGTGCCATTGATCTAGAATTTGGAAAAAATGGTGAAATTGCTTCTTTCGCTCTCTTTTGTCAGTTAGTTATGGATGGAAAATGACCATATGCACCCATTATTTCTTATTTATCTCTTAATAAACTAATTATCACTACCTCAATTTTAACTCACTTCCTCTCTTCTATCTCAAAGAGCCACCACTAATGTAATGTGGCATTATTGGGGATTGTGGGAAAAACAATAATAGTTAGTTTTGTTAGAGATATATATATTTTAATAAATACAGTGAATTTAAATTAATTGCATTTGTTGTATGATGATTGTTCTTTACAATCAAGCGATATCAAACTTAAGTCCATTATTTGACAACAAAAACCAACTAAAGTGATTTTACTAGAAGTTTGAATCGTGATGTAGTTTGTGATATCTCACATAATTTGTTTAGGGACAATAACTCATGTTACACTTTGCACCAACCATTAATTCATGTTAAACTTTAATTTTTCATTTAAGATAATGGCAAAGTGCTAACATGTATTCTGAGAATTCAGAATGTAAAATGTAATTTGAAGTATATTTTTGGATAGTAAAATATAATTACTTTAAAATTTAAACTTTTTTTTTTTTTTTAGAAATTTGAAAAGAAAAAAAAGAAATAAATATAGAATAAAAAGTGGTAGATTGAGATTCGGTCACATGCAAAAGACAGGTCTTGAACTCTTCTCTCTCTCTCTCTCTCCCTCCCGCGGGTAAATACATACACTAACCACTACTGCACTGCCCACCATTTCTCTGACAAACCGCCACGTCACTAAAAATGGTGGCAATTTCCCGTAATTAAAACCAAAAACCACGTCCCATTTCTCCTGCTTCTTATATTGAAAACTCTCTTCAATGTTATCACTCTTCAAACTCACTCTCTCTCTCTCTCAAACTCAGCTACCTTACTCTCCTTCTCAGCTTTCTCTCTCTCTCTCTCTCTAAGAAACCGCCATCTCTGGCCGCGGTTTCTAAGCACGACGTCGTTTTGGTGTCAACCATAAAGAGCAATCACAACTCGCGGTTTGTTTGTTATTTTTTTTTTCCGGTAACCGGAAAACGCAACTCATTCTCTGTGAAAGTCTCCGATGCGCCGCCGAATTCGGTGACCTATTATGGGTTGCGTTTTCAGCTCACCGTCGACGAGCGAGTCGCGCCGCAAGAAGCCGTCGTCCTCCTCCGATAACAACGGTCGCCGGAGACGGCGCCGGACCGCCGAGGAGCGTGCCGCGACGGACGTCGGGGTTAGGAATGGGGCGGCCGAGAAAGAGAGGCGGAATGTTAACATCAGGTTGAGTCACTCCGCCGGAGCTGACTTTCCGGCGAGTTCTACACCGGCGGCGGGGATTGATCGCCGGAAGCCGAGAGTCGAGCCTTGCATGCTTAGGAACCAGCAGGGATGGCCGGCGTGGCTCGTGGAGGTCGCCGGCGACGTCATCAAAGACTGGACTCCTCGCCGGGCCAACACATTTGAGAAGCTCTCTAAGGTTCTTAAATCTGCGTTTTCTGCGTTTTTTTCTCTTCAAAACCGAGCTTTCAATTCACGGTTTCAAAAAAAAAAGATCATATTTTTATTGTTGGGTTTTGTTTGGTTTTTTGTTCAGATTGGGCAAGGGACTTATAGCAATGTATATAAAGCTAAAGATCTAATAAGTGGGAAAATAGTGGCTTTGAAAAAAGTTAGATTCGATAATTTAGAGCCAGAGAGTGTTAAATTCATGGCCAGAGAGATTCTAGTTCTGCGAAAACTTGACCACCCCAATGTGGTTAAGCTTGAAGGCTTGGTCACTTCAAGAATGTCTTGTAGTCTTTACTTGGTTTTCGAATACATGGAGCATGATCTCGCCGGCCTCGTCGCGTGCCAAGGCCTCAAATTCACTGAATCCCAGGTGTGTTTTTTAGTGTTTTTTTACACTCTTAGTTATGAATTTTATTAATATGGAACTAATTGGATCTTGGGTGTGTATGCATTTCAGGTTTGGTTTTTTTATGTTTTTGGGTGTATTGTAGATTTTTCTATTTCCTTGATTGGTTAGTTTGAGGGGTTTATGGGAGTTATGTGGCTGTGTTTGTCTTTTCAGTTTTGATTGATTGTCGTGAGCTTTTGATGTTACTGATAGAGCTTTTCATGGGGCTGTTTATGGGTCCCTTTGTCTCGTAGGTGATACATCCAAATTTTTGGTGTTTCATATGATTTTATAATGCTTGAAATTTACATATCGTGTGATGGCTCGTTTGTATTATTTTGGGCGTGAAAAATCTTCGAAATTTCCTTATTCGTATAGCTTTAAATTTTATATTGAGAATTTTGTTTTCTTTTATTGAAGAAAATAAAAATGTACTCTTCAGATTGGCTCAATTGGCTGGGAATCATGTCTCATGAAGTAGAGGTCGTTAGTCCAAACTCAGTTATTTAAAAGAAAAAGTAATTGTTGCGTGAAGAAAAGAAATTAACCATTAGTTTTTCATTACTTGTGCCCTTAGAACCCTCTCTCAATTTAGCATAATCAACTATTTAGCTTAATCAAATTGGGCTTATATGTGATTTTAATTGCAATACTTGTCCTGTTTTTTATTTCCTCAGAGAGTAGAGGTTATGGCTGATAACTAGTAGTAATTGGATGATGCAAAATTAAGAAATTGCTCACAAAGTTTCTGCATGACCATTGGTGTGTTCTTATGTCTTGGTTTATAATTTGCCACTCCCTGCATATCACTATCAGTTTGAATCCACCTAGTTAAAATTATTGATTGAATTATTGAACTCTTTAGTGCTGCTTTAGTTGCTGAAACCCATTGTTTCTTGCTCAAATTTAACTCAATATTCTAACAAATATAAAACAATAGGCACTTGCCAAGGAATAGAACCTCAATTATTAGTGTGAAGACTTGGCAACGAGTGGAAGCTAATTCGAAAATGGTTTTACAGATTTTTTTTGTTTGTTTTGTTTTTTGGTTTTTAAAAGGTAACACAAGACAAGCACCTATACTGGGTTAAAAATATCTTATGAAAAATGATTTAAAAAATTAATGTTGATGCTTTATACAAAATTGTCTCACCTCAGTTTTTATTGGGGTAAAAAGAACTGCCAAATTTATAAAAATGAAGAAAATGACCGCATTTTGGGAAAGGGTCATGTTTCTTGTCAAACAGGATATAGTCGTGTTAACTCCAATGCTTCTGAGGGCTGATTAATTTTTTCAAGAAAATTTCATTTTTGATGTGAGAAGTTACCAGTGATGCTGTGCTATTTATGTGTACTTACTAGTAAGACTGACTAGTGAATATTATATATTAGATAGGTCATCATGAAAGGAATTTAAGATAAATGGATTATAAGCTTAAAATTGCACCTCGCAAAAGGTAATATTGCATATTCCATAGTAGGCTCTTTACTGTTTGCCTCCCTCTTCTTCTCATGATCGTCTGGCTCTTCATTCTACATAGCAGAAATATCACAGTAAGAGGCTGAAGTTTTTCCCATGCTTGCAATTTATTTCCTATGATAGGTCAAGTGCTACATGAAGCAATTACTGTCTGGACTTGAGCATTGCCACAGCCGTGGTGTCTTACACCGTGATATCAAGGGTTCCAATCTTCTCATTGACAATGAAGGAGTTTTGAAAATAGCTGATTTTGGACTGGCGACTTTCTATGATCCAGGGAAGAAGCAACCTATGACTAGTCGAGTTGTCACACTCTGGTACCGGCCCCCTGAACTACTTCTTGGGGCTGTGATCTATGGTGTTGGTGTGGACCTCTGGAGTGCTGGCTGCATCTTGGCAGAGTTACTTTCTGGGAAGCCAATTATGCCAGGGCGAACAGAGGTATTGGTTTTGTATTATTTTTTAGGTTTCTCTACTCTAAGTATACCAGTTTCAAATGCATTTTCTGTTCTATCCATTCTTCTGGAACAATAATGTAACGCTAATAGATTATTCACCAACAATTCAGGGTTTGTGTCCATGGTGCTCATTTTCATCCAAATGGGCTTAAAATCATTTGGCCCTGTTCATCTCAAGATTTGCCTGTTGAATTTTAATAATTAGGATACTGTTTAAAAGGCATGTACATATTGATTAAGTCACTCGGGTTAATTATTAGTAGATGTTAAAAAACACAATGCTCAAATATGGATACTTCAATATGCAAAAATGCACATAAATACCATGTATCTTTTCCCCAACTGAAAAAAAAAAAAGAAAAAAAGAGAAAAGAAAAAGGAAGATAAGTGAAGCAGAGAGTGACCCACCCTTATATGGTAGACATTGGGTGGAAGCTCAAATCTGTTTATTTTTTGATAAGTAAAATATGTGAAAGTAGAGAAAGTTCAGATTTTGTTTGGTGGCATTTTATTTACTCTTGTTTTTGCTCAATTTTAGCACTCTTAATTGTTCATTTGTATTTCAGGTGAAGGTTTCTAGCCATCTTAGTGACCAGCTGTGGGAACTTATTTTAATCATAAAACCCACATGTAGGAGTATGTATTGTATGCATGTGCATAAAATACAATTTCTTAAATCTTGTGATAGTAGATTCTTGTATTAATTTTGGGCTATGGTCACTTTTGTTGACTTGACAGCGTACTTCTATTTATTTATAATCTTTGTTGATGATATAGTTGTTTTTAGCTCTAAGCTTCTAAAATTCATGGTCAGATTGACATTTGACTCTTGGATTCTTTTTCTGCTTAGGTTGAACAGCTGCATAAAATATTTAAATTATGTGGTTCCCCATCAGAGGAATATTGGAAGAAATATAAATTGCCAAATGCAACACTTTTTAAGCCACAGCAGCCTTACAAACGTTGCTTAGCAGAAACCTTCAAGGATTTCCCACCTTCTTCTCTACCTTTAGTTGAATCTCTTCTCTCGATAGATCCCGATGGGCGACACTCTGCCACCGATGCTCTAAACAGTGAAGTGAGTATTTATTTCTCTGTTTTTGCTTAGCATACATATATGTTTTTGTATCAAGTGAGAATTTCTCATATAATTTACTAGTGCACCCTGTGGCTTTCATGAGATGCGCTCTCTTCTGAAAATGGTCCTGCCACCCTACCCATCTCTTATCTTTTTATTTTTAAATCATAAAAGAACAAAGATGGTCCTCTGGTATTTAACAAATAACAACTGAACTCTTCCAAGTTCTGATGTGAAAGACAAATTCAATGCACGTCAGATAATTTTTATTGGGAACACATTGACTTCATATAGTGGACTGTAATCATACATTTGGTTTCTGGATACAGTTCTTTGCCTCTGAACCTTTTGCTTGTGAGCCATCAAGTTTACCAAAGTATCCACCAAGCAAAGAAATGGACGTCAAGTTAAGAGATGAAGAAGCGAGAAGGTTAATTATCATTTTTCTTCATGTCTGATAGATCCTGGACTGGTCTTAGGTAAATGCTGACAGATAATGTCTCATTTCCTCTGCAGGCAAAGAGGTCTAAGTGGAAAATCTAATGCTGTTGATGGTGGTAGAAGAGTTAGAGCTCGTGACCGTGTTGGTCGGGCAGTTCCGGCTCCAGAAGCCAATGCAGAGATTCAAGCAAACTTAGATGTATGTGAGATGAGTTTTCTGCTTTTACTTGTCCTTTATTATTATTATTATTATTATTGGGGGTGGGGGGGGGGATGATAGAAAATCCTTGAGTCAACCTTGAATCCCACCTAACCTTTCACCTCAGGCAGTTGCTGCGGTGTCAAACCCCTCTGAACCAAAAATGGCCAATATGCCTACTTTGTATAATTGTATTTACCAGACCAAGCTGTGAATTGCTAACTTCCCCTTGTTTTAATTTTCTTTTGGATAGCTAATAAAATTCATTAAAATAGCACCAAAGAGGTGCAATCCTAATATAGAGGATGTATACAAATTTTTTATTTATTTTTTGATAATCCTAGAGAATGTATACAAGAGAAGAAGTAATTCCACTATTTTACTTTTCGGTTGTTAAGTTTATCTCTCTTTGTTCCTTTTTGCTTTTCTTTCCTATTCTTTTTTTATACATTCTGTGTACTAGGATAGTGCTTTCTTTTATACTTTTTAAAAATGAATATCTTTTAAAAAGTTTCATCAAGATTATGCTAGCTGAGTTTGTCAAATATTATTGTTATATATATTCACCTCATGCGATCAATAAAGATTCTCTCTCTCTCTCTCTCTCTCTCTCTCGGCATCTACTCCCTTTGATTGGAATAATAATGCTTGTGATGATCTTTCTGGGCTGTCACATGTCACATAGCTTTTATTGTTTTTAAAAGAACATGGACTGTCTGATGGTCACTATCATCTAATAAAGTCATCCTTAACCTATAGATCTCTTTAGTGAAAAGTTGTCGGAATTTTCAATTATCCCCTAGAATCATTAGTAGCCTTTACTTTTATCTGTGGCTGCTTCGTGTGGTGGCAGTCAGAACTTTTGGTAATTTTGGCCCCTTCAAGATGCATTCTTTTACTGTCCACCTGGATTTTCAATTTAACTTTTGACATTGGTGATTATTTGTTTACTGCAGAGGTGGAGAATTGTGACACAGGCAAATGCCAAGAGCAAGAGTGAAAAATTCCCGCCTCCCCATCAAGATGGAGCAGTTGGATACCCACTAGATACATCACATAAAGGCCCGGTATCATTTGGGGCACCTGATTCTTCTTTTGGCTCATCAATATTCAATTCGAAGTCATCAGGATTGGTTAAAAGTACTGGGGTTACGGGAGGGCCTTCTAGAAGGAAGAGAACGAATAAAGAAGACCCTCACATAGCTTCATCTCGGAAGTTTATCCGTGGTTTCAAGCCATCCTCAATAGGGCTCTCAATGGATCTACTATTCAGGGCTAAATAATCCATTCTAAGGTTTTTGGAAGCTGAAAGTAGAGGTAAAGTATCATAGGATAATATCAATTTTTGCAATTAGGTTTTCTGTCAAGCTTAGCTTGGTTTTGCAATATGCTTCCCCTCATTGTTTCCATTTTTTGCACTTCAATCATTATAAGCGTTTGGTGTATAATCCGCAGAACAGCAACCTGAAAACTTGTATATTCAGAGGAAAAGAAAAGAAGAAGTGGAATCCCACTTCTGTTGTACAGTTTTTGGAAGCAAGTTCTAGCTCTACAATCATTGAAAGTGGTATTCCTCAAAAATATATATAATCTTGGAAAATCATAGCATTACCGAATTGTCTTTGTATTAAGGTCTTAAATCCTGGACTCTTTAACTCCAAGGCAATACAAACCGGGAAAACACTACAAAACAAAAGCGCAAATAGGCATTTACAAGGAGTTCATGTTATAGGACACTACTTTTGGAATGGTCAGCTGGCTGGTGTAAAAGTAGAGGGGTGAAAAGAAAAAGTTGGGATGAAGTACATGAATTATAGTTATCATATAGCGCACTTTTCATCCTGGATATGATTAAAGCATATCTGGATATGCCAAATTGCTAACTGATGAAGATAAATACAGCTCCCTCGGATGCCTATCGTTTACTACTTGACTCTATGATTCTTTGGGTCAAGGACGGTAATAATTAAGACTGTGTTTGGTAATGGTGTGTAATCAACGAAACTTATTGTTTAAACATAACACGTATTTTTACACATATTGTCATCCACACGTATTTTCATAAGACTTAAACAAAGTTATTAAAAATTTCTTACCAAATGGGTCCTAACTTATGCTTTTGATTATTGATATATGTATCTCTCTTCCTATGATACTTGTGGGATTCACAATGTTGAGAGAGATAATACATATATAAAATGCATGGGATATCTTCTCTAAGGATGTATATAGGGATGGAGCTAGGATTTTAACCGAGTGGGGGACGGAGTATAAAGAAAAAAAAATCCAAATAAACATCTATATATTATTTTAAAAAATTATAAACTCACAAAATTGTTGTTTTTAAATACATTAAAATAGATACCATCATTTACTGGTAAAGAAAAAAATAAAAACAATATAATTTTTTTTTTTTTAATACTAAGCTGGTTAGGATTTTTTTTTTTTTTTTTGAAGTTAGAGTATTCATAGTGGTAGTGATAAAAATTTTAGTTTTTAGTACTTCAAAAAGCTACTTTATATATTTTACTATCTCACTTTACAATACACCAAATATTAAATGTCGTATTTTTTTATTATTACTTCATTTAAAATAATATAAACAACTTATTAAAATAATAAGGAAGAGAGAATTTGAGTTTTTTAATTGAAGAAAGAGATATAATCTTAATAAAATATTTTATTTTATTTTTTACAACTTGCTACAGTTAACTGATATTTATACCAATTTACTATAGTTGTAAAAAATTTAACTTTAACTTCTCTAATAACACCTGAATTTTTTGTTTTTAGTGGTAAAATAGTTTTTTTTTTTTTTTGGAGGCTAAAATACAATCACCATTGTAAATATTTTTATTATTTTTGTTAAGTTTTTGGGTTTGATGGTTGTTATTTGAATTAGGCTAACTAGATTGACTAAGAAGAAAGGGGTAACTATAAAAATGAAATATAGAAAAACTAAAAAAAAAAAAATTTGGACTGAGGGGGCCAGGCCCCCATGGGCCCCACCTGGATCCATTCGTGAGGGTATATATTACATTCTGTGTGAATAGGATGAGATATATACCCAATATACAAGATAATCTCTCTCTCTCTAGACTGACATTCCAAATTTTATCTTCCTAACAAGTTTATGAGGATACATGGAGAAACATACTTTCAAACTCAACGCAGGTTACTTGCATATCAAGAAAGTTTTCATTTTGTTTTGAGAAACAAACTTCCAAATTTGACATAGGTCACTTGCATATCAAGAAAATGATCTGTTTTTTTGGTAGGGAGATATGAATTAAGAAAATTAAACTCTTGGTGTGCAATGCAAAGAGCATTGTTTTTATCCATTGATTTGTTTATTTATTAAAAGTTGGTTAAAGTAAAGACATATTTAGAAAAAGTAAAGATTTAAAAACCGGTAAAGAAAAAACTATTCGAAAATAGACAAGTACATGTTGATGGTATGTTTCCTATAGTGGGATTTTAGGTTATGAAAAATTCTGGTGTCACACATTAGTGCACAACTTTACCCACAACTCGCCCATGTGGTGAGTTGTGGTTGGTGGAGGGGTGTTGGTGGGTCTATGTGGGGACATCCCTCCATCAACCATAACTTATTATATGGGCGAGTTGTGAGCAAAGTTATGAACTAGTGTCACGCACCAGAACTTCTCTAAGATTATTTTTTCAACTAGGTAAAAGGACAGGTGAAGAAAATGAGTGATGGATTTGAAAATGCAAAGAAACAAGCACCTTGGATACTAATTGACAAGACCATCTCGGGGGCCTCGGTGTTAGCGAGGGTGACCTACCACATCCCACAATTGAAATTGGCACTGCAGTAGCAGAGGACAGCGGAGACCACCGTAAACCAAACCAAACCGCTGTGATTGCTATTAAATTTTTCAAGACTTTCTTATGCTATCAAACTCTATTTATTATACACAACCACCATATCTCTTTGTCCTACTCATACTCCGACTTGAAAATTGAAACAGAGTCAGTGCACCATGCTGGTGTGGTGTGCCATATCATATATAGAGTTGTATGGGAGAGATCTATATCATATATGTAGGCATGGCTTAGTTTTTTAGATGGAGTCTCTTAAATCTCATGAAACGATAGTTAAATTATCAATTTCTTGATTACTTGTAGCATATGTATCCATGGCTTAGTTTTTTTGATGGCGTCAGCTAGTAGTGTAGAACAAAGCAAAGTAGTTTTGCTTTTCTGAAATGCACAAATACATTATAGGGTTAGTTAATTTACAACCTCTATATTGGTATGCATTTCGCCATGGCTCCAAGGGTAGGAAATAAGGTCTTCTTTTCTTTTGGGCTTCAGAAGCCTTGCCTCCTCTAATCCTTAAGCACGTATTCAT
The DNA here is from genome assembly GCF_932294415.1 of Quercus robur. Classification (NCBI taxonomy): domain Eukaryota; kingdom Viridiplantae; phylum Streptophyta; class Magnoliopsida; order Fagales; family Fagaceae; genus Quercus; species Quercus robur. The sequence continues at coordinate 54,618,843 of NC_065543.1, read as the reverse complement.
GCTCATTATTGCAACACAGGTTAACTCTACCCATATGCCACCAGGGGCAAAATCAGGAATTTTTGTTTGGAGGGGTTGAGACCGAACTATCGTATTAGTTTCTAATTCAAGAAAAACTCGAAAGTACCACATTTGTACATACATATACACATACATACATATGTATGCATGTATATATCTTAGTACATTAGTTTTTATATTTTTAAGTCATAAATTTTTAATTCCAAAGTGATATATATTTATTGTATACAAAATTTATATGTCTACAAGATTATCTTATTTGAAAACTTTACATCTTTCTAAACTTTACATAATATACACAAATTTTCTAATTTGTTATAAACATGTATTACAAATATTCAAGATTGGTTTTTCCAAATGTCAATTACAAAGACAATTTGAGTAGAAGCCAATATGGAATTCAAAATAGTGAATAAAACCTATCAATTGCGTAAAATAAATTAAAGGAAAGAAAATAAAATCATAAACCATAAGATAAATAAATAGAAATGAGAAATGAGAGGAAGAGTTTTATACCTCTCAAAAAAATCTATGGTGACTAGCCTGTTAATTTTGCTAGAGAACACTATGTTACCTATACCATTTTTATTTTTGGCCTTTTTTTAAGGGTATTGAAGAGAGCTTAAGCTAATGATGAGAGATTTTTGGGAGGCTAGTAAGGAAAATGAAGTTGAAAAAAGTGGTAGTGAAGGTGATGAAGTTTATAAAGGAACCTATTACTAAAAAATAAAACTCACCACTGACTAACGTGTTGGGACTTAGGAGGGGCATGGAGAAAGTTTTACAAAATTTAGTCTAATTAGGAGGGCGACAAGGACAAGTCATAGGTGGGCGGCCCAATATTTTTGGTTTGGGGGGCCTAAGTCTTACAAAACTAAACTTTATCTCAAATTTTACCTATTAAAAATCATATTTTAGTAATTTTGGGGGGCCTTGGCCCCACTACGTTGCACTTAGTTCCGCCCATGCCACAAGATTAGCCCCCCTTCAAATTGAATTGAAAAAAGTCAATATGTAAGTAGAAATATTGAGTGTATTTGGTAAGGGTATTTAAATAACAGTTTTGTTATTTAAACAATACAACACGTATTTTTACAACACATTTTCATCCACATATATTTCTATAATACTTAAACAACGTTATTAAAATAACCTTACTAAACAGGCAATTGTGTTGGATTTTAAAAGAAAGTTTGTCAACTTGAACCATTAATGGACAATTTCAAATTGACCCAGCAAGGGGAAAATGACCATAAGATGTGTGGGTTTGAAACGGAACCGTAGCAGACGAATTACATACATGGATATGGCTGCGTGTGTATATATGTATATTGTGAAGTTCAAGCATCTCTTCCACAAGGCAAGATGAGGTATGAGGTGGTCAAAAGAAACATTCTCCTTTGTTTTCTCGTACTCACCACCCTATTTCTTGCATGGAGCTTGTTTTTCACCGGTAAGATCGAGCAGAAGCTTTCTTTTTTTTTTTTTCTGTAAATTTTTATATTGTTTGGCATGTATTTAAAGCTATAGCTTGAAGTTTTGTGTTGTTAGTTTATTTGTGTGTACGTGTGTGAAGGATAAAGAGAGAGATACGGAGAGCCTTTTCATTCAATAGCTTTGTATACACCTCCATATTAGATGCAAATCAATACCAAACATGTGTACAGAAAATACTAGCAGCAAAACATTTTTTTTACCACACCTCTCCAATATTCAATTGGAATTATGCCTTTTAACCTTTTAAATAGGAGGAAGAATGGAGATAGAGTTCTAACTTAGATCACTTGTTCAAATACTATAATAAATTATAAAAATTTTAAATTATTATAAAATCATGAATTTAATCATATAGCTGTTATTTTAACAAGTTTAATTTCCATAAGATGATACGGTGATGAACATTTGTGATGCATGATTTCTAAATTTTAACTGAACTATGAGGCAGACTAGCCTTAGAACCAAAAATTGTAATGGAATATTACAAATTAAGTACAATACAAGGCTACTACAAATGGATGTCCTTTTTACTTCCAAATTGACCGTGATGAAATTGCAATTGACAACAGTTTCAGCTTATTTTATTTTATTTTATCAGCTTGTTTGTTTTCTGAATATGTTGTGGTGATTTGTTTTCTTTGATGCAAGAACCAGGTGAGAAGATGGAGAAGTTAATTTACGCAAGAGAAGGGGAAAATTTGTATGCACCTATCAGTACTATAAAACAAAACAAAGGTCGAGCTTTTGACTTGGCAAAGCTAATGGCATCAGTAGTTCCTGAACCACCACCACCGGCTCCTGCAGGGAACATAGGGTCGCAACCCTAATAGACTACGTTTTTTTTTTTAAATAAATTTTTTATGAATAAATTCATTATAGAAATTCCTTGTATTTTATGTCTATGTCATCTCATAATGTGATGTAAATGTCATCGATAGGCAAATTACGATCCCAAAATAATACAGTTTACTGTAAATGTCATTTTAGAATTAGCCATTTAATAAAATAGGGAGTTCCACTTAATTAAAAGAAATCTTCTAAATCAAAACCAATGAAAAAAAAATTATAAAAATAACCATTAATTTTTTTTTTTGGTACCACCTAATAAAATCACATCCAGGAGAGTATTGTTAAATTTGCTGTCAGTTTGTCACCATGTTTAACCATTAAAATTTTCAATTCTTCCATATCTATATATATATATATATATATATATATAATAGTCAAAATGTTTAACTTTTAGCTTGTATTTAGACTCCCATTAGGAATTGTTTTTCTTAGAGTGGCGTGTAGTTAAGTTTTTGACTTGCTTCCAAAGCATGTTTGTATGCAATGCAAATTCCTTCACAGTAAAGGATGTGTAGCTGACTTACTTTCCTAAAACTCCAATACGATTAAATGAATTAGGCTAAGCTTGACTCATACATCTATATAAGAAGCAAGAACCCAAGGACGGAGTTAGGATTTTGAGTGAGGGGGGCGAGATATACTCAAAAGCAAATGCTTAAAAAATTTGTTATAGCCTAAACCTTCATATTGTAGCTCTAGATTAAACCAATGACAACCATTTTTTTTTATCCAAACTACTTATAAAAAAATATATGTGTATGCGAGTGTTTCTATCCCAAGCTTCTTTGGGGAACTTCATCTAACACTTAAGCTGCAATTATCCTATACTAATGCTTTAAGATAAATTTCATAAATCATTTAGAACCCAGATAGAAACTCACAAAAAGAATCAAAACTTAATGAAAATTTGAATAAAGAAAGTGTATTTTTTGTGAAAGCGTGGAAGTATTGAACAAAAATAGAGCATGAAAATTCAAAACCAAACTTTATATATTTTATATTTTGCTTTTTCTCATTGGGCCAGGGCGGCCATTGCCCCCCCCCGGTCCAAGCATAGCTACGTCCCTGCAAGAACCCTTAAAGGAAAATTAAACAATATTGCAGTTATAGTTTCAACTTTCAAGCTATGGGAAACTCACCGTGGAAACATCATAAAGACCTATAGAAGAAGAAACACACCATGACCAAGTAGAGGAAGATCATTCAATTTTCATATGAAAAATATGCGTAAAGCCCATGCTATCAAACCAGAAATTCAACCACAATAACAACTGTGTGCACCATTTTTTATGATGACAAATACATCAAAACTCAGATGGACATTAAGTTGCCAAACATTGAATGTCCAATATTTATTTATGATGCATGACTTGTATGTTTAAATAAGAATTAATTAATAAAACTTAATATCATATATATATTCTATTTATGTATTTACTACCTCACTTTGAAGGCTTCATAACATCATTATTTTATATATTTGATTTTTAAACTAAATTTTACCACTACAAACCACTGTTTTAAAAACCGGACCGGACCGGCCGGTCCGACCGGTTCAACCGGGAACCGGAGGCCAATCCGGTCCGGTTAAAAGGTCAAAAACCGGAAAACCGGCCAAAAACCGGTCAAAAACCGGGGTTGAACCGGAAATTAAAAAAAAACGGTTCTTTGTCCGGTTCGGTTTTTAAAACCATGCTACAAACTTGTTTCCCTTATATTTATACAAACTTGTTTCCCTTATATTTATGTTGTGTACTTCGGCCCAATTTGGTCCATTCAGTTCTAATTGGTCTCATTCGATCCATTTGGTCATATTCGGTCAATTCTGTCTACTTTGGTCCTATTTAGTCTCATTCTATCCACTTTGGTCTTATTCGGTCCACGTTGGTCCTATTCGGTCCACTTTGATACTATTCGGTCCATTTTGTCAGCTTTAGTCTTATTCGGTCTAATTTGGTCCTATTCAGTCCATTTTGTCCACTTTGGTCTTATTCGGTTCATTCATTCTTATTCCGTCCACTTTGGTCCTATTCAATTCATTTAGTCCTAATCGATCCTCTTCGGTTAGTTTTGGTTCATTCAGTTATATTCAGTCCAAATCGGTCCACTTTGGTCCTTTTAGTCCATTTCAGTCTATTTGTGTCCATCTCTGTTCATTTGGTTCATTTCAGTCCAATTTGGTCCACTTCGATTTATTCAGTCCATTTTTGTGCACTCACTTAATGGGAAAAGATAGGTTTAAATTGAGAGCACCTATTCTAAATCCAAATTTATTAAAAAAAAAATACTCGAGATATTATCATGTTTGATTCATTATTTGTGTAACACATTATGAGGATGAATATTATATTATAATATAAAGAGAATTACATTACCATAGTTTATAGTAACTGGCTTGTAACCCCATGCATATGCATGGATACACTAAAAGATATATAATAAGATGCATAGTATAATTCATATATATATATATATAATTTAAATACTATTGATAGTCATTTTTATATTTTGTTAACTTTTTAAAAAATTTTTGTAAGGATATTATTAGGTATAAAATGTAAATTGTCCATTTTTTTAAAATTATTGTGAACCACTTTTTTTTTATTATTATTTTTATTTACTTTTTATGATTCATTTATTCTAGACTCTTTGGTTTTTGTACTAAATAACTCATTTGGATGAATATTTATGATGTGATCCCACATTTGATTCTAAAATTAAAAAATAAAACTCTTTAAAAATAAATAATTTAGGACACATGACACAAAATTGAAATTCTAATTTAAATTTCTTTCAGCTTCACTTATTTTTTATATATATATATATATATATAGACGATGTCCCGCGTGATGCATGTATACTATTTTCTATTATTGGTATCAAGGTTATTGATGTCTATTGAGTCATAATTTTGTTTTTAGACAAAACTATGGATTCATAAATTGGCTATGGCATTGGGTGTGAAATATGTATTTCTAACTAGATATTATTTGACGCCTGTTCAAGTTTGTGGCATGAATGAGATCTCAGCCTCTCCTTACATGTATTTTTCTCCTGCCTAATATATTCTGGTTGAGTCTGAGCTTAACTCTAGCGGAATTATTCATATTCAATCAGAATTCTTATGAGTTAGAGCATCAACTGGTCAAATATGTATATGTTTGATTGCATATTTCTCAATTTCATATCTAGCATAACATACTGGATCTAAAATGTATGTTTAAAAATGATTCCATTATTGGTGTCACCAATGAGGAACAAACATGCTAATTCTCTTTAATTTGTCCTTTTGGCGACAAAATTTTATATATATAAAATTTTTCGTATATGAGATCAGATGTGTAGGAATATTGGATTGGCCCCTTCATACCATTACTAATTCTATGGTTGGCAGTGAGGCTTTGAACTCTCTGGAGTCGTAAAGTGACTATGGGAGTGGAAGTAGCACTAGAAGAAAAGTTCCAACTAAACCATGATCAATTGAACTCTGGTTCCTTTTAAATAGAGTCCTCAAACTAGAGTCTCAAATTATATCATGTAAAGAAAATAAACTTATAATGAGATTATATTATATTTTGAAATAGAATTCAAATGGCAAGTAAATCTCTCTAAGTGTAATAACATCAATGAATGTCAATCAACATCAATCATGATCAATTAGGTTCAACAAAATTAATTAACATTAATAGGTCAAATTTGGTGTCCAAGCTAAAAGTATGCTTTCTGCAGTTGGATTTTAGAGGATTATAGTTGATAGAGTAAAAGGAAGAAAATGAGGGATGTTATGAAAATACAAAGAAACGACCGCCTTAGATGTGTGTTGCGATTTTCTACTTCTCAATTTACATTGTTGAGCACCATCGAAACATAGACGATAGATTTCTTTACTAATGCATATATGCAGCCATATATGGTTTGGTTTTGATGGACTGAGTGTATAGTGCAGAACAAAACAAACTAGTTTTGTTTTCTGAAATTGACAAATAAACTAGTTTTGGATTGTATAACTAAAACTTTTAGTTTCATAATCCTGTTGGTGGTTTCTTTGTATCGACTTTAAGAAGTATTACCTTCTCCAATTTTTAATTAAGCACGCATTCATGATCAAATACCACAAGTTTGGCCACCATCAAATTGAAAGGAAATCTCTTGGACTGACCATATCTTAGTGGGATGTATATGTTATGTGACAATTTAGTGTCAAAAGTCAATACTTAGAAATATTATTGGATTTTAAATGAAATTTTTGTCAACTTCGCCAGCTAAAAGGCAAAGTCTAGGACTAAAAATGCTCCTAACACAATGATAAGCACTTTAATATTCCTGTGCTAGGTGCCTGGGTTTTGGTGGCATGTGTTTGTAGCCTTTTGAACTTTGACGCACTAATAAAAGAAAAGGACTAAAGAGACCACAGAGAAATTAAGAGACAAACATATATATGGCTGCGTATATATTGTGATATTCACTCACAGATCTCTTCCACAAGGCAAGTCTGGCAAGATGAGGTTTGACGTCAGGAGAGGCCTCCTCCCTGTTTTTCTTATACTTACCATCCTATTTGTTGCATCAAGCTTGTTTTCCACCGGTAAGAAAAATACTATTTTTTCCACTCACATCTCCATAATAATAGGCATTAAAAACTTTTAATTAACAAGCAAACACTTTATGAAGTACAATACATGGATACTAAAGATCGATGTCCCTTTTACTTCCAAATCAATTGAGATGAACTTCACACCTTTATTTTATATCTACTTTCAAACTATTTATTATATATTTTAAACTTTGTATCTCTTTCTTCTTTATTTTCTGAATATGTTGTGGTAATTTATTTGATGCAACAATCAGATGACAAGATGGAGAAGTTAACTTACGCAAGAGAGAGCCAAAAATTGTCTCGAGTTGTCATTGTAAAACAAAGGAACAGCCCAACTATCCGCTTTGCAAAACTAGCGAAAGGACGAATTTTTGAATCACCGCCACCACCCCCGGGAGGGAACAGAGGGTCACACCCCTAATATGTATTCCTTGTACTTCATGTTTTAGTCATCTCTCTCTTAATAATTCAACAGTCAGAGAAGAGAGAGGATTTGAATCCTAAATGTTTCTATTAAGAACATCAAAAGTTGTTATATAGTTGAATAATGAGGCTCTTGATCTCAGTCATCCCTTAAATATAATGTAAATTTCACCAACATGCAAATACTGGCATCTTTTTTTGCGATATATGCATATACTAACATCAAAATATTGTAAATTTAATTTTGACATGAACAATCTATACTATATATAATAATATGGAGTCTTTCCATTTACTTTTGCATAGTTCTTGTTGCATCACGACATCATCAGCTGTTAGCAATTTTCCACATTTTTTCTTCTTTATTGACAATGAATGACTTAATTCTCAATTTTGTTTCCTTTAATACTTTATTTAATTCTTTCCTTCATCAATACAATATTTAAAAGCTAAAGAATAGCATTAATTGTTGCTACACTTCTGTTTAGCCACATTAGCGTAGCGTTTTAGTCCAGTTCAATCTATTAGGTCTATTCTAGTCCACTTAGGTCCAATTCAGTCCATTCAGGCTAGTTTGATCCACTTTGGCCCATTTCTGTCTAGTTTGGTTTGTTAGGTCCAATTTAGTCCATTCTGGTCCACTTTAATCCAATCAGTGCACTTCAGGCCATCCACTCCAGTCAGGCCAGTTTGATCCACTTCAGCCCATCCACTCTAGTCGGGCCAGTTTGATCCACTTCAGCCCATTTCTGTCCATTTGGTCCAATTTGATTAATTTAGTCCACCTCAGTCTATTTTGGTCTCCACTTTGGTCTAATTAGTCCATTTTAGTCCATTTGGGCCAATTCGATCTACTTCAGCCTATTTCCGTCCATTTGGTCAATTCTAGTCCACGTTGATCCATCCTGTCAATTTCAATGTGCTTACTTAAGAACGAAAAAAGAAGTTTGGGTTGAAAGTACCTATTCTAAATTCGAATTTATTAACAAATATAGATCTCAAATTCATTATAAATTCTATTAAATTTTAGCAATTTAATTTCAAATTTGTTTCACATATATTTAATGAAGAAAATGTTTTGGCTTCATACATGTTTGGAGCCAATTAATGCTCCAACTACCAATAAAAAGTAGCACGTGTTTTATTATGTGCATTGCACATGACTCACTTAGTTAGTTGGGTTAAGTGAGTTGTGCATTGCGCATGATAAGAATACATTTAATTTTCTTATTGGTGGTTGGAACCTAAAATTATAAACATATTTGAAGCCAAACTTTATAGTAAATTTACGTTATTAAATTGTGGGAATGACTAAATTGTGGAAATTTATCTTCATCACATAAATGATACGATCTAGGAACCTGGTTTAGGCCCAAATTTATTATTAATCAGTTGCATACAATAGTGTTCAAAAAAGAAGAAGCATACAATACCTTTTAAGAGTCCCCAAATTACATCAAACATATAGAAAGAAAATAAACTCATAATAAGATTAAATGAATGTGATTGATAGTCTCAAATCACACTAGTATTCTGCAGTTGGATGATGATTTTCAAGTTGATAGGAAAAAGGAAAAGGAAGAAAAATGAGGGATGTTAGGAAAAAGCAAATAAACAACCACCTTAATTGGATACTGGTGGAAAAAGGCCAATATCTCTGGTCTTCAGTGTAATAAAGTGAGTGTGACCTACCACTTCTCATCATGTTATTATTCACAAACAACCCCACCTATTTGTCTCACTCATCATAAAAAATTGCAACGGAGCTAGTGCCAGTGCACTATGCTGGAAGAGTGCCACAATAAACTAATCAAGAGTGGTAAAGAAGGAAATTTCTTTATCATAACATTGAATTTCTGGCTCAATCTCTCAATCTATATTCATGCATGATGCGCTCTCTCTCCAGAGTAATGATGAGCGTATTAGTGGGATATGTTTTGCGTAGTCGATACGTAAAAATATTATTGTATCTTAAAATGAAAGTTGGTCAAATTTGTTCTACTGGCCTTTGGGGGCATGTGTTTGTGGCCTTCGAACTACCCACTAAAGGCTTTGTGGCCTTTTGAACTTTGACCCCACAGTAATGGAAAATGACCGAAGAAACTGTAGAGTAACTGATAAGGATAAAAATAGTACTTATTCATACAAGGCATAAAGCTGACGGTTTTAGATAAAGGCATCAGGCACAAGCTGACGGGTACAGTTACAACCGTCAGCTTCCTCATGTAGGAGTCAACGAATGATGTTCTAGATTGGGGGAATGAGGGAAGTCTGCGAGACACACCTAAAGGCTGACGACATCAACAAATTGACGCCAGTAAGGCTGAAGGAAATAAATAAGCTGACGACCCTGATGCAAGTTTACTTGCTACCCACGATTGCATATATAAGGAAATGCCTTGCCCTCCACATTTGATGCTACTCAAAGGATCCCTATAAGGAAAGGATCCCGCCAAATACGCCCAAGAAGACTCCTATAAGGAAAAGACTTTCGCACCAAGGAAGAGATGTCAACCCTCTACTACTATAAAAGCCCTAGTACCCTCGCTAGCCAAGGTACGCATAATTCACCCCTCTCTAGCACTCTAGAGTTGTAAGAAATTCTAACTTGACCTTCGGAGGGTACTTGGCCGGCACCACATCGGTGCTCTCTGCAAGGTCTTCTCTTTTGTGTTGTGCAAGTGCTATTTCGAGTGCGCAAGTACCTGTGGCTCACTGGTGACTTTTTCGGCATCATCAGTTGGCGTCGTCTGTGGGAAAGTTTGTTTGACTGAATTTATAAGTCACAGCAAGCGCTTCCCGGACAAAGAGTTGCATGGTACTTACTCGATCAATGGTGACCACCAATAACGTTCACGAAGACGAGCCGCGACCATCTGCTCTCGAGAGACAAGTGCAGACTCTGGCTGCAGCTGTGGAGCGCCTCACCAAGCAAAACCAGATTTTGGAAGAACAGCTACGACGAAAGGCAGGACACGGTGCTCAGGAAGAGGACTAGGAGGATACTAGCGCCGAGCGACGAGATCAAGAGGGATCGGAGGGTAGTAACACCCCAAGCAGACCAGAGCGACAAAATGTAAGCCTCCCATCCCTCATGGATGTGACTCCGCCGCCGGTTGCTGAAGAGATACAGGTTATAAAGGAACAGATGGAAGTTATGATGAACGCCCTCAAAGGACGAGTGTCCAGTGATCTTGACGATCTCGTTAACCGAACTGACTCACCGTTCACCGCCTCCGTCAATTCTTTCCCCCTACCGCATAAGTTTCGCATGTCACAGATAGATAGCTACGACGGAGTCAAGGACCCTCTGGATCACCTAGAGACCTTCAAGACCTTGATGCACCTTCAAGGAGTAGCTGATGAAATCATGTGTAGGGCCTTCCCCACGACGCTGAAGGGTGTGGCAAGAATTTGGTTTAGCCGCCTGACGCCCGGCTCTATCAGCACTTTCAAAGAGCTAAGCGCTCAGTTTACCGCGCACTTCATCGGGGGACATAGGTATAAAAGGTCTACAGCTTGCTTGATGAGCATCAAGCAGCGAGAGGATGAGACGCTGAGATCCTACATATCCCGCTTCAATAAGGAAGCACTCTTGATCGACGAAGCCGACGACAAGATACTTGTAGCGGCCTTCACGAATGGGCTACGGAAGGGAAAGTTTTTGTTCTCCCTATACAAGAACGACTCGAAGACCATGTCAGAAGTACTTTACAGGGCCACCAAGTACATGAATGCTGAAGACGCGCTGCTAGCTCGAGAGGAAAGCCTAAGAAAAGGGAGAGACAAGAAGACACACGGCAAGACCAAGGGCGGAAGAAGGCAAGAATAGGAGATCGCAGGGATGAAAGGCGCTCCAGGCCCCCGGGAGGAAGGTTCATAACCTTCACCCCGTTAACTGCCCCAATAGACCAAGTCCTAATGCAAATAAAGGACGAGGAGGCCCTGACCTACCCCGGAAAGCTGAAGGGAGATCCTAACAAGCGACCGAGGGACAAATATTGCCGCTTCCACCGTGACAACGGTCATGACATGGCCGATTGTTACGACCTAACGCAGCAGATTGAGGCCCTTATCAAGCAAGGGAAATTGCAGAAGTTCGTTAGAAAGGAGAGAGCGGATCCGCCTCCTTAAGAGTATCCTTGCCAACGGGATAATGAGCACCCTAGGCCCCCCATAAGACACATCAGGATGATCATAGGGGGAACAGCAACTACTGGGTCGTCAAAGAAGGCCCGTAAGACTTACCTCAGGATGGTCCAAAGCGTCCAGCTGACGGACACCGTGCCAAATATAGGGCGGACAGAAGGCCCCATCATTGGATTCTCAGAAAAAGATGCACGTCGGCTTCACCACCCGCATGGTGACGCGCTCGTTGTAAGCATTCGGGTAGAGGACTACAACATGCACCGGGTGTTGGTCGACAATGGCAGCTCGACGGATATCCTATACTACCCAGCGTTCCAGCAAATGGGGATCGACAGAGAACGATTGATTCTGACAAACGCCCCACTCGTCGGCTTTGGAGGAACAAGGGTGTTCCCCTTGGGCGTGGTCAGATTATCCGTCACGGTAGGTGACTACCCTCAGCAAATCACCGAGGACGTAACATTCCGAGTAGTCGACTGCTCATCCACCTACAATGCTATCATCGGACGACCCACTCTCAACTCGTGGAAGGCTGCAACCTCAACCTACCACCTAATGATTAAGTTTCCTACCGAGTATGGAGTGGGAGAGTTACGCGAAAATTAGCTCGCTGCACGCGAATGCTACGTAGCCATGATGGAAATGGATGACCACCTCCAAGCTATGAACATAGAAGAACACCGCACGACAACGGAGCCGGTAGAGAAGCTTGAAGAAATACTTCTTGACGACTCCAATCTCGACCGAACAACCAAAATTGGAACCCTCGCTAGTCCCACGCTCTGCCAAGCACTCACGACCTTTCTCAGAAGTAATAGGGATGTATTCACTTGGAGCCACGAAGACATGCCAGGGATAGACCCTTCAGTCATGGTACATAGGCTGAATGTATCGCCCTCCTTCCCACCCATTCAACAGAAGAAGAGGGTGTTCGCCCCGGAGCGAGATCAGGCCATAGCGGATGAAGTTCGCAAACTACAGGAGGCAAGTTTTATTAGGGAAGTTTACTACTCCGATTGGCTGGCGAACGTAGTGACGGTTAAGAAAGCTAGCGGGAAGTGGTGGATGTGCGTGGACTTCACTGACCTTAACAAAGCCTGTCCCAAAGACAGCTATCCCCTCCCAAGGGTCGACGTTCTAGTAGACTTTACGGCTCGACACCAGCTGTTGAGCTTTATGGACGCTTTCTCGGGTTACAACCAAATCCGAATGCACTAAGCTGATCAGGAGAAAACTTCGTTCGTAACCAGTCAAAGCCTCTTCTGTTATAAAGTAATGCCCTTCGGCCTGAAGAATGCGGGCGCAACGTACCAGAGGCTTATGAACAAAATGTTCGCACAGCAAATTGGGAGAAATGTCCAAGTCTACGTTGACGACATGCTGGTAAAAAGCCGAAAGGAGGAAGATCACTTGGAGGACCTCAAGGAAACATTCGACACCCTCCGTTCTTGCAACATGAAGCTCAATCCGGGAAAGTGCGCCTTCGGAGTGACTGCGGGAAAATTCCTAGGATTTATGGTTTCTCAAAAGGGCATCAAGGCCAACCCGGACAAGATTCGGGCCATTATAGAGATGGCATCGCCAAGAAATGTGAAGGAAGTACAAAGCCTCAACGGAAAAATAGCAGCACTAAATAGGTTCGTGTCGAGGGCAGCGGACAAGTGTTTACCCTTCTTCCGCACACTGAAGAGATCATTCGAGTGGACTGCCGAGTGTCAGCAGGCATTTGAGGAGTTAAAGGCTTATCTCTCTTCCCCGCCGCTGCTAAGTCCATCGCAGCCAGGAGAAGAGCTTTTCCTCTATCTGGTCGTCTCCCCCGCAGCCGTCAGCGCTGCCTTGGTCAGAGAAGAAGAAAGAGTACAAAAGCCCGTATATTACACGAGCCGGGCGCTTTGCGGTGCCGAAGAAAGATACCCACCTATGGAGAAACTTGCCTTTGCGTTAGTTACGGCAGCTCGCAAGCTCAAGCCATACGGTCAACGTTCTGACTGACAAGCCCTTGCGACAGGCGATGAGCAACCCTAAAGCTGCGGGTTGACTGGCGTTATGGGCTATAGAATTGAGCGAGTTTGATATCCACTAGCGCCCACGGACCGCCATCAAAGGACAAGTCGTCACAGACTTCATAGCAGAATTCATTCGCGACGAAGACAAGGGGGTAGAAGAGTCCCCTCATTGGAGCATATATACAGACGGATCATCCAATAGACAAGCCAGGGGGGCTGGCATCGTACTACTGTCACCCGAAGGAGACACGGTTGAATGTATGGTCTGTCTCAACTTTCCCACCACCAACAATGAAGCAGAGTACGAAGCGTTAGTAGCAGGCCTCGACCTCGCCAAAGCAGCGGGAGCCACGAGCGTAGTCATTTACTGCGACTCTCAGGTCGTTGCTAACCAAGTGAATGGAGACTATGAGTGCAAGGGCGAAAGGATGAAGAGATACCTTGATCAAGTAAGGAAAAGAGTAGACGACCTAGAGGCCAAAATCATCCAAATCCCTAGAGGAGAAAATGAGCAAGCCGACCGTCTTGCCAAAGCCGCTTTAGCAGAACATATGATCATCCCTGGTAATGTACTCTTTTTTGTTCAGCCTTCTTCACTAATAGATTCCGGCGACATACAGGAGATAGGCTTTGAAAGTAACTGGACCACACCGTTAGTTTCATACTTAAAAAACGGGGTCTTGCCAGACGGGAAGGAGGCTGCAAGAAAGTTGAAAGTCCAGGCAGCGAGATTCGTCTTGATAAAAGATGTCCTGTACAAGAGAGGCTTCTCCCGTCCATATTTGAGATGCTTGGGTACGGAAGAGGTAGACTACGTCATGAGGGAGGTACACGAGGGAATTTGCAGAAACCATTCGAGGTCAAGGTCACTGGTACACAAGCTTATGCGAGCAGGGTACTATTGGCCCACCATGCAGAAGGATGCCGAGGCTTATGTCAAGATCTACGACAAATGCCAAAGGTTCAGCAATATTACTAGACAACCAACCGAAGAGTTGACCCCGATGACGGCCCCATGGCCGTTTGCTCAGTGGGGATTAGATATTATGGGACCATTCCCTATAGCATTATGATAGCTAAAATTCCTAGTAGTAGGTATTGACTACTTTACAAAGTGGGTGGAAGCTGAAGCCTTGGCCACTATCACGGAGAAGAATGTACGGAGTTTCGTCTGGAAATGCATTGTATGCAGGTTTGGTATCCCAAGAGTCTTAGTCTCGGATAACGGGAAGCAATTCGACAACGACTCCTTCCGGGACTTTTGCTTGCAGTTAGGGATACGAAACCACTACTTCTCCCCCGCCCACACTCAGGCTACCGGACAGGTCGAAGTCATGAACCGATCCTTGCTCAAAATTATCAAGACTCGGCACGAGGGGGCAAAGGGTATATGGCCTAAAGAATTGGCAAGCATATTATGGGCATACAGGACAACGGCAAGGACGCCCACAGGAGAAACACCGTTCCGACTAACATACGGGAGCGAAGTAGTCATCCCGGCCGAAATTGGACTCACAAGCTACAGGGTACACAACCATGACGAAAGCAAGAACGACGAGGCCATGCGACTACAGCTTGACCTAGTGGACGAAGTCAGAGCGATGGCAGAACAAAGGCTTGCAAGGTACCAGGACTGCATGGCCAAGCATTACAACTCCCGGGTCCGACACAGAGACTTCCATGTTGGAGATCTCGTTCTTAGGAAAATCATAGGCGCTGCTAGAGACCCTACCCAAGGGAAGCTCGGCCCTAATTGGAAAGGACCTTACTGAGTCACGTCATGGCAGAGGAAAGGCATTTACCACCTGGAGACGTTAGACAGACAGAAGCTGCCGCATCCATGGAACACCGAGCACTTATGGAAGTATTACCAGTAGAGATGGTAGCATGAAGACCAACCCCCCTTTTTTATTTACAATTCACTATAGCAAATTTTAGTTATACTCCTCAGTTTTATCATTTACTTTAGTTTTCGCAACAATACCTCTTTTTCATTTTAAGCCCAAAGGGCAGGATTTGATTGTCGAACTACTTTTATTTACGAATGCATGGCACTAAGAGGAGTTTATTCAAAAAATTGCTGGAGTTTCTATTTTACAAGTCTACAGTCTTAAGTTTACAAAAGTGGATGATTATGTTCACAAAAGTGGACGACTAAGTTCACAAAAGTGGACGATTATGTTCACAAAAGTGGACGATTAAGTTCACAAAAGTGGACGACTAAAGTAAACGGCTAAGTCCATAAGAATGGACGGAAGCTGAAAAGCTGACAGGCTCACCAAATGAAGGAGACTATAAAATGAGACCATTTAGTCCATAGTATGGACGGAAGCTAAAAAGCTGACGGTCTCACCAAATGGATGAGACTATCACATGGACAAGGTTATAAAACCAACGGGCTTACAAAGATGACAAAGTCATCAAGTCCATAATATAGACGGAAGCTGAAAAGCCGATAGTCTCACCAAATGGATGAGACTATCATCACATGAATAGGGTTATAAAACCGACGGGCTTACATGACGAGGTCATTAAGTCCATAAATGGCTGGAAGTTAAAAAGCTGACTGTCTCATTAAAGTAAGTGAGATTATAAAAATAACAAGGTCGATTAATGGACGAGGTTATAAAGCCGACAGGCTATTAAAAACGACGGAATCATTAAACACTTAACATGGATGAAGCTACAAAGCTGACGGGCTTGGAAAAAATAACGTTCCTTACAAAATGGACGAGGTCATAAGATTAGCAACACAATCAAATGCCCAGAGGTAAAGCTCATGAAACCGACGAGCTTATCAAATTCAAAAGGATGAGATGGACAGGCTCAAAAAGGAACATAAGTTACACGAAGCCCGTATCAACAGATTTTTCCATTGAACAAGTCCACCCTCAAAAGCTGACGGGTTTCCCAAAACAGACGGGATTACAGGCCGACAAATTCATCTAACACAATCATTGATTAAAAAAGTAGAAAACGATGGGAATAACATGCCACATAACAAAATAAACTGTCTATAAATAAAAGCCCAAAAAACCAAAGGGGCACTTAAACAATTATTTGCAAAATAATTGAAATACACATGAAGAAATCAGGTAGCAGGAGCGTCAGCAGGGTTCTCGTCAACTTTCTGAGACTCAGGATTTTCAACATCTACAAGCACAGTTGGAGGGTTGGAAGCAGGAGTATGAGGAGGATTGGCAGCAGGTTGGGCGAGAACGACGACACCGTCATCCTTGGGAGGTGGATTGGACTTAGAGGAGCCGTCACCTTTATCATCCATCGTAGTTCCAGATAAGTCCAGCTCTGGAAAAACTGACGCAACTTGTTTAAGGCAATCATCAAACCCAGTGCCATAATACTTGGCACAAGTCAATAAATGACTGCGACGCCTTAAATTCTTGGACAGCATCAGTCCCAGCTGTTTCCACTTTTTCTCGCAAGGCTGTCACCTCCTGCTATAGCTTCTCCTTCTGACGGTCAGCCTCCTCCAGCTTCCTCCTTACCTCATTCAGCTCATTATTCAGCGTACGGACGGCCTCCTTGTATTGCCCCTGCTCATTCATCAAATTTACATTATGTTTCCTAACCCGGTTGACGACCCCCTCCTTGGTAACACAATGATCCGGAAGGGCCTTAACACATACCAAGGCCTGAAAAAAGAACACAGGCGTCAGTCTAATGAATCAGAAGGAAATAAAACCAGCTTGACCTGAGGGAGCGAGCATACCCTAGCAAGATCAAAAAGAGCTGACGCTTCTAAATCCTCCGTCCCCAACAGGTTGCAAGGCCCTATATCTGTTGGCTTTATGAAGGACCCCACTTCCCCGACGGCATAGTCCTTGTGGGTCAGAAGGCAACAAGAGCCCTCGATGACGGGACCAGAGGAAGTCATTACCCCCTTGCTCGCACCATGGCTTGGCTTAAGGGGTGACTTCCCCTTTGAAGAAATGTCCCCAGGAGTGACGGTAGCCTTTTTGGACGGACGGTCGTCATTCCCGTCAGGTTTCCTTTTCGAAACCTTAGTGACGGTCTTGGGGGTTGACGAGGTTCCCCTCTCTGCCTCCTTCGCTTTCTTTTCCTCTTTTTTGCGAGCTACAGCAGCCTTCACCCTTTGTTTAGCAGATTCCATCTCTGCACAAAGTAAATAACAATTATTACAACAGACGGGATGGGTAAACTGACGGAGGCAATAAAGAATTTACTCACGACGACGAGAGAAATCGTCCAATCTGTGAGCTTCAGTTGATGGCTCTGGACCCCCGCAGTACAAATGAATAGTGTTAAGGGTAATCAAGTCCCTACACTTTTGTTCCTTCAAAGGGATTTCAAGAACCCGACGGGTGAACGCCTCTTGCTCGGCGGTTATATGTGGACGGCTACAGGCTGAAGAGACAAAAACGAAGACATTAAAACACTAAATGGAGTAATAAAAGGCTAAAAAGCTGACAGTAAATCAAAAGCTGTCAGTATCAAAACCTGAGGCTTTAACTAATGCCCAGGTGTTATCAAAACCACGAGGCAATGGTAACCCACTCTTTTGGACGGCATACCCAGTCAGATCCCTCAAGGAAAAAATATCTACTTTTCCAACTCCTGTTGGAATTTGACATATTAGATATAAGCCTTAAGTCCTTTTCCCTGACTGAAAAATGGTAAGTTCTTTTGGATGAAACAATCTGACGGGGTTTGTAGCAGTAGAAGAACTCGTCTAGAGAAAGCTGATGGTTCCCACCGCTCAAACAGCCCCACAAAACCTCAGCCCCAATAAAAGTCCTCCAAGCATTGGGGGTAATCTGGCTGACGGATATCCCCATAAAGTCAAAAAGCCGACATTGCAAAGCCGTCAGTGGCAGCCTCAATCAGGCAGAAAGCACGGCGTCATACATGCCGACGTCTACAGTATTCCCTGTATAACACTTTTCCTTTTTCCTAGGGAGACGGATTGAAATGTGGTTTGGGATTTGAAAATGGGTACGTAATTCTTTGAAAACCTTCTCACTCATTTTGGGCAAAATTTTGTTGACGACCCAATCCTCGGGAAGGATGAAGGGACGGTTTCCTCCGGGACTTACTAAAGCCTCTTCATAGGACTCCTTGTCACCCTCATCCTCCTTTTCATCTCCGTCACTCTCTCGCTCCCCTTCAACCTCACCTACTACTTTCTCCCCAACTCCCTCAACATAGTCTTCTACGTCGTCGCTAGGAGACTGGGCTGACGTTTCCCTTCCTGACGACTCAGAAAAGCCGTCGGACTCTTGACCTGAGCCAAAAACTTCGTCATAGCCCGCTTCATCGCGGACTGACGACTGGTCACTCGACGCGTCACTTGACATCTGACTACCTACAAGTGACAGATCCATTCTAAGTACCTAGACTGACGTCCTCACTAAGAAATTGTTCTGTTAGAGCAAAAATACAAAGAAAGAAGGAAAAAGAACTTACAGGTAAATAAGTCTTGGAGGAGAAAACAGCCTAGAAAGTGACGGCGTTAGCAACAGGTGACGGATCAGCAAAAGCAAATGCGACGAGCTCTCTCTCTTGAAATATCAACAAGGTTGAAATAGAGGAATGAGGAGAAGGATGCGCGTTATATATAGGAAGAAAAATGCGCGGAAGGCGTGGCGACGCCCTTGTCCAGAAACGAAGCCAACGAGAGTGCACCACGTGTCCAAGCATTAAATGGCTGGTGGCTCGAGGAATCACTCATAAATGATTTTCCCGCTCCTCTGAACCAAAAGATAGTTAACCAATAAAAAACTTAACTCCACATCCCGTTAGTTTAAAACAACGAGGATGTAGAGTAGGGGGCAGCTGATAAGGATAAAAATAATACTTATTCATACAAGGCATAAAGCTGATGATTTTAGATAAAGTCATCAGGCACAAGCTGACGGGTACAGTTACAACCGTCAGCTTCCTCATGTAGGAGTCAACGAATGATGTTCTAGATTGGGGGAATGAGGGAAGTCTGCGAGACACACCTAAAGGCTGACGACATCAACAAACTGACGCCAGTAAGGCTGAAGGAAATAAATAAGTTGACGACCCTGATGCAAGTTTACTTGCTACCCACGATTGCATATATAAGGAAATGCCTTGCCCTCCACGTTTGATGCTACTCAAAGGATCCCTATAAGGAAGGGATCTCGCCAAATACGCCCAAGAAGACTCCTATAAGGAAAAAACTTCCGCACCAAGGAAGAGATGTCAACCCTCTACTACTATAAAAGCCCCAGTACCCTCACTAGCCAAGGTACACATAATTCACCCCTCTTTAGCACTCTAGAGTTGTAAGAAGTTCTAACTTGACCTTTGGAGGGTATTTGGCCGGCACCACACCGGTGCTCTCTGCAAGGTATTCTCTTTTGTGTTGTGCAGGTGTTATTTCGAGTGCGCAAGTACCTGTGACTCACTGGTGACTTTTTCGGCATCATCAGTAACATACAAACATGTCTGGGTATATATCATGACATTCTTGTGACCAATTCTCTTCCATAAGGCAACATGAGGTTTGAGCTGCAGAGAGGCAAACTCCTTGGTTTTCTTGTACTTACCGCCCTATTTATTGCATGGAGCTTGTTTTTCACTAGTAAGACTAAAAGTAGCACTTTTATTTTTTAATAAATTTTATATTGATTGGCATGTATATAGTGCTATAGCTTCAAATTTTGTGTTCTTTATTAATTCCCGTGTGTTGTTAGGGTTAAATTCTATTAGTGTTGGCAAGTCGTTTTCATAGTGTTGTCTAAATGTGACTTGAGTTTTAAGTTTTTAGTATCTAATTATGTGATTTACGATCTACATTGAAAGACACAAGCTCATGAATTGCTCAGTTTGCTGCCTCAGCTGCAAGCTTGACTGTAGCTTAATCAATTGAGCATGCTTAACTCTTACTTTGAGTCGGCTTAACTCTTACTTTGAGTCTTTGACTCTATTAATTTGACCGATCAAACCATGAGATTACTGAATCTCAAATTTAGGCCCATAAATGATAACCCAAGCCTTCGGTTTCGTGCCATAAAGTTCCAGAACATATTAAAGCATTCTTAGGTCATTATCTCTGTAACTGTATTGAAGATTCAGGGGTGTTCCAAGTGAAGCTGCTACCAAGACCTACTTAATCAAGTTGTTACTTTAGGGTTAGACATGAATTGTTGTATTTAAGCATTGAAGAAATTCACCAGTAGAACAGTCTATTGGAGATGTGTACGGTCACGTGAGTAAGTTCTACTATAGGTAGCAACTCTAGGATTGAGCTAGGACTGAAGTATAATAAGTTCTTACAACCAAAAATTGTAGTGGAATATTATGAAGTATAATCAGATTATGTCATTTTCAGTTTCCAAATAATTGTGTTTATGATCTTTTTAACTTGGTATCTATATTCTCCAGATGAGAACGTGAAAAAGTTACCTGAAGCAAGAGATGGGAAAGAATTGTCTGGAGTTGTCTTTATAAATCAAATCAACAGCCCACCTTTACCTTGGGTAAAAGACTCATTCAAGCACAGTCTAAGTACGTATGTAGTACCACAATCACCACCACCGCCTCCTCAAAGAAACTCAACCCCTCATCCACTCACCTAGTGGGCAAATGCCAATGTCAAAATAGTATGTGCATTTGTTATTATGGTTTACTGGGAAGATTACAACCTACTCTAGGGAATGTGAGGTATTACTATGTTTGGTTTGTTATTTATGCAACACAATATGGGAATGTAAGATTATAATTAAGGACATTTTGGTACATTGAATGCTAATTATGATATGAACGATAATCTTCAAACTTAAGTACAGTATTTTATTTGCAATTCTTTAAATTCTTATCCATGTAAGCATTAACGCTTTAACCTCACTTTTAACACCAACAAAGTTTCAGTCTTATATTAAACAAAAAACCAATCAGCCATTGCCATCTCTCTCAAACCTCAACCTCCATTCCTTGTCCTCCTCCACTCACAATCTCTCCAAGCTCCACCACACCACCAATAACATCCTTTGCCTCTCTAGAAATGTGTCCAGCATCCCATGGAAGACCAAAATTGTCTTAACCCCAAAATTTCCAACACCAGAAAAATCCAATAATATATATATTCAAGGCAAAACCGATAAATAAATCAATCCTGAAAGTTCAATTAGTGTGTAAAACACCTATGAACGTTTAGACCCCCAAATACAAAATTACCAACACAAGCTTATAACAAACAATATGTGTACAGAATATGAAATATAAGCTATATCCAAATTGGTAACACACTCTAAACTATAATTAAATACAATCACAGTAGTAATTAAAAGGTAAAGAGTAAAGGAAGAGAGATGCAAATACAAAGCTAACACGGCAATGTGTTATCGAAGAGGAAACCGAAGTACTCGGCGAAAAACCTCTCTGCCACCCTCCAAGTGGTCAATAATCCACTAGAGAATAAAGTTGGGATACATGAATAGCAGAAGATCCTCCAAGCCTAATCTACCTAGTGCACCTAAGTCCTCTAAGCTTCTTGCTCCAACAGGGTTACGCCAAACCTTGTCTTCTCTAGCTTATCGAATCCCACAATCGCCCATTGCATCCACTATCCTTGGCATCTTCCAATACTTCCCAAAGCTCCAAAAACACTCTCAACACTTTGAATGGGTGTAGGTAGTGTTTGGGTACAAATCTCCTCTCTATGGGTATATCAATGGGAGAGGGAAGGAGAAGAGACTATAAAGATTTCTCTCAAAGAATGGGTAGCTCTCTCTAATAGGGTGGGTGTGTTGTAGAAACCTCTCTTAGGGTTTTTCTCTCAATAGACTCCTCACCTTTTCTGTGGGTAATGAGGGTATATATATAGTATAGGTTGTTAGGTTCTAAAAGTTCAGAACAATTGGCAAATCGTGAACACAAACTTATCTAGATATAAATCCTAGAGTCTATAGGTATTATTAGACAATGCTCAAGGTGATTCAAGTCAAGATTCAAGAACATACAAGCTGTAGGAAGAAGATTTTATAATCTGTTTGGTTCGACCGATCGAGAGACAGGCTCGACTGATCGAGATTCGTATCTGCAGAATTTTAATTAAGCTCAAACAGCAGTTCAAGCCCATTAAGGATTAGGGTTTCAGATCTACTTCTCCTACTATATAAAGGAAACCTTAAGTACGTTTTTATAAGGCTTTTCAGAGAGAGAAGAGTGTGCCTCTTTCGTATCTAGGGTTTTGTACCCAAAAAACTTTCTCATATCTTCTATCGGTGTTATTTCTTGAAGAATCTCAAGATCCGGTGTTGTAGAAATTGTTGCCTTCTCTAGTCATCAAAGGTGCTGATGATCTAAACCTTCAAGGGTGATCTTGGAGTCACAATCAGGAGAGTTTGTGTTGCTAAACCTTTGAGTGAGATCTCAAAGTCACAAACATGGGTGTTTGTGTTTTGCAAAGGCCAAGGAAAGAAGTAGTTCGTGGACTTGGAGATATCATGGGGTCGTGGTAGTAAGTTTTCTACTCAAGATAACAATAGAATGTTAATGGTCTAAGTTCTATTGTACAAACTTCAATTCTTTCATAGTTGATTTGCTTTTTACCTTGAGGATAACTAGGTTAAATCCTCCCCAGGTTTTTTACCGGTTTGGTTTTCCTGGGTTATCATATCGTGTGTTCTTTATATTTCCGCTGCTTTACATAATATGATATTTGTGTTAACCTAGACTTGATAATTTGACTAAGTAATCACTTGGCTAATTAACTAGGTTAATCTGTTTGTGTTTTAAGGGGTCTAAAAACAAACATAGGTGATTTGCAAATAGGTCACACTAAAAAATCCTTAAACCAGTGTTTTTCGCGGGTCACTTGTGGGTTGACTGAGTCGCGAAAACAGTTGGCACAGCTAGCACATGCCTCTTCAACTTCCACAGTTGGCCCTTGACTCTTCAGCTTATGGCATGTGCTCCTCATGTGACTTTCAACTGTCTTGATCAAATCTCCACCACTAAATACTAAACCTATTACAAATAAATCCCACAAAAATACAAGGAAATAAATTTATACAATTACAACACTTTTTGTCATGGAATAAGCCAATACAAATGTTATGAGAAAAATCATAACTTAACAAATCCACTAAGATCCAACATGAAAAGCAAAACCTAGAAGTGAAATATTTTGACATAGTAAGAGGAGGAGGAGTGGTGTTGGTGAGTGATGGAGGAGAAAGAAGAATGATCCATGCTAGCGGGTTGTTGGAGATATTACACAAAGTAATAATGGAAGAACAAGGTTAACACAAAAGACAAACATAAAATAGATAACTTGGAGGCACAATTCAGTTTTTTGAATTTCGATCGGTTGAGAGGTCCTGTCGATCGATCGAATGCTCTTTTTGGTCGATTGAATAGGAATTGAATAGCGATCGAACCATACAGAAACTCCAGGATTATTTTCCTACCATTTCGATCGATCAAGCCAAAGTTTTAACCGAATGAAAATGTTGAATTTCGAATTTTTACTTAGAAAATTCCAGAACTTGAATTTTCACTTTAACAATTTTATAAAACAATATTCTCCAAACTTAAACATCATTATTACAACCTATCCATGTATATATCTATATGTACAACACGGGTGGTGGGTCAGTGATGCCTCTGCACCATGGGAGGACCAAAGCCAAGGTTTGCGACTGTGAAAGGAGGAGGCTGGCCGGAAAGATCGTCTCCAACTCCAGCGTTAGTGTGGCGGATGGTAATATGAAGATCTTGTAGGAGGATCTCTCTCTCTCTTCCCTAACTCCTGGAACTCACTGGTGAGGAAGATGATGTTGGCAGTGGAGTGGTGGAGCTTGGAGAGGTTGTGGGAAGGTGGAGGAGGAGTAGTGGACGTTGAGGTTTGAGAGAGACAAATTGTGGCTGGGTTTTGGTTTATTTTTTTATTATTTTTATTTATCGGATAGAAACTAAAAAGTGAGGTTAACACGGTTGACTAATGTTACAAACTACAAACTACAAACTACAATACAAGGCTACTACAGATCGAGGTCCTTTTTGGTTTTTAACTTCGAAATTGACCGTGAAGAAGTAGCACTTGCAATTGACACAAGCTTTAGTTTTTTTATTTGGGTAAATTTATTATGTTTACAAAGAAGTGGGATTAAAAAGAAAAAAGAAAAAAGGTTATACATAAGCAAATGAGCTGAAAGAATAGATTTTTAAATAAACTAGAAGTCTTTTTTACTTTCCAATTAACCAAACCATCCATGTTATTTATGATCTTCCTAATTAGGGACGAACTCAAGATTTCTTGTTAGGAGGCTGGAGTATAAGAAAAAAAATTAAAAATTTTTAAATAAGCATTTATTTAGTATTAACAAATCATTAACAATCTTTCTCAAAAAAAAAAAAAAAAAAAACCAATAACAAAGACAAATACACAAAATTATTATTTTGTATTACATTATAATGCAATCATCTTCTAACAAAAACAAAGACACAAAACACCATTTGTGGGGGCCAGTTAATCAGGAGGTACTGTTAAGGCCGTGCTAAGTGGGCCTATGGCCCGATCCGAGGACAATAGACCATCCGAGGAGGTCCAGACAAGATTATAAGGAGAATGGAGTAAAGAGAAGAGTAGAGATAATATGAGATAAGTCCAACGAGTGTCCGAGGATAAAAGCCATCTCGGCAACAAATATCCGAGGTGGCTAAGAGTGCCATATCATCATGGACATTCTTCGAAGTTACATCACCACTAAGAGTTAGACGTTGGACAAGAGATAAGAAAGGAGAAGGGCAACAAATATCTTCAAAAAGCTACTACCTCTGCATTAAATGACTCCCAACCAACTCTCTGGCCGCATTAATGTGGAGGTGATGCCTGAACAGTGATCAAGCAGCCTTACAGCTACTAGTTGATGGTTTTGGGAGGTGCTGGATGGGACAGGAAGGAGTTTCCCGAATCTAACCTACACGTGTGTGGTAGAGATGATACACAGATTGTAGTATATAACATCGGAAGATGTACTAAAAAAGGGGATCGGGAAAAAATAAAGCAATTTTAGAATAAGACTGCGAACTCTTGTATAATTTTACGGATGAACAAGACAATATAATATAAACTCCTCAAGTTACTCTGAGGACGGATTTTCTCATCCTACTTGTGTCTAACAGCCTTAAATTACCAATTTTTATCATTTTTCTTTTGGAATAGATCTAGTTCTTTCATCCATACTCTACAAATCCATTGTTTGGGCCGCTTGGGCTAGAACCCAATCCTATATTGGGTCCAATCCAATTTTAGTCCTTACACCATTGTTTCTTACGAAGTTAGAACATTTGCATAAGCTTATGCAAATTTTTTTGTCTATTTTAGCATAATTATTTACTTTTTTTTTATATACTCAATTTTCAAAATACCCTACATTAGAAAATATCGATTTATGCTACCTTCCATCATAATACTATTTCCTTATCAATTTTTTTATTATTATCTCAAATAATCTCTCTATTTCTCAAGAAAAAACAACTGCCCTCAATCTAAATAATTTTTAAAACATTCATTTGCATAGCTAAAGTAATTGTGTAAATTTTCCCAATTAATCAACCCCATAATACACACATATCAGTCTATATATCATTGTACAAAAATACTTTTGTGCTATAGTAATTGTGTAAATTTGAAAAAATATATTTGTGCTACAATAATTGTGTAAATTTACACAATTATTGTAATGCAAATGTATTTTTGCATAGTGCATAGACTGATGTGAGTGTATGACTAGACACATTTGGGAGCTTATGCTATTTTACAATTGCTGCAAATGCTATTACATTGAAATTGATGTAAAATTAGGGGAAGGGGCCCAATTTTTTTGAAAAAGGGGGCCTAAATATAAAATTGTAAAAATTATACCTCTCTCTCTCTCTCTCTCTCTATATATATATATATATATATATATATATTCTTTTTTTTTCTCAAGATTAGGGGCCCCGGGCCTCCACCTAGTTTCATCCCTACACCTCTAACCCTAGTTAGAGACTTAGCCACACATAGTTATGGAAAAGAAAAAAAAATCCATTAAAAAATGCTAAATGTTAAAAAAAATAAAAGAGAAGATGAAAAAATTTCTAGGATTTTTCCTTCTCTATAACCTCAACCTCCTTCAAAAGAAAAAGAGAAAATCCCTCAAATTTAGGATGAGAATCCCTTGATTTTCGAAATTATTTTTACTGTCAGTTTCCAACCCACTTTTGACCTCTAACACCATTTTTTTTTTTTGAATTTGTGGTAAACTAAAAGGTTTTAGATATTCGAGTTTTCTTTCTGCGGTTTCAAGAATCATGTTAATTGGACATCTGTGTAAGAAGTTATGGCGAAAATATTGAAATAGTGCAGGATGTTTCCATATTAGGACTTTTCCAATTTTGGCTTGAACAAATTTCTTTCTTCCATTTTTTTATTCTCACATGTTTTTGACTTATTTAATACTTCAAAAATCATGCTCCAATTGATATTGACCATTGGATTCTCTTTGTTGCTTGTTTGAATTATTAATTGACTGGATTTAATCTCATACAAGATAAAAATATATGTAATGAGTATATTAAATATTTTAAATATAGTCCTCTAAAAATAGTCCCCAAAAATAGTCTCCAAATTACATCATGTAAAGAAAATAAACTCATAATGAGATTATATTATGTTTTAAAAGGTTTACTGACATATGCCCTTAGGGCATACATTAGTAAACTATTTTAGGAAATTTTTTATGGATAAATGAAAAAGTTACTAACTTTTTTGACAATTTTTTTAATCTCTCATAAAATATTTCTAAAAATAAATAATTAATGTATGTCGGTCATACATTAACAGGACGAAATAGAATTCAAATAGCAATAAAATCTCTCTCTAAGTCTAATAGCATCAATCAATTAATGTCAATCAGCATCAATCACAATCAATTAGGTTCAACAAGATAGTTACAATCAATAGGTCAAATTTGGTGTCCAATCTAAGTATGTTTTCTACTGTTGGAATTTAGATGATTTTACTTGATAGAGTAAAGGACAAAGAAAGTATGAAAATGAGAGATATTAGAAAATACAAAGAAGCAACCACGTTGGATACTCGTTAACAAGACCATCAATCAGCAAGTTTTGTTTTGCTACTTTCTACTTTTCAATTTACATCCTCAAGTTCTACCAAAACTTAGACGATCGATTTCTTAACTTAGTCATATATGAAGCGATGGCTTGGTTTTGATGGGAGTCGGTGTATAGTGTACAGAAAATGTTGGATTGTGTGGCCAAATAGTCCACAATGTGTGCAATTGTTAAAGATTATATGAATGGTGCATTTGGATACCGTTTATTTTGCTGAAAATTAAAAATAATAAAAAAATAATTTTCGGTTATTGTTCACTTTTTAAATTACTGTTTATTTGCCTTAATATACTGTTCATGTCCTATGAACAGTGCAAGAGGTGCTGGTAAAAAAAAAAAAAGAAAAAAAAAAAAGGAAAAACGCAAAATGTGGACATTGGACGTGGATCCAAACGTTCACGAAAAAAAACATTGCACAATATTGTATATTATAAATAAGATAATTACGAATAATGAGGATTAATGCATGTTTGCCCTGAATGGTTGCGTGGAATTTGACTTGGTCAAACATGCAGATGAGATATCTCAGAGATATATAATTGTCATATATATTCGACACAAATGAAAAGCATAAATATGATATTTTCACTTGTCAGTATCAATATTCATAAACTTCACTATCTTCAATTGAACAACTCGCTACGCAGATTATCCTTACAATAATTTAATTTAATAAATATATTTATGAAATATGGAAAATTATGAAGAGACTACCAGAGATTTTTTGTTGTCATTTAAGCCATATTTATTTTCAATTGTACTTTGTATATGATCTTTCAGATTGTATTGTCTAAATATGTTTCGGTAATTGCTTTGATGACAATCAGGTGACCGACCTTTCAACTGCATAGGAACCAGCTCCTGGGGCAAATACGGGGAGTTTATATAAAAGAATATAATGTAGTGGATATTCAGAAGTCTAGGGTTTATAAGAAAAGAATAAAATGAATAGAGACAGATATAAAAATTTGATGTAGAACAAGTGTCTCTAGACTTTCTTAAGAATTTGGATATTCAGAAGTCAAGGCGTATGGTTGTGTTATTAAGTAATCTTTGTCATTTCGGGACTAATTTTTTTATTTTTTATTTTTATCTTAGCTATTTTATTTGGGTTAGTGATTGTGAATGAAATTTAGGGGTGAAAGTTCAATTAGTGTGTAAAACACTAATAAATGTTTAGACCCCCAATTTTAACAATACCAACACAAGTTTATACACAAACAATATGTGTGCGGAATGATGTATATAAGTTATAACCAAATAGGTAAAACACTTTAAACCATAATTAATCACAAACACAGCAGCAATTAAAAGGTAAAGAGGAAAGGAAGAGAGATGCAAACACAAAGATAACACCGGCACGTGATATCGAAGAGGAAACCGAAGAACTTGGCGAAAAACCTCTCCGCCGCTCTCCAAGCGGTCAAATGATCTACTAAAGAATAAAGTTGGGATACATGAATAGCAGAAGACCCTCCAAGCCTAATCTATCTAATGCACCTAAGCCCTCTAAGTTTCTTGCTCCAACAGGGTTATGCTTAACCTTATATTCTTTAACTTCCCGGATCCCGCAATAAGCCCATTGCATCAGCCAAGTAAATTGGTCATCTCCAAACTGCTTCCCAAGCTCCAAAATACCTCCTCACTGATATGGGTATGGTGAGATAAGGATTTGGTAAAATGTACCTCTCAAGGATATGTCAATGGAGAGGGTGAGAGTAGAGGAATTTGGAGAATCAAATGATGAAGATTATGGATGAGTTAATCTTGTTTCTCTCTAGTGTTTCTCTCTCAAAATTCTCTCTAGAAGCTCTCTACATTTCGTGGGTATAAGGGTATTTGTAGTAGTGTATGTGAGGAATGTGAAAAGTCAGTTTTCATCCAAACAGGGTATTTTGGCGACTCAGCCTTGCGAGTGGAATGAGTCGTGAGTTTGAGTCGCGAGCTAACTACCTGGCTAGACTGTGCATTTTGTCCTATGGTGCTCCAACTGTCGTGACCCTTCAGTTTCCTGCATGCTTTACACTTGTGCCACTTTGGCGACTTGCTAGTCGCGAGTCAGTAACGAGATCTAGTCGCGAGACTCCTTTGATTTCACACATCTTGAGTTTTCTTCACACTCTCTCACACACAACCCTTACATAATTCCCACCTAAATACAGGGTATCTAATTGCTAAAATACAAGCAAATTTGGCATGGAATAAAACCAATACTTGATTAAATAAATTCAACCTTACAAAGGGTATTTTTGTAAATTTCATTTTTAGAGAACTATCCGAAACCCTAAACGGCTTCTATATAAATATGTATTTTTTCTAAACTGAATTCTCTGAAAATTTCTTTAATTTTTGGTGGATTCTAGGTTTTTTTTTTCTTTATTCATCAAAGATATCATTAAGTTAGAATGATATTTAGCTTCTTGTGTTTCTGTTATGCATTTTGGGGTGAACATGAATAATGAATTGGTATATCTTTATTGGACAGCTACGCGAATTGCATTCCCAAGGTTTATATGTTTTGCAATTCAATTTAGAAATTTGAAGGCATCCGCATATATTTTTAAGGAATACATAAGTTAATTTGTATTACTCCACATTGGATCTTTGCAACCTTACCACATGTAGAGATTTGATTGACTTGTCTTTCAAACCCATGTTCAAGATCAAGTCATAAAAGTCAAATCGGATATTAACATTAGTGTTGGAGGCGATTACACTGAATAAGTTGATATTCTACGTGATGAAGGCTACTAGTGCATCCTGAAAATTACATCCAAACCAGAAATTAGCAAAAGGAACACCTGTAAGAGTAAACCAACGGTAAATGATAATAATTTTCGTTAATGGATAGCAAATGAGAGAAAATTATTAGGGATACATGAGGAGAGAGAAATAAGGCATTCTTTATGTACTACTCAATGGTAGAGTCAGGAATTTTTTATGTACTACTCAATGGTAGAGTCAGGAATTTAGGTCGGGGGGCAAGATTAAAAGACAAGATTGAAAATAAAAAATTAATCTGAAAAATATTAATCAATATTAATAACTAAATAAATAAACAACTATATGCTTTTTTTTTGAGAAAGTTTCAAACTTATGGCGTCCGCTCCTAATGCTAACTCTTTATTATCAGACCAAAACACCAATCGGTTTTTGGTGTAGGCAGGGATTAAACCCTAAATCTCTTATCCGACCATCAAAGACTTTATCAGTTGAGTTAACTGGAACTCACAACTATATGCTAATGTAATTGTCATACATAATCTAACATAAAATGTAAACTTTAATTTATTTTTTCACACCTAGCTTAATTTACTCAATTGTCTTTGACGATTTTTTATATTTTGAAACCTCTGTGTGATTAATTTCTACACACTTAATAGTCTTAACTATATATTTCTCAATATATGTGATTAAGCAATCGTTCATCTATTGATCTCTCAATTTAAGAGTAGTTGTTGCAATTGGTAAGATCAATGCCAAGGTCACTAATGAGTAAGCCAGTGAATATAAAACATCATTTCTCATTTCTACCATCTTTATAGTGAGCTGTTCAATTCCTTTAAGAGCTGAAAACTCTTTAGTGGACTGCATGTCATGGATGTATGTCTCAAGTTGGTCATCCAAGTGAGTAGGAGTGTAAGTCTATTAGTATTAGGAGGTAAGAAAAGCTCTGTGACTTGTGAGAATTGAAAAAAAAAAAAAAAAGTATGACAAGTGAGTACAATAAATAGAAAAATTACTTGTCCTCGATGTAGAGGGGCAAATAAGACATTTTAGTTCAATATGGTAATAGTATTATAGAGGTTTTTGTGAGTTCGAGGGCACTTCACCCACCCCCCCGGTACTACTATACAGTATATAGTAAACACAAATAAAAGTGACACTGAAAAGAAAAATTAACATGTAGAAAAATAATGAGGGATGGGTTAGCGTGCGTTAATGCTGTTTTCTAGTTCTTATGGTAGTTTGGAAGTGAAAAAAAAAAAAAAAAAAAATCATATCTTTCCCTCCCAACTTGTTTGGTTGGACCACACTTGTATGTGTTTGGATTGGGCTATACTTGCCCATCAATGTCTACTCTAGTATTGAGGATTAGGCCTTCATTAACTTCTGGGTGACGCTTTCCTCGTTGGGATTTCTTGTAGTAGGCCTAAAAAATAAATTGGCCTCCAACACCTCCCCTATCAAGAACATTTATTTTTGACTGTTCAACAATTGCACTCTGTTTATGATCTATGTAATGTGCTATCATCCACAAAGTCAATTAAAGTTTTGGACTTGTGGGTTAATGCTTCTAATAACTTGTAAAACCAAATAAGTTAGAATCTTCCTTTCACGAATGTTAAAAACTTAATTCTATCACAGTTGATACTTAATCCTCTATTACTTGCACAGGTGAGAAAAGCACATCACACTCTTATATAAATAGCAATTTCATTTTGATTAACCAAACATTATTTTTGTTTAACTAGCTAGTTTCTCTTTGGAGGAAAGCAGAGGGCAGTGGAGACCACTGGAAATCAAATCACAATGATTGCTATTAAATTTTTCAAGAACTTCTTACGCTATCTAATTTATTATTCACAACAATTCCATAAGCATAAATACTTGTTGGGTGTGGGGGATAAGGTTGGGATTCAAGTCTTCAAGAGAGAATTTTACACATATATACACTTAGATTAGGTTAGAGTAGAATTACTATCTTGTATATATAAAAAAAAATCTCAAGTATTAAATATAGAGTGGTATAGAAGAGAAATCTTGATTATATTACTGAACTTCTGTCCCAATCTATAGCATTAATGCATGCTGTAGCCGATATTTTTGTGTCAAAATTAAATCCGTGTGGAACATTATTAGAGTTTGAATGAAAGTTTTTCAACCATGGCTTGCTAAAAGGCAAAGTCCATGACTAATATGGTCGTAAGTTCCTAACACAGAACAGGAAGAAATTGCTATTCCTGGGCATGTGCTTGTAGCCTTTTCAACTTTGACGCTCTAATAAAGGAAAAGGACTAAAGATTTAATTGGTCGGGTCGGTATAGTAAGTATTAATTGGTATGGTATGGTATGATACGTAGGGTAAAAAAACCATAATTTTTTTAATAAGTGGATAATAGAAAAAAGGGAGGCAAAGTTTGAATCACATACATATTATGATACCATAAAAAATGTTATTACTACAGGATTATAACTTGAAATCATAACCATGATTTCAGATTATTTTTGTGTCACACATGCTTTTTCTATTGTAACATGAACTATGGACCCTAACTAACAAGGCTGGAGCTAGGATTTTTTGTTTGGGAGAGCCAAATTTTGGTATTAATATATTAGTTTCAAGTTAAGATAAACCATTGTACACATGCGTAAACGTACATACACAAATATAAACATTAATATTTTGATATAGAGTAGGTCATAATTTATAAATATATTATATATAAAATTAACAACTTTCAAATATATACATATTTACAAGATAATTTTTTAGGGAAACTTATCATCTTTTAAACTCTAATGAGTATACAAAAGCTGTCTAGTTTGATATTAAATATGTATAAAAAACGAATTAGAGAAAACAAAAACTAACTTCTATTTTTATAGCTAAATATTTAAAGTTTTAATACTTAAAAATAATTTAAAAAAAAGGGGGGGGGGGGAAGGCCCCCCAAGCCATGCTATAGCACCGCCCCTGCTAACTAATCAATAATAAATTATTCAGCAAAAAAAAAAAAAAAAAATCAATAATAAATTAAATACGTTTTCCCATGGCAGTTCATGCATATGAATTTGGACTTATTCCTTTGTACGATTCTTAATTGCTTTCTTCTTGAAAGTCTAACCTAGAATAATGCTTATAAACATTTTATTAATTCTTGATCCCGAGTTAAAAAAAAAAAATCTAAGAAATGATAGTTTGAAAAAAATATTATCATAATGTCAAACGTTTTTGTAATCATGATATTCAATAGTGTGATATTGATGTTTAAATCTGCTTTTAGAATGAATGGTTCTGAAAAAGTTTTACAAATAGATGAAAAATACTCCAATTGGTGTATTATTAAATCATATAAAAATGTTAGATTCTTTTCAAAATAATGTAATTGTATTAATAATACATGTTACAATTGCTTTCTGAAAAAATAAATTATGTGAATTGGCTATATAAGTATGTTTTCAACAAAATTAATTAACATTAATAGGTCAAATTTGGTGTCCAAGCTAAGTATGTTTTTCTGCAGCTGGAATTTAGATGATTTGACTTGATAGAGTAAAGGACAAAGAAAGGAAGAAAATCAGAGATGTTACAAAAATACAAAGAAACAACCTCCTTAGATACTTGTGAACGACTACGAGAGAGGGATTGAGAGCCATTTCATTCCACATATACACCTCTATAATATTAGGTGCAAATGATAATTAGAAATGTCTCCAAAATAAATACTATTGAAAGGGTAAGTTTTTTGATCCAATAAAGCAGAAGAAAAGTTGAAACTTTTTTCTAAGAAAGAAGAAAGAAAATTCATATTATTGACAATTGAATTAAGGAAAATGCTAACGATTGCTTTTAGGGTAATAATTAACAATCCATTTAAAGAAAGTTTTTATGAGAAAAGAAAAAAAAGCAATTAATGTTTTAACAATTTTTTTTTCATTTCTCATAAAAATTGTATCAAAACTTTCTTAAAATTGATTGTTAACTATTTTTCTAAAGACACCCGTTAGCATAATCCTTGAATTAATAGAATGCTTTGGTATAATATGGATGACAATAAACCACGTCTTAAGGAAGTGTGGAACAGAAATCTCATAGACTATCTTATTATTGGATGTTAGTGAAAGTTTGTCAAACTTAATTAATTAAGCACCTAAAAGGCAAAGGTGGTTGTGGCCTTTTCAACTGTAACGTACGCACTATTAATAATGGAAAAGGACTAAAGAAACTGCAGAGAAAAACACAAAAGAAACATGGCTGGATGGCTGGGTATATATATTGTGATATTCACCCACGCATCTCTTCCACAAGGTATCATGAGTTCTAAGGTCAATAGAGGTCTACTCCTTGGTCTTCTTCTACTTACTGCCCTATCTCTTGCATGGAGCTTGTTTTTCACAGGTAAGACTGTCTCAGACTTAGAGTAGCACTTTTTTCTTTAAATTTTATATTGTTTGGCATGTATATATATAGCTATAGCTTCAAATTTTGTGTTCTTTATTTGGGTATACGATAAAGAGAGAGGTATGGTATGGTGAGCCTTTCGTTTAACTGCTCTGTGTATACCACCATATTAGATGCAAATGAATATTAAACATGTCTCCAAAAAAAAAAAAAAAAATCAAAATACTTGCGCATTAGATGGCTGTAAAATGAAAATTTTATTTTGACTCATATGTGTTCTAAGTTCTAACCAATTTATTTTGATATAAATTGAAAATTATAGTTTAGAAGTATTATTAAGTACACTAGAATTATTAATTAATTATCAATTTATCCCAATTATATGATCTATAATATAGAAGTAAAAATACAAGATTTGGTGATGAATTGGAAAATCAATAAAGTAACTCTTCGAAGGAAAAACTACGCACTATGGGGACAAAAACAATCCTCTAAAAAATCCACTATGAAGAAACAATTACAAATGGTTTGAACTTACTAAATCTTCGTAGCCTAGACTCTCTATGCAACCTTTGTAAGCGACTCAGTTGTCTTCCTACAGTAGTAGTCACAAAAACTCTGAAATTCTTCTATAGCGATTTTCTTCATACGAACCAGAACTTCTAGTGTATTCGAAGGTACCTTCGTGAAGATCTATTTTACAATAAACTCATTGAAATAATTATGTGGTTTCAAGAAAGACGTAAAAACTCAAGGTATATATATAATTTCATTATTATTGTTATTTTTGTTTAAGAAAGTGTTTTATATGGTTGCAAAAAACAGGGTTGAAACCTAGCATAAACAATTTTTCTAATAAGATTTGGATATCAAGTCGCTGCAATTTTGCTTGAGCAATCTCCCCCATCTCTCACTCATTTCAATTTTAAATTTGTTCAAATTTGTGTCCGTTTTGATGCCCCATGTCTACTTTTCAATAAAGAAAATTTCACTAGGAAATTCGTTAGGGTACGAAAGACAACTCCTCAACTATAAGCATATCATAACTTTGTCATTTTTGAGCACCTTTTAACTTGACCTTTGCCTAATACAATTTAAACTTAGCCCTAATACAATTTAATGAATACCACCAATTTTGACATAGTACTAGGATTTTCCAACACATCTATAAATACTAGACAAAACTAACTCTGAAGTCTGAAGCCTCCATACACACTATTAGATTACGATAAATGAATAGTGCATAATGAAGTAAACACTTATAAGGGTAATTATAGAATCTTTCAAAAGTACAATAATTGCATACTTCATCTTTTCACATGATAGTGGATCATGCTAATTAAATTTATGATAGATCGTCCAATATTCATGTTAGAGTAGGGTATATACATTTATTTCACTCCTAGAGTATTTTATAATTTTGCCGCTTATAAAACACAACAATCCAATATCCATTTAGAACTTCCCTTGAACAATTAGGCTTCAAGCAAGAAAAAAAAAAGAAAAAAAAAAAAGAAAAGAAGAAAGAAAAAACCCCAACTTGAACAACTATGTGGAATAATCTTATAACCAAAAATTGTAGTGGAATATTATGAAGTATAATAAAATTATGTCTTTTCACTTCCCAAATAACTGTATTTATGATCTTTTTAACTTGGTATCTATATTCTCCAGATGAGAACATGAAGAAGTTAACTGAAGCAAGAGATGGAAAAGAATTGTTTGGAGTAGACTTATACCAGCGCAGTCTCAGTCCGTTTAAAGTACCTGGTGGTGCGTTTAAAGAACCTGCACCACCACCACCGCGACCTCATGGATCGCCAGGCCACAATCCTTCCCCCTAGTGGGCAAATGGCAGCGTCAAAATAGTATGTGTAATTGTCATTTTGGTTCACTTCGAAGATTACAACCAACTCTAGGGAATGTGAGTTATTACCATGTTTGGTTTGTTATTTATGCAACACAAACACAATATGGGAATGTAAGATTTTAATTAAGTACACATTTGGTACATTTTTGAGAAGAAGGACATTGAAACTTTATTAATGAAGAAAATTAGCCATGATCGGCTACAAGAATATCTTAAAGGTGAGATGAAGCATCCTTCATCCACATTGATAAACTTCTAACATGTCTTGCATATTTATATAGCTAGATTGTGAGCTACATTATTACCTACCCTACGAACATGTAAAAAAGAAACACAATGAAATGTTACTAAAGTAGGTAATAATGATAAGAATGATAGTTTTCAAGGCGAAACTTAAGAAAAGTATTTTAGTTGCGGTTCTTTAAATTCTCCAATTACATCACTGCATGAGGTGAATTTATCCATGTAAGCATTAACGTGTTAACCATGCCATGGGAGGACCAAAGCCAAGGTTTGCGACTGTGAGAGGAGGAGATTGGCTAGAAACATAGTCTCTAACTCCAGCGTCGGTGTGGCAGATGGTAATATCAAGATCTTGTAGGATGATCTCTCTCTCTCTCTCTCTCTCAAGATCTTCTCCAACTCTTGGGAACTTGTTGGTGAGGAAGATGATGTTGGCGGCGGTGTGGTGGAGCTTGGAGAGGTTTTGAGGGAAGGAGGAGGGGGAGTAGTGGATGTTGAGGTTTGAGAGAGACAAACTGTGGCCGGTTTTTTTTTTGTTTGATCAGATATAAACTTAAAAGTGAGGTTAACACCGTTGACTATTATTACAAAGTAAAATACAAGGCTACTACAGATCGAGGTTCATTTTGTTTTGAATAATGCTAGAGATACAAACTATTTTACAATTTTTTTTACAAACTGCTGATGTTGTGAGTAATTATTGGTAAATTAAAAAGTAATATTAATAGTGAGCCTAAATGAAAATCAATAAGAAGTTGACCACATCAACATTTTGTAAGATTGTTGTAAAATAGTTTGTGATGGTAGCATTACTCATTTTGTTTTTTCTTTGAAATTGACCATAATGAAGTTGCAATTGACACAAGCTTCAGCTTTTTTATTTGGATTAATTTATTTTGTTTAAAAAGAAGTGGGATTAAAAAAAAAAAAATTATACATAAGCAAATGAGCTGAAAGAATAGAATTTTAAATAAGCTATAAAGAAGTCTTTTTACTTCCCAATTAACCAAACCGTCTGTATTAATGTTCTTCTTCCTCTTTTTTTTTTTTTTTTTTTTTTTTTTTTTTTTTTTTTTTTGGGATAAAAATACCATAACTTTATTAAGAAGAAGATAGTCTTAATGTTCTTCTTAATTAGGGACGGACTCAATATTTCAAGTTAGGGGGGCCGAAGTATAAGAAAAAAAATCATAAAATTTTAAATAAGCATTTATTTTATTTTTATTTGAGAAACACACACACATATATAAATAAATAAGCATTTATTTAGTATTAAAAAACCATTAACAAAGACAAACACAAATACACAAAATCATTATTTCGTATTACATTAAGCAATTAACATTAATACCAAAACTAATGTCGGACAATAAATTCTAGGGGGGGGGGGGGGGTGTCGTGTTTGGAAAACTAAGGAACAATAAAAGAAAGGGATACATGAATGAGGAAACCGCACTTGGACATGATCAATTGAGCCTTGGTTCCTCTTAAATAGAGTCCTCTAAAAAAGGTCCCCAAATCACATCATGTAAAGAAAATAAACTCATAATGGGATTATATTATATTTTGAAATAGAATTCAAATAGCAATCAAATCTCTCTCTAAGTCTAATAGCATCAATCAGTTAATGTCAATCAACATCAATCACAATCAATTAGGTTCAACAAGATATAATTGCAATCAATAGGTCAAATTGGTGTCTAATCTAAATATGTTTTCTACGGTTGGAATTTAGACGATTTTACTTGATTGAGTAAAGGACAATGAAAGTAAGAAAATGAGAGATGTTGGAAAATAGAAAGAAGCAACCATGTTGGATACTCGTTGATAAGACCATCGATCAGGAAGTTTGTTTTCTACTTTTTACTTTTCAATTTACATCCTCGAACTCTACCAAAACTTATCTGATCGATTTCTTAACTTAGGCATATATGAAGCCATGGCTTGGTTTTGATGGGAGTCTGTGTATTGTGTGGAGAACATGTTGGATTGTGTGGCCAAATAGTCCACAATGTGTGCAATGGTTAAAGACTATATGAAAAAGAACATTGCATAATATTGTATATTATAAATAAGATAATTATGAATAATGAGAATTGCATGTTTGGTCTTGATTGGCTGTGTGGGATTTGACTTGATCAAACATGCAGTTGAGATATCTCAGAGATATATAGTTGTGAATGGGGTAATGAGATGGATAAAAGATTCAGAATTATCTTAAAGTTCCATCTCCTAATTTGTAGGAGCATAATGAATTTTGGAATTGTTTAACATTCATCTCCTCTCTATTTCACAAATGGAGGGTGTCCATTTTATGGGCAGGAACAATTTGAAATAAATCTAAGGTTTAAAACGTTCCACCTCAATTAAAATCTAATAATAGGACAGGAAGTATTGTGTGATCGAGATACAGAGGCTGATGAAGGGAAGGTGCACTTTTCCCCTAGCTAAAACCCCGGTTTGAAATCTGTACTGTGACTTTTTGCCTAAAATCGCTGAACCAAAAGGGGACGTAATGTGTTGACGAAGCTTACTTCTCGAGGAAGTAGAAGAAAGCTGAGAGAGACTGATTCGACTGCTTTCGAGCTTTCGTCGCTGTTTCATTTTTCCAATGGAGACTAGAGAGTGTGTAATGACAGTGGACGACCAAGACTTTAATATGGGAAAGTACTAAAGATACTGCAGAGAAAAACACAAAACAAATGTGGCTGGGTGTATATATATATATATAATATTGTGATATTCGAAGGAAATGTACACGAAATTTCCAGATCTGTGAGATGTAAAAATAGAGAAAAATATGGGCAAAAAAAAAAAATAAAATTACACAAGATAATATTTACGTGGTTCGGCAATTTACCTATGTCCACGAAGTTGCAGAGATTTCACTATTCTCAAAGAAAAGTATAAGATGTGGCAATGCATTTTTTTCTCTCAAAACAACATAAAACCCTAATCTCTCCAAAACAATAGTTTTTCTATCCTGCGCATAGGATTCACAATAAGTTACAAAATAGGCCTATCGTCACAAGCCTCCGCTCCATGGACTAAGCCTAAAAAAATCTCTCATTAAAAATTGTAACAATATTATTTTGGGTCGGGTCATAATCCAGATCAAACACAACTAAGTTTCGCGAAACCTGATAATATTCACTCACGCATCTCTTCCACAAGGCATCATGAATTCATAGGTCAAGAGAGGTCTACTCCTGGGTCTTCTTCTACTTGCATGGAGCTTGCTTTTCACAGGTAAGACTGTTTCAGAGTAGCACTTTTTTCTATAAATTTTATATTGTTTGGCATGTATATATAGCTATAACTACAAATTTTGTGCTCTTTATTTGTGTGTGTACGATAAAGAGAGAGGCATCAGGCATGGTATGGTGAGCCTGCTTTGTGTACACCACCATATTAGATGCAAATCAATAGCAAACGTGACGTCAAAAACAGAAACAAAAGAAAAAAAAAACAAAAAACAAAAACAAAAACAAAAAGCGTCATTTTTTAAAAAGGATAAATACTTTGTAGAACTATTGTACCTCAAAGTTTGGGACGACATATGTAGAACTAAATGTGTAGGAAGTTTAGCTATAAGGAGGATGCAATACATGAATGCTGCACTTATTGCAAACATGGATTGGAGTGTTAAGGTAGACCAATTATGGGTGAAATTACTATCAAGAAAATACCTTAAAGGTAGATTTTTTTTGGCAGGTGCTTAAGGCAAAAATGTATGTTTTTAGACCCCTTAAAACACAAGTTGTTTAACTTAGTTATTTAATCAAGTGATTACTTAGTCAAATTATTCAAATCTAGGTTAACACAAGTAAATCATATCATTGAAACAGTGCGGAAAATAAATAACACAACGATATGATAACCCAGGAAAACCAAACCGATAAAAAATATGGGGAGGATTTAACCTAACTATCCTCAAGGTAAAACAGATCCACTATGAAAGAATTGAAGTTTATACAATAGCGACTTAGACCACTAACATCCTATTGCTACCTCGAGTAGGAAATTTACTTCCACGACCACGTGACAGCTCCGAGTCCACAGACTACTTCTTTCCTTGATCCACAACAACCATAAGTACTCCTACTTGTGTTTCTTTAAGCTCTTTATGCAGCAACTGAAACGATCATCAAGCTCTTGACATGAATCTTGATAACCCTAAGTATGTATGAAGGCAAACATCTCTAGATCTCACAAGAGATTCATACACACAACATAAACAACCACAGTAAAACGTGGCTAAGGTTTTTCCTTTTATACTTAAGGCAAAACATTAAACCCTACATGTCATACGAGCTTGGGCTTGAGTTGGAAAATTTTGCAGAAAAACAATC
This sequence comes from Quercus robur, assembly GCF_932294415.1. Taxonomy (NCBI): domain Eukaryota; kingdom Viridiplantae; phylum Streptophyta; class Magnoliopsida; order Fagales; family Fagaceae; genus Quercus; species Quercus robur. Next base: position 54,577,577 of record NC_065543.1, on the reverse strand, counting down.
TGTACGAGCTTCGATCGATTGAGTCTAATTTTCGATCGATCGAGCTTTGCAGATTTACACAATAAATCCTACAGTGCACTCGATTCCAACTTTACACAAAAACACACTTTGAGCAGCCTAAATCTAGACTAAATTGTTTTGATCATGGTTTGCCAACATTACACATTAAAGTTCTAATACATTAGTTCCTAATTCCTTAGAACCTAACAAACTCCCCCTTTGACAATCCGTGACAAAACACATACTAAAACAAAATGCTCAAAGTTACAAAACAGCCCAACCAACAACAATTCAACCTAACTACTATCTATCAGTTGCAAGTGTAGACAGCAGCACGACTAAATCAACCTGTATATTCCTGTAACACTTAACAAACACATAAACGTATGTGTGGAAAATACAAGTAAAAACAAAATAAGTTCTTGATTTCACAAAATAGAAAATAAAGACATATATCATGAATAACCTCATAATATAAATCAATAATCAATAATCAATGTAGCACAATGTGAAATAAGAAACAGAAATAAAAACATAAACATAATGTCTCCCCCTAACATATACATCTCATAAAAATAAAGGAATACAACATGAGCCAAAAACATAAGTACATCATGAAGCACCTAGATACAATCTAAAGCTCCAAAACTCCAAAGTAAACAAAAAAAAAACTCCCCCTATCCCCATCCATATGTACTCCCTCTTTTTGTGACGAATTGCCAAAGGGCAATCAAGACTCATCATCAAAAGGAGGCGGTGGAGAACGTCTAGAACTCGCCAAATCAGCACGCAGCGCTTGAAGCTCAGTGAGCACATCCACCAAAATTTGTCCTTGAGCATGACAGTCTCCAGCATACTTCGCAAAGAAGCATCACCAGAAGAAGAAGTCGATGGAGGATTAACTGCGGCTGTGGGATTGACATACTCCTCAGCTGTAGGATCACCTGAAGAAGGAGGAGGAGGAGGAGGAGGTGCACCAGAGGAAGACTCTACTCTAGGGCGTTTAGAGCTAGCTCTTATCTAAGCAGCTCTCTGTCGAAGGAAGGTGGCACCTATGGAAGCTATAATGTGTATAGGCTTAGAAGCAGGTTACTCATCTAAACCTAGATGCAACAAAATCCTATGAATAAAAACGGGGAAAAACAAACCATGCCCAGTAGAGCTACTCCTATGAACCTCTACCAAGGATCAAATGAAAAGATGAGGAAAACTCATAAGAGCATCTGTCACAAGGGCATACAAAAATGCACATCTCTATATAAGAATGGTGTGCAAGTGAGAGATGGGCTAGATAGAATGGCAAGAAATCCGGAAAAAGAGATAATGAATCTCAGTCAACTTATGAAAGGTAATCCGAGGATCAGAACTCTACTGGATAGAAGACCCAGTAAGATATGACATAATTTCATCAAGTAGAGGGGTCTCATCATAAGGATAGATAGGCTGACATACCAAAGGTACCCCAAGAGCAGAGGCCACTACTAATGGTGTACTCTTCACCCCTAATCCAACTCATCACATACTGTGTGTTGGAATCATCGTAGTGGACCGAGAGGTTCGAGTAGAACTCTCTGATCAAGGCAGCCGGAGGGGGATGAGAAATATCCATCAAATGAAGCCAACCCCTACGCTTAAAGTTTCTCTGAATCTCCCCATCAAACTCATCTAAAACAACTTTCCTCTCTACCCAAACAGACCTATATATGTTCAACTTCTCATAGGCCTCTTGGTTTTTCTCAAACCGAAACCTCTCACTATTGAAGGTAGGGGCAGAAGAGGAGGCGGTTTTCCTATTGGCTCTAGTCTTCCTAGTCATGATGCTAAGGTTGGAATAGGACAGACAGAAAAGAACCAAAGAAAAAACAAGAAAACCCAAGGGCAGATTGCATCAAACACAGTTAGAGCAAGAACAATATAGAAAATAACAATCTATATGATGCATGAACAGTATTAACACATGATGCATGCTCTAATGCAGTGAGAATAGTTCAATTACACTTTAAAAATCACAGAATTGGCTTGAACATAGAGTTTATATCAAAAACCCCAAATTTTGAAAACCCACTTTCAAAAATCCCAACAAATTGACCAAATTATCATTACACAAGTTAGATAACAGTATATAATAATCAAAATAATCAATAACACAAGCCAATTTCATCAATTTTTGCTTAATTGAACAAAATCCCCAAATCGGGTAGTTTCAAGCCCTAGAAATTCCAATTATTCCCAATTCATCAAATTGATCAAATTAAACCACGAATATCATGTTAATATCATCCAACAATAAAAACCCATTGATCAATTTTGAAAGAAATTATTGAAGACACCAAAAACCCCAAAATCCCATAGGTTCGAAATTTTCCCTTAAAAGCATGAAAAATGAGATTAAACCAAAAAAGAAAGGGTAAAAGGGTCTTACCGGTGCTAGACGACAAAAACCTTGAGAAATATTTGAGGGAAAACGACAAAAAATTGGCTTTGAATTTGGATCGGTCGAAGAGAGAGAGATAGAGCTTTTTGAAAAATTTTGAATAGTGAAGAACACGTGAAAATCTCATGTTTTAAAAAAACTCTCTGAACGATTTTTGATTGATTGCAAAATAGATTCGATCGATCGAAAATTACATTCGATCGATCCAGCATCAATCGAGCATCGATCGAGCCAGGCAGATTCAAACCAAAATTTTAGTCGCAATTTCGATCGGTCGAGCAACAGGTTTGATCGATCGAAAATCTGGAATTTTTTTTTTTTTGAAAAACAGAGCAAATTTATGCCGAAACTCTTCAAAGCATGGTATTTCATGAATGAAATGCATGTGTATGAGATTAAAAGTTTTTCAAAAACACTTGAACTTAACCCAGATCTTCCAAAAACAAGATTTTCAATCATATTGTCCTCAAATCTCAACCATTAAACACATTTTGCATTAAAATCAAGGAATTTTTAATCTTGGATGGCCACAACAAGATCACACACAATAACATGTACAAAGTTTAGCAAAGGGTAACTTGTGTAGTGTGTGCAACTAGCAAAAACTTGAGATACATGTGAGGTGATATGTGAATAGTAATCAATCACAATTTCTACAAAATTCATCACATAAATTTGAAAGAGACTATCACCTAAAGAGTTACATCATATAACTCTCACATCTCCTAGAAAACAAGCTTGCAATCATGTAAGTTTCTTGATTTGCCTCATAATGTACACACCAATTTTATTTGATTAGAAACTTATTAAAATAGCCAAGATAATGTACACACCAATTTTATTTGATTGAATTAATTATAGCCTAATAATGTACACACCAATTTTAGCATTAAACCGAGGCTACACCTTATGTTCCTTTTGTGCATGTGCTACACTTTCTTGAGTACAAAATCTTATGATATGCACTAAGGTGTTCATGATTGGCTAGTAAACAGTGGTGAGATGGTTATTTATGCCTTTGTCAATAAGTTCAAGTCCAACAATCAAAGACATGTGACTTCAAGATCAAGAACAAGTGATAAAAAAACTATAAACATCTCCCACACAACATGCACTACAAAGCTCAAAACTAGTAAAATGCAATAAAATAAACTCATCCAAGCTAAACAAGGTACATAAACATGTTATGTAAAGATAATATGGCCAACTTTGATTTCAAATCGAAGAAAAAATAATGCAAAATACATTTATCTTCCCTTTTCCTTTTTATTTTTTTATTTTTTGTTTTTGTTTTTGAAAAGAATAAAAAAAAAAAAACCTAGAATGAAATGCATGAATATTATACAATGCAAATCCTAGAAAAACAAAGAAAACAAAACAACAAAGAAGAATGGTCACAAAGAGTAGAGCGATGAAGCACAAGGACCATGAAAGCCAAAGATAATTAGGGACACAGAATCACACCAATTACTTGACGAAGTGTCGCAAACTTACTTCTATCAAGAGGTTTGGTGAAGATGTCAGCATTCTAACGTTCAGGAGGGATATATTCAAGAGTCACAATCTTCCTTTCAACCAAATCCCTAATAAAGTGATATCTAATCTCTATGTGTTTAGTCTTAGAGTGTTGAACAGGGTTCGTAGAGATATCAATAGTACCAGAATTATCACAATAAACAACCATGGTGTCTTGCGATATCCCATAATCACTCAAAAGCTTTTTCATCCAAAGAAGCTGTGAACAACAACTTCCAGTAGGAATATATTCTACTTCTGCAGTAGACAGAGAGACAGAATTTTGCTTTTTACTCCTCCAAGCAACAAGATTGGCTCCTACATAAAAACACCCACCAGTGGTGCTTTTTCTATCATCAGCATTGCCGGCCCAATCTAAATCAGAAAATCCAGCAAGAGACAAATTTGACTCTTTGCTATAGAACAATCCATAATCACAAGTTCCACTTGTATGTTTTTAGACCCCTTAAACATAAACAGATTAACTTAGTTGTTTAACCAAGTGATTAACTTAGGTAAATTATGCAGATCTAGGTTAACACATATAAATCATATCATTGAAAAAGTGTGGAAAATAAATAACACAACGATATGATAATCCAGGAAAACCAAACCGGTAAAAAACCTAGGGAAGATTTAACCTAGCTATTCTCAAGGTAAAACAGATCTACTATGAAAGAATTGAAGTTTACACAATAGCGACTTAGACCACTAACATCCTATTGCTACCTCGAGTAGGAAACTTACTACCACAACCACTTGACAGCTTCGAGTCCACGGACTACTTCTTTCTTGGATTCACAGCATCCACAAGTACTCCCACTTGTGTTTTCTTTAAGCTCTTTATGCAGCAACTGAATTGATCATCAAGCTCTTGACATAATCTTGATTCTTGATAACCCTAAGTATATGTGAAGGCAACCACCTCGAGATCTCACAAGAGATTCACATACACAGCATAAACAACAACTTCAAAACGTGACTAGGGTTTTTCCTTTTATACTTAAGGCAAAACATAAAACCCTACACGTCATATGGGCTTGGGCTGAGTTGGAAAATTCTGCAGAAAAACAATCTGCTTGAGCTTCGATCGATTGAGTCTAATTCTCGATCGATCGAGCCAGGCAGATTTATACAATAAATCCTGCAGTACACTCGATTCCAACTTTACACATAAACATACTTTGAGCAAGTCTAAAACAAGACTAAATGTTTTGATCATGGTTTGCCAACATTACAAAATGAAGTTCTAATACATTTAAACCTAAAGTCTTAGAACCCAACAAACTCCCCCTTTGGCAATCCGTTGTAAAACACATAATAAACAAAATGCTCAAAGTTACAAAAATAGCCCAACCATAAATAATTCACCCTAACTACTATCTATCAGTTGCAAGTGTAGACAGCAGCACGAGTGAATCAACCTGTATATTCCTGTAACACTTAACAAACACATAAATGCATGTGTGGAAAATACAAGTAAAAAAAATAATTAAATTCTTGATTTCACATAACATAAACTACAAGACATATATCATGAATAACCTCATAAATATAAATCAATAATCAATGTAGCACAATGTGAAACAAGAAACAAAAATAAAAAAACAAGATGTCTCCCCCTATCAAATACAACTCATAAAAAATAAAGACATCAATATAAATACATCATGAGCCAAAATAAGTACAAAGTGAAGCGCCTAGATACAATCTAAAGCTCCAAAGCTCCAAAACAAAAAACAAAAAAATCTCCCCTTATCTCCATCCATATGTACTCCCCCTTTTTGTGACGAATTGCCAAAGGGCAATCACTCTTCATCAAAAGGAGGTGGTGGAGGTGACTGTCTAATGCTCGCCAAATCTACTCTCAAGGCCTGAAGCTCGGTAAGCACGTCCACCAAAAGTTGACCATGAGCCGCCTGAACGGTCATGACAATGTCCAAAGTACGATGAATGCTAGAAACATCCGAAGCAGAAGGTGGAGGAGCAGCAGCAGTAGTCGGATCACCTGTAGAAGGAGGAGGAAGAGGAGGAGGTGCAACACCCGAAGAGGAAGAATCTACTCTAGGGCGTTTAAAGCTAGCTCGCATCTGAGCAGCCCTTTGCCTAAGGAAGGTGGTACCTATGGGAGCAATGATATGTACAGGCTCAGAAGCCGGAAACTCATCTAAACCTAAATGTAACAAAATACAATGAATAAAAACCGGAAAGAAAAGAGCATGAGCAAAAGAATTACTCCTATGAACCTCAACCAAAGAACGAATGAAAAGATGAGGAAAACTCATAGGAGTGTCAGTGACAAGAGCATACAAAAATGCACATCTCTCGATAGGAATAGTATGCAAATGAGAGATGGGCCAGATAGAATGGCAAGAAATCCGAAAAAAGAGATAATGAATCTCGGTCAACTCGTGAAAAGTGATTCGAGGATCAGAACCCCACTGGATAGAAGATCCAGTAAGATATGACATAATGTCATCTATGGGAGGAGACTCATCATAAGGATAAACGAGATGCTGTACCTTAGGCACCCCAAGAGTAGAGGCCACTACCGTAGGAGTAATGGTATACTCTTCACCCCTTATCCAACTTCTCACAAATTGAGTGTTGGAATCATTCGAGTAGAACTCTCTGATCAAGGTAGACGGAGGAGGATGGTCAACATCCAACAAAGGCAACCAGTCCCTACACTCAAAGTTTCTCCTAATCTCCGGATCAAACTCATCTAAAACTACCTTTCTCTCAACCCACACATTCCGAAAAATGTTCAGCTTTTCATAAGTTTCCTGGTTTTTCTCACTCAGAAACCTCTCACTATCAAAGGAAGGAGTAGAAGAAGAGGTGGATGTCCTATGAGCTTTAGTCTTCCTAACCATGATGCTAAAGAGCAGAAAGGATAGACAGAAAAGAGACAAAAGACAAAACAAAAGAAAAACCCAAGGGCAGACTGTATTAGACACAGTTAGAGCAAAAACAATATAGAAAAATAACAATCTATATGATGCATGAACAATATCAACACATGATGCATGCTCTAATGTAGTGAGAAAAGTTCAATTTTACTTTTAAAAATCACAAAATTGGCTTGAGCATAGAGTTTATATCAAAAACCCAAAATTTTGAAAACCCACTTTCAAAAATCCCAACAAATTGACCAATTGATAATTACACAAGTTAGAGAATAGAATATAATGACCAAATAAATCAATCAAACAAGCCAATTTCATCAATTAATGCTCAATTGAACAAAAACCCCAATTCGTGTAGTTTCAAGCCCTAGAAAGTCCAATTTTTCCCAATTCACCAAATTGATCAAATTAAACCATAGAGATCAGTTTACTATCATCCAACAACAAAAATCCATTGATCAATTTTGAAAGAAAAGATTGAAAACAAAAAAAACCCCAAATTTTCATAGGTTGGAATTTCTCCCTAAAATGCATGAAAAATAAAACTTCTCTGAAAAATTTTCGATTGATCGAAAAATAGATTCAATCGATCGAAAATTACATTTGATTGATCCAGCAGTGATCGAGCATCGATCAAGCCAGGCAGATTCAAACAAAATTTTTAATCGCGATTTTGATCGGTCGAGCAACAGGTTCAATCGTTCGAAAATCTGGAAAAATCAAATTTTTGAAAAATAGAGCAATTTTAATGCAGAAACTCCTCAAAGCATGGTATTTTGTGAATAGAATGCATGAGTATGATATGTAGTGTTTTTCAAAAACACTTGTATTGAACCTAGATCCCCCAAAAATAAGATTTTCAATTAATTTTTCCTTAAATCTCAAACTTCAAACACATTTTGCATTAAAATCAAGAAATTTTCAATCTTGGATGGCCACAACAAAATCACACACAATAACATGTACAAAGTTTAGCAAAGAGTAACTTGTGTAGTGTGTGCAACTAGTAAAAGCTTGAGATACATGTGAGGTGATATGTGAATAGTAATCAAGCACAATTTCTACAAAATTCATCACATAGTTTTGAAAGAGACTATCACCTAAAGAGTTACATCAGATAACTCTCACATCTCCTAGAATAAAAACTTGCAATCATGAAAGTTTCTTGATTTGTCTCATAATGTACACACCAATTTTATTTGATTAGAAACTTATTAAAATAGCCAAGATAATGTACACACCAATTTTATTTGATTGAATTAATTGTAGTTTAATAATGTACACACCAATTTTAGCATTTAATCCGAGGCTACACCTTATGTTCTTTTTGTGCATGTGCTACACTTTCTTGAGCACAAAATCTTATGATATGCACTAAGGTGTTCATGATTGGCTAGTAAATAGTGGTGAGATGGTTATCTATGCTTTCCTTAATAAGTTCAAGTCCAACAAACAAAAACATGTGACATCAAGATCAAGACAGTGATCAAAAACTATAAACATCTTCCCACACAACATGCACTACAAAGCTCAAACTAGTAAAGTGCAATAACTAAACCTCATCCAAGCTAAACAAGGTACATAAACATGTTATGTAAAGATAATATGGCTAACCTTGATTTCAAATCCAAGAAAAAGAATGCAAAACACATTTTTCTTCCCTTTTCTTTTTTTTATTATTTTTGAAAAGAAAAACAAAAAACAACCTAGTATGAAATGCATGAATGTTATGCAATACAAATCCTAGAAAAACAAAGAGAACAAAAACAACAAAGAAGAATGGTCACAAATAGTAGAGCGATGAAGCACAAGGACCATGTCAGAAAGACTTAACTAGATCGAGCCTTTTGCATTCACAACTTTTTAGATGCAACTCTAGCATTGGAGTTATTATTCAGATTAGAATGATGACCAACTCTAGGATTGGAATAAAGGTTTAAAGCCTTTACCAACTCACCAATAAGTATCATGGGATCTTGTACTTGAGGCACAAATACTTTTTGGCTTATTTGCTCGCTTAGCAGCTTGCAACTTGAAACAATTTGGACGAATGTGCCCAGATTTTCCACAAAAATAACAAACCCATGCAGGTCTATCATGCAACTTGTCCTTAGAAGGGTTAGGAGTCTTAGGTTTAGACTCTTGAAGATCAACCTTAATCTTCCTAGGAGGTGTAACTTCTACAGGTTTGACAACCTCACTCACGGGGGGCTCAGAAGAAGAAACAAAGTTTGTGGAATGATTCTTAGTCACAGAGATGCTATCTTCAAAACCTAGACCAGTTTTGTCTAAGGGAGACTTCTGAATACTCAACATGTGTTCAAGTTTGCAACTAGCAGACCTATTTGTTTGTTCTCTAGTAGTAGATAATTCAAGTTCCAAATTTTTAACTTTATCAAGCAATAACATGTTCTCAGTCTTCACCTTATCAAGCAATTCATTAGCATCAAACAGTTTCAAGAGCAAATTCTTCTTATCAAGTTCAAGAGATGCAATAATCTGTAAGTCTAAATCAACATTCATAGCATCCTTTGCAGCAACTTTGCAAAGCTTATTGTAGGCTTCTTGCAAATCTGCATCCTCAAAGAGTTCCCCATCAAAAGGGTTCTCTTCAACAGCAACAATTTCATCAACTACAGCAGTAGCTGTGAAAGTAATGAAGTTTCTATCCTCATCAATACCAGATTCATTGTTAGAAACTTCATCATCACTAAGGGTTACAGCCATAGCCTTACCCTTAGACTTCAAGAAAGTAGGACATTCTGATTTCACATGACCATACCCTTGACAACTAAAACATTGTTGACCCATAGAATTATTAGAGGTTTGACCTACTTTCTCTTTAGGTTTTTCAGTGTTATTCACCTTAGTGGGATCATTCCTCCTAAAATTTCTAAGTTTAGCATTATTTTTACCTCTTGCCCTTCTGTTGTTGTTCCTAAGAAAGTTTCTAAAGTGCTTGGCAAGATAAATAATCTCTGTAGCAGAGAGTTCATCATCAAATCCATTCACATCTACATCATCAACAGACTTAAGAGCCATTGATTTGGATTTGCTTGTCTTAGGTAGGTCCAACTCATACGACTGAAGAGATCCTACAAGTTCATCAACAGGGATGGAGTCCACATCATTGCTTTCAGTGATGGCAGTCACTTTGAGTCTAAAGTCCTTAGTCAAAGATCTAAGAATCTTCCTAATAATTTTAGGTTGATCATAGATTTCACCCAAATTATAAGCAGAGTTAACAATATCATTCAGTTTAGCATAGAATTCATCAAAACTTTCATCATTAGACATTCTAATACTTTCAAACCTAGTAGTTAACTGCTACAATTTGTTAATCTTAACTGCCTTTGTGCCTTCATGCACAGTTTGGAGAATATTCCATACAGTATGAGCAACCTCAACATTTGAGATTCTCTTGAATTCCTCCATAGAAACAGCATTAAAAATAGCATTCATGGCTTTGCTATTAAAAGCGGCTGCTTCTTTCTGAGAAGTTCGCATTGCCCTCAACTTTGTGTGATAAAAGGGTCCCATTAGCTCCAATTGGGCTCATCTGGGCTCCAAAGATTTTCAGTGGTGGCCCACTAGCTAGCCGTGTTTGATTTTGACCCCCCCCCCCCTCCGGAGATCAGCTCTCCCCTTATTTTTGCTTCAACACAAAATAGAGAAAAATACTCTATTGTGTTTGCTTTCGGCTTCCATTATTAATTGGTGGGGTTTTCGGCTTCAATTTAGGCACAATGTTACATTGGGGCCCAGTTATGATTTCAATTTTCAGACTTGGGTCCACACCATTTGGTTTTTCAATCTATCTTTGATGGGCTTTTCCATTTTTTAGATTTTTTTATGCTAAAAAAAAAAAAAAAAAAAAAAAAAAAAAAAAAGAAAAGAAGAAAGAAAGTTTGATGAAATATTTGCAGCCGTCTATTTGGCTTAGATCTTTTTATAGGTGAAAAAGAAATGATTCACATTATTGAAGATGTAGTGTAACTATTGGTCCAACTTCACATTGCCCATGTTTGGTAATTGTTCACTCTTAGACCAAGTTCAATGCTCTCAAACTCTTATAAGTAAACATGAACTTTCTAGGAAGTACAAATAGTTAATCTAAGTCCAAGTTTTTTTTGGATTGCAGCCCTTCGGGTTCTCTGGCCCAGTGTGAACATAAAGTGGTACAAGTTTAGTAGGAATCTTATTTTTTTAACTTGAGATAAAGGAATGCTATTATAACTGTTAAAGAACCTGTTTTTTATTTTTATTTTTTTTATTTTTTAAGTTATTAGAGGTCTTGGCCCAGTGGTATTAGAAATATATAAGTTTGTGCTTCTGGAATATTGTTTAGCACTAGTGAACAAATTTAGAATCTAAATGCGTGTATGTTAGGTTTGTTTGTTTGTTTTATTTAACCCTATTAAATAGTTATGTTTTATATATAATTATTAATTAAGCTCGTTAAGTAGTGGTAGAATACACAATGTTTCAATGAAATCAATGTCAAATCAATTCTAAGATTTAGGGATAGACACAACAATTTTATAGAAGACAGGAGGAAATTGGTGAGGAATCTTCCACGAGGAAGATTTTGTAATTCATTATACCTTTACGTACCCTGGAAATTTAATGATTATAATATATAAGCTTGTTGGCTTTAATGATTTTTTTTTCTTTTTTCTGGTCTCAAGTTGTTAAATTTAACTTTTTGTTTTTTGTTTTGAGAAAGCACCAACAAAAGTCAACAGTAATGAATGTGTTGGAAATTTACGGGGTTTTAATGCTCTTGTTTGTCAAGTCTGAGAATTAATTTAGGTTTATATATATTCTTTTCTTGTTGGCAGATTGCAAAAAGAAGAGGCACTATAAGTTTGTGTGATCAAAGCAAGTGAAGTTGGTGAAAGACTTAAGGTACTCTCTCTCTCTCTCTCTCTCTCTCTCTGTGTTTGTGGTGGATTGTTGAATTGGGGCAAGCACGTGGCTTGCATGGAGTAATAAGGTGGTTTTAGCTGATATTGGGAGTGTTGACTATTTTGTGTAATATTGGATGATTGTTGTTGAGTTGTTTTTATTTGATCAATTCATTTTAAGGGCTTCTCTCTATCTTTTTCACACATGTGGAACGCTAAAATGGAATTGCATATTTAAAGAGATGTCCATTCCTAAAGAATATTGCTAGTAATGATGTTATAGTTACCAAATGTATTGATAACTTTTCTATGCATTTAAATTCATTGTTTGATTAGGAACATAACTAAAAGGGAATGCTTAAAGATGATTTGTTTTTTAAATTAAAGTGAAATTGTGTGTTAACTCTTGGTTTGTGTTTTCATGAAATCACATTATAGGTATTTCTTGTAAACCACTTTATAGCAATTGAAAAGAGTTGGATGAAAATTACCAATAGAAGGTCGCGAGAATATTTAGATGGAGTCCAACAGTTTTTGAATTTTGCATCTAACCATGCACACCCGGATGGAATGATTTCATGTCTGTGCAAAAAATGCATGCATACAAATTCATGGCCTATAGATGTTGTACAGGCTCACTTAGTGTCAAAAGGGATTTGTAGGGGTTATAACTCTTGGATTTTTAATGGGGAATCATCGTCTGCAAAGACTTCTACTGAAATTCCTAATAGTCATGTCTAAGAAAACCCGATAGAGTATGCCGATCTTCGTAACATGTTGCATGACATGTTCCCCATACAAGATATGGCATCTGGGCCAACGGAAGAAGTCCCTAGTGTGCACCAACCCACAGAAGGTCCTGCAGAAGGTCCTAATGAAGATGCACTTCAGTTTATGAAATTGCTTGAAGATGCTAATCAACCTTGTTATGAAGGTTGTAAGCATTTTAGCAAATTGTCAGCCATTGTACATTTGTACCACATGAAATGTCTTAATGGTTGGACCAACAAATCATTTACTATGTTGCTACAATTTTTGCTTGATTTTCTTCCTTCAAATGCTAAGTTGCCAAAAGATTATTATGAGGCTAAGAGGATTATTAAGGATCTGGGCTTGAGCTATGAGAAGATTCATGCTTGTCCTAAAGATTGTATTTTATATTGGAAGGACAATGCCAACCTTGAAGCTTGTCCAAACTGTAACCTTTCAAGATGGGAAAGTAATGAGTCTAAAGGTCAACAAAGTACTAATGCTTCCTCTAAGAGAAGAAAAAAGAAAGCTGCAAAGATCCTACGGTGATTCCCCTTAAAGCCAAGATTGAAGTGATTATTTATGTCTCATGAAATAGCCAATCATATGAAGTGGCATGCTAATGGTCGTGTGAATGATGGGTTAATGAGGCATCCTGCTGATTTTGAAGCTTGGAAATCATTTAACTCTAAGTACATAGAGTTCTCATCCGAGCCTTGTAATATAAGGCTTGGATTAGCAGTCGATGGATTCAACCCGTATGGAAATATGAGTACTACTCATAGTACATGGCCTATCATTTTGATCCCATACAATCTCCTTCCATGGATGTGCATGAAAATGTCTTATTTCATGCTATCATTATTGATTCCCGATCCAACCTCACTTGGGAACGATATAGATGTGTACTTACAATCCCTAGTAGAAGAATTGAAGGAGTTATGGGATGTTGGAGTAGAAATGTTTGATGTGTCTTCCAAAAAATCATTCCAAATGCATGTTGCATTATTGTGGACCATAAATGATTTTCCTGCATATGGTGATATCTCGGGTTGGAGTACCAAAGGTTCTCTTGCATGTCCCTTTTGTAACTATGATAGTCAGTCTCGTTGGTTAAGCTATGGAAGGAAATTTAGTTACATTGGACACAGGCAATTCTTGGATAGTGGTATTGTATTACATTTGTGGTATTGTGTTAGTAGAGCTAAAACTATTACAGGTTTTAAACAGGTTTGAACAATATATTTGTAACAAGTCTGAACAATATATTTGATGTAAACAGTGGTTTTAAAGCCCACTGGGGGAAAAAAAAAAAAAAAAAAAGAACCTATAGCGGCGGTCAAAAAGCGCCGCAATAGGTGCACATTTTATGTTTCAAATGAAACCCTATAGCGACTCTTATGCCCGCCGCTAAAGGTATGAACATATAGCGGCGGGCATAAATGCCGCTAAAGGTACAAACATATAGCGGCAGTTTTACCTGCCGCTAAAAGTGCAATTAGTCCGTTTTAATTGATTGCTTATAGCGGCGTTGTGTGCCCGCTGCTAAAGGTGGACACCAATAGCGGCGTACATAACCCGTCACTAAAAGTCAATTAACACGAATTCAAACGTCGTATGGCGGCGGTTTTATGCCCGCTGCAATAAACCAAAACCGCTGCTAAAAGGTGTATCTACAGCGGCGCTTTTTGTTACCGCCGCAATAGATCTATAGTGGCACTGCAACGGTGGCAGGAAGAACCGCTGCAATAGCACCCATTGCTAAAGGTCAAATGTACCTTTAGAGGCGATTTTTGGCCCGCCGTAATAGGTCGTTTTTTTTTGTAGTGATTGACAATGAATGACTTAACTCTCAAATTTGTTTCCTTTAATACTTTATTCAATTCTCTCTATCATCGATATAATATTTAAAAGTTAAAGAATAGCATTAATTGTTTCTATATTCTTGTTCAGCCATATTAACATGGCGTTTCAGTTCAAGTTTAATTTTATTAGGTCGATTTTGGTCCACTTAGATCCAATTCAGTCCATTTTGGTCCACTTATATCCAATTCAGTCCATTTAGGCCAATTCGATCCACTTTGGCCCATTTCTGTCTAATTTGGTCTATTAGGTCCAATTTGGTACACTTTGATCTAATTGGTCAATTCGGTCCACTTCGGGCCATTCAATCCATTTGGGCCAGTTCGATCCACTTCATCCCATTTCCGTCCATTTGGTTCAATTCGGTTCATTTAGTCCACCTTGGTCTAGTTTGGTCAATTCTGGTCCACTTTGGTCGAGTCGGTCTATTTTGATCTATTTGGTCCATTCAGGCCAGTTTGATCTACTTCGGCCCATTTCCATGCATTTGATCCAATTCAGTCCACGTCAGTCTGTCCTGTCAATTTCGATACCCTTACTTAAGAATGGAAAAAGATAAGTTTGGGTTGAAAGTACCTATTCTAAATCTAAATTTATTAACAAATATAGATCTCAAATTCATTCTAAATTATATTAATTTAATTTCAAATTTGTTTCACATATATTTAATGAAGAAATCTTTTTCAGCTTCATACATGTTTGGAGTCCAATGGTCCAACCACCAATAAAAAGGTAGCACATGTCTAATCATGTGTATTGTATATGACTCACTTAGTTAGTTGGGTTATGTGAGTTGTGCATTGCTCATGATAAGAACACGTGTTATTTTCCCATTGATGATTGGAACTCAAAACTTCAAATATGTTTGAAGCCAAATAAACTATTGTAAATTGATGCTATTAAATTGTGAGGATTTTCCTTCATCACATAAGTGATAGGATCTAGAATCTGGTTTAGGCCCAAATTTATTTTTAATCAATTGCATAAAATAGTGCTGAGTCAAAAAAGAAGAAGCATACAAAACCTTTTAAAGAGTCCCAAAATTACATCAAACATATAGAAAGAAAATAAACTCATGATAAGATTAAATGAATGTGATTGATGGGCTCGAATCACACTAGTATTCTGCAGTTGGATGATGATTGTTAGGAAAATGCAAAGAAACAACCACCTTAATTGGATACTGGTGGAAAAAAGACCATCTCTGGTCTTCGGTGTTATAAAGTGAGGTTGACCTACCACTTCTCACAATTCAAACTAGCACTGCAGCAGCAGAAGGCAGTGGAAGCCAGCACACTATGTTGGAGCTGGAGTAGTGCCATAATAAACTAATCAAGAGTGGTTAGGAAGGAAATTTCATTATCATAATATTGAATTTCTGTCTCAATCTATATTCATGCATGTTGCGCGCTCTCTCCAGAGTAATGACAGGGTAATGATGACAGTATTAGTGGGATATGATTTCCGTAGTCAATACGTAAAAATATTATTGGATCTTAAAATGAAAGTTTGTCAAATTTGTTCTCCTGGGCTGGCATTTATGTTGGGAAAAAATTCTATATACCTGTGAATAAATTTCAGCAAGTACAGCGGAAGTATAACTACACAAGAACACAAAGATTTACGTGGAAACATTTTCTTCATGAAAGGAAAAACTACGGGACAAACTCCGAATAATTTCACTATATTAAATAGAGATTACAACACTTAGAGATACACTTGAGCGAAAAAAAAACTCTTTTTCTTTTCACTCACTGTGTATCTCTCACAATTTTCTCTTACTCTCTCTATTTTTCTCTTCTCTTTTACTTGCTCTCACTCACACAGTTCTTCAAAACTGCAGTGTCCTCAGTCTCACTCACTGGAGGGCCGTTTGGTAACGTTGTTCTAATAACGTTGTTTGTATTTTTTGAAAATACGTATGAGAAAAAAAGTGTGTAAAAATATATATAATATTGTTTAAAAACTAAAAACACGTTTAAACACATATATCATCGGCGCTGGAACTTCACTTCTCCTCTTTACCAAATGGCCGAATGGCCTTTCCTTTTATTTTTTTCACCTTTTTCTTCTTTCCTTCCTTCTACCCTCTTCGCATCAAGTCACAATAAATGCAAAGCAGCTTGTCTTGACTTTTGTACATAAAGATGATTTCAATCTTTCTCATTGGAAAGCTTCTCCAGCAAGTTCAATTTGCTTTGCTGACTTCTTAGTCATTTTTCAACAAGCTCTTTTAATGAGCTAAGACAAAGTGTGGGCTGGACCCACGTGGTGTAATGCACACCCAACAGTTTGGTGGCATGTGTTTGTGTCAAAATTAAATACGTGTAGAACATTATTAGATTTTTTTTTTTTTTTTTTTTGAGAAGAACATTATTAGAGTTTGAATGAATGTTTTGCAACCATGACTTACTAAAAGGCAAAGTCCATGACTAAATATGGTCCTAACACAGAACAGGAAGAAATTGCTATTCCTGGGCCTGGGTATGGTGTTGCATGTGCTTGTGGCCTTTTGAACTTTGACTCTCTAATATGTAATAAAGGAAAAAGACTAAAGAAATTGCAGAGAAACATACAAACATGAAACATGGCTGGGTATATATAATGTTGTAAGGTTGAATTTATTCAACCATCTAATTGGCTTTATTCCGTGCCAAATTTGCTTGTAATTCAGCATTTAGTAACCCTGTATTTAGGTGGGTTTGTTGTAAGGGTAATGAGTGAGATAGAGTGAAGTTTGCTCAAGAGTGTGCAAGAAAACAGAGACTCGCGGCTGGGACTCGCGGGTGGACTCGCGGCTGCAAGCCGCCAGAAGCTGCACTCGTGCCAAGCATGCTGGAAGATGAACAGTCATGCTAGCTGGAGCACTACAGGACAAAACAGGACAACTGGCCATACGGTTAACTCGCGACTGGATCTCGCGACTTGGTCAAGCCGCGAGGTCAAGCCGCGAGCCACCCCTGTTTTGTAAAATCCTGACGTTTCACATTCCTCTCCCACTCCAGTATAAATACCCCTTTAACCCACGATTGAAAGAGAGCTTCCAGAGAGAATTTTGAGAGAGAAACCCTAAAGAAAAACAAGATTGTTTCACACACAATCCCTACCTTAGAGTCTCATCATATTCCTCAACTCTCTTCCTCTCCATTGTAAAATCCTTGAGAGGCATTATACCAAACCTGATTCTCACCATCATCATCTTTGTGAGACAGTCGTTTTGGAGTTCTGGGAAGCAGTTAGGAAGGAGCCAATCTTCATTGGTTGATGCTATGGTTTAGTAGCGGAATCCGAGAAGCTAGAAAAGAAAAAGGTTCGGCGCAACCTCGTTGGAGCAAGAAGCTTGGAGGGCTTAGGTGCACTGGGTAGATTAGGTTTGGAGGGTCTATTGCTGTCCTTGTATCCCAACTGTATTTTCTAGTGGATTGATTACCGCTTGGAGGGCGGCGGAGAGGTTTTTCGCCGAGGTCTTCGGTTTCCTCTTCGATAACACATCGCGTGTTGTCTTTGTGTTTGCATCTTCCTTCCTCTCTATCTTTGCCTTTATATTATTTGCTGTGATTTTATTTTGTTATGGCTTAGATAGTATTTAACCTATTTCACATTATAGCATATGTTAAGTTTCCGCACACTTGTTGTTTGACATAATGCTTGTGTTGGTTAAGTTAATTTTTGGGGGTCTAAACGTTCAAAAGTGTTTTGTACACGTTTTTGAACTTTCAAATGTTATTCTTCCACAAGGCAACGTGAGGCTTGAGCTGAAGAGAGGCTTCCACCTATAGGTTTTCTTGTACTTTTACTGCCCTATATTTCTTTCATGGAGCTTGTTTTTCACCGGTAAAACTAAATTAGAAGGCAGCACCTTTTTTGTTAAATTTATATTGTTTGGCATGTACGTTTAGCTATCAAAGATCAAAGCTTATGTTGTTTATTTGTGTGTGTGTGTGTGAACAAACAAGAGAGAGGGATGGAGAGCCTTTTTTATTTTTCACTCCCCTGTTGTGTGTAGACCTCCATATTTAGATGCAATTATGCAAATGTATATTAAATATGTCTCCAAAAAGTGCTAGAGCTACAATCAATTTCTTTTGCAAGCTAAATATTCATGCATCATACAATGAAGGAGAAAATATGACATACATGCATAGAATATATGTATCATTACACTTATAATGTATGGGTCTCATACAACTATAGAGTTCATACACTATGAGCTAGGTTTATACATCGTTAAAGGAATGATGCATAATAAATGCATGAGATAATTATTGCAATCAATTAGATGTCTTCAAACTAACTTTTAAGTCTCCAGCCTCCACAAGAAGATTAGATTGAGATCAATGAATAGTGTATAATGAAACAAACATTTATAAACTGCACCACTCCAATATTTATTAAGAACGTTTCTTCTTGATGAATAATACTCCTTTGTTCCCATTTTGGATTTTTCATTTTATACTTCATCCAACATAACTTGTCATATATTCTTTTCTCATTCCTTATAAAATAATCGGTGTTTAAAATAGCAAGGAAAAAAATCATTGTCACATGACAACTTGTAATTGTTGGAGTATATAAAATGAAATACCTAAAATGGGACAGAAAATTTCCATTCCTTTTGGATGTCTATCACATCTATATTTCGTTACAATCGATGTATGGTGATATATCGTGTGATTCCTAAATCTTAACTAATAAACCAGCTAGGTAGAGAACAACTTTACAACCACAATTGTAGTGGAATATTATGAAGTAAAATAAGATCGATGTCTTTTTGACTTCCCATCTAACTGTATGTACGATATTTTATTTTCTTAATATGTTGTGATAAGTTCTTTGATATAACAATCATGTGGAAATATGGAGAACCTTTTTTGAGTTTGGTATCAATTTCTTTTTTTATTTTTTTAAATATGTTTGTGATAAGTTTTTTAATGTGACAATCAGGTGAAAATATGGAAAAGTTAACTTACATAAGAGATGAGGAAAAATTATATGAAGCTATCACTATAAAACATGGACGAGGGCTAATATGGAGAAGGAAGACTATTCCGAAGAATGCTGAACCACCACCACCAGGTCCTCCAAGGAACAAAGGCCAAAACCCCTAGCTAGTACGCAAATACCAATGTCAAAAGAGAATATTGCATATTGGTATTTTGGTTCACTTGTAAGATTCCAATAATCTCTAGAAAATTGACTTGTTATTTGTGTAATAACACATTATGAGAATGAAGATTAGGGTTGGTTGAACCCTAGGCCACTTAGTCAATGGGCTAAGATCCTAAATAGAAGAAGGCGACCTATATGATAGGCCAAGAATGTATTAACCTCTTGTGATAGATTAATCAATTAATTAGTCAAGTTGATTAATTAATCAGATTAACATACAATATGCGTGACAGCACAAACAAATCACCAATTAAACTAAACATGCAGCGAAAATTAAATTGACACGGTGATTTGTTTACGAATGGGGAAAACCTACACGGTAAAAACCCTACTGGGTGATTTTAAAGTCACCACTCCCGAGAATTCATTATTATCAAAACAAGCGGTTACAAGTAATGGAATCCTAGTACCTTATACCAACTTACAGTTGAACCCTTACCCCAATGCCTAATTGGACTTGTTCTGTAGTGACAATCTCTCATTTTAATGCACGGCTTCCAGTACGTGACTAACCAATTGTGCAGATCTCACTAGCTAATTCATTTTTAACATCATTGTTTTCAGTTTCAATATTATTAGTAGTGTTGGGCTTTGTGGAGCCTAGTTTTGTTTGATCCGGTTTGACGACCCGACCCGACCTGAATAATATTGCGTGGTTTTTAATGGGAGATTTACTGAGGCTTAGTCCATGGAGCGGAGGCTTGGGGGTTGGTTGCCGTGTTTTCATCATGAGCAATAATTTTAGCCGCATCTTGTATTTTTTTCTTCTTCCCTGATAATAGTGAAATCCCTGCAACTCCGTGGACGTAGGCAAATTGCCGAACCACGTAAATATTGTCTTATGCGTTTGATTGCTTTCTTTGGCATGTGTTTTCTCTATTTTTTTTTTTTTTTTTTGTTTCTCACAGGTTGGGATTTTGATTAAATTCCCTACAACTAGGAGAAACAAAAACAGTAGTACTAGTAGAAGCAATACTAGGAGAAAAGAAATCATACCCTAAACTGGTTCGATCAGAAGCCGATTTCTGAAGATTGAGCATCTCATCGAGCTTAGCACTTGAAGTCCCTTTCAACTGAGCTTTGACTTGGAACAGTTTTGCCTTAAGATTTTTGGTCTTCTCAGCCAAGAAATTATTCTCAAATCTCAGTGCTCAATAATCTGATTGGCTTCATCAAACTTTGTAGAGATTTCTTCTCGTTCAAGCTCCACATCACTAAGTTTCTTGGTGGCCAACCTATACAACTTCTCATGCTTTTCTGATACCTTGTATAACTTTGCATAGGCTGTGTGAATGTCATCTTGTTCATCTATCTTCTCAATCTTAGACTCCACCAATTCTTCCTCTTCATCCACATCTTCAACAATCCCTTCAGTAGGATCTACGGTGGCAGTGAAGACATTTAGGATTCCATCATCCTCATTATCGGAGTCATCCTCAGGCTCAGTGTCACTCAAGGTAGCAGCAAGTGCCTTGCTTTTTCCAATGGTCTTGAGATAAGTAGGGCATTCTTGTTTCATGTGACCAAAGCCTTGACACCTAAAGCACTTTGGTCTTGAGGGAACAGTGTACTGACCGCCATCCCTAACATCCTTCTTCCCTTTGTCTCGGCTCTTAGACTAAGAAGAACTCGACTGTCTACGGTCCTTGTCGAAGCCCTTTGCATTGGCATTCTTCATAAACTTATTGAATTGCCTGGTGACGTAGGACTTCATCTTAGAATCTTCATCATCAGAAGACTTATCAGTATTACTGCTCTTGGCTTTCAAAACCATGCTCTTGCTCTTGCTTGATTTCCCTATCCTCATCAAACCTAACTCATAGGTCTGCAGATTTCCAACCAGCTCAGTTAAAGGAATTTTGTCAATGTCCTTTGATTCCTCAATGACAGTGATCTTGGCATGGAATCTCTCGGGTAGAGATCTGAGCACCTTTCTCACAATTTTGGGTTCAGGAATGGTTTCCCAAGATTAAAAGATGAGTTCACTATGTCCTTGAGCTTGGCATAGAACTCATCAAACGACTCATCCTCCTCCATCTTGATCTCTTCAAAGCTTGTAGTGAGCCTCTGAAACTTTGAATCCTTGATAGCCTTGGTTCCTTCATAGGTTGTTTGGAGGATGGTCCATGCTTCCTTTGCAGTTTCAATGGAGGATATCTTCTTGAACTCCTCATTCGTGACTGTATTGAATAGAGCATTCAACGCCCTGCTATTGAAGTTTGCTGCCTTGATCTTAGCATCATCCCAGTCGGTCGGGCGTTTTTGTAGGCTTGGACTAGCCTATTTCCACAACTTGCCACACTTTCTCTTCTAAAGACTGCAAGAAAACTCTCATGCGTACTTTCCAGTATGCATAGTTAGTGCCATCAAATAAAGGAGGTATAATAAGAGACTGTCCTTTATCCATGACAAACAGGGGTCAATGGATTACACAACAAAGATTAACCCTAATCAGAGTGTGCCTGCTCTGATATCACTTGATAGGCCAAAAATGTATTGACCCCTTGTGATAGATTAATCAATTAATTAGCCAAGTTGATTAATTAATCAGATTAACATACAATATGCGTGACAACACAAACAAATCGCCAATTAAACTAAATATGCAGTGGAAATTAAATTGACACGGTGATTTGTTTACGAATGGGGAAAACCTACACGGCAAAAACTCCCACCGGGTGATTTTAAGGTCACCACTCCTGAGAATCCACTATTATCAAAACAAGCAGTTACAAGTAAAGGAATCCCAGTACCTTATACCAACCTACAGTTGAACCCTTACCCCAATACCCAATTGGACTTGTTCTGTAGTGACAATCTCTCCTTTCAATGCACAGCTCCTAGTACGTGACTACCAATTGCGCGGATCCCATAACGCGACTTGATCACCAACTTGAGAATAATGTTGGTTGTAAAGTTCTTCTGTTCATCATACGATGAAGATCATGAAGTTGCTTGGTCACAAAACCCTATGGTGTACAAACACAACAACTTCTTCAAGAGAAAGAAGAATTAGGGCAAACTAGGTTTCCGGTTACACTCTTTCTTTACACTGTGGAATTGTGCTCTTGTGCAACTACTGTAACCTTTTACGACCCTCAAAATAATCCTTATATATGTTTAGGTTTGTGAGAAAAGAAAGCCCAAACATACATTCACGGATTGAATGAAAATAAGCTTGAAAAATTGAACTTCATAAACCTTGATAGATAGCCATCTATCGAGCTAGCTGTTGAGCCACGGGCTTCAGCAGCTTTTAAATCTCGATAGATGCTAGCTGTTGAGTTTTAAAATCCTGCACTTTCTAACTTGATTCTTGGACAGACTTGCATGGCTTTAACACTTGAACTTGAAACCTTGTTTCTTGAAACATTAAACTAATCCTAGATCTACCCAATTATAAGTAAAGTACGTTTTGTCAAAGGATTAGCTAATTACATAAAATGTTGACATATGTTCCTAACATTGAATCACATATGTCCTAACACTATATAATAACATTGATGATTAATTCAGTTGCTGCATAAAGAGCTAAAAGAGAAACACAAGTGAGAGTACTTGTGGTTGCTGTGAATCCAAGAAAGAAGTAGTCCGTGGACTCGGAGCTGTCACGTGGTCGTGGTAGTAAGTTTCCTACTCGAGGTAGTAATAGG
Source organism: Quercus robur (assembly GCF_932294415.1). Taxonomy (NCBI): domain Eukaryota; kingdom Viridiplantae; phylum Streptophyta; class Magnoliopsida; order Fagales; family Fagaceae; genus Quercus; species Quercus robur. The sequence goes on along the minus strand of NC_065543.1, from coordinate 54,554,377 downwards.
ATGTTAGTGGTCTAAGTCGCTATTGTGTAAACTTCAATTCTTTCATAGTGGATCTGTTTTACCTTGAGGATAACTAGGTTAAATCCTCCTCAGGTCTTTTACCGGTTTAGTTTTCCTAGGTCATCATATCTTTGTGTTATTTATTTTCCGCTGCTTTATATGATATGATATTTTTGTGTTCACCTAGATCTGAATAATTTGACTAAGTAATCACTTGGCTAATTAATTAGGTTAATTTGCTTGTGTTTTAAGGGGTCTAAAAACCTACACATAGAATATATGTAGCATTACTCTTACAATGTATGAGTCTTATACAACTATAGAGTTCTTGCACTATGAGGTTTATACATAGTTAAAGGAATGATGCGTAATAGATGCATGAGATAATTATTGTAATCAATTAGATGTCTTCAAACTAACTTTTAAGTCACTAGCCTCCATATAGAAGATTAGATTGAGATCAATGAATGGTATATATAATGAAGCAAACATTTATAAATTGCACCACTCCAATATTCATTAAGAAATTTTTTCATGATGAATAAAACTCCTTTGTTCCCATTTTGGATTTTCATTTTATACTTCATCCAATATAACTTGTCACATATTCTTTTTTCTATAATTGGTGTTTAAAATAGTGGGGAAAAAAAAAAACCACAAACACATGACAACTTGTAATTGTTGGAGTATAAAATGAAATACCTAAAATGGGACAGAAAATTTCCTTTCCTTTTGGATATATCAATTCAACCTCTACAATTCATTACAATCGATGTATGCTGATATATCGTGGGATCCCTAAATCTTAACTAATCAACCTGCAGCGAGGTAGAGAACAACTTTACAACCACAAATATAGTGGAATATTATGAAGTAAAATAAGATCGATGTCTTTTTTTTACTTCCCATCTAACTGTATGTATGATCTTTTAAGTTTGGTATCAATTTACTTTTTATTTTCTTAATATGTTGTGATAAGTTCTTTGATGTAACAATCATGTGAAAATATAGAGAATCTTAAGTTTGGTATCGATTTCTTTTTTATTTTCTGAACATGTTTGTGATAAGTTTTTTGATGTCGCAATCAGGTGAAAATATGGAAAAGTTAATTTATGTAAGAGATGGGGAAAAATTATATGAAGCTGTCATTATAAAACAAAGCAATAGCCCACCTTTACTGTGGGCAATAGACCCACATGAGCGGGGGCTAAGATGGAACATTTACCAGGAAAGACCTCAAGAACCACCACCACCACGTTCTCCAAGGAACCGAGGGCCAATCCCTTAGCTAGTACGCAAATACCAATCTCAAAAGAGAATATTGCACATTGGTATTTTGGTTCACTTGGAAGATTACAATCATCTCTAGAAAATGCAAGATATATATTATCATATTTGACTAGTTAGTTGTGTAATAACACATTATGAGAATGAAGATTAGGGTTGGTTGAACGGTAATAGTGTGTTGAGACACTAGTCTCAACCGATTAAGACTCGATCAAAGGTCAGTCAAAGAAATAATAACTTTCTTATATTGATTCTTGAAACTTGATCATGTACTTGAAAATTATTACAACTCAATCAAGTCATACGTCATGGAATTTGCTAATTAAACCTTACTTATATTAAGAAAAAGAGAGAGAGAGAGAGCATAACAAATTAATGTATTTTGGTGTTAATGGTCTATATCAATGGCCAAAAGTCTTAAATGATTACGTCTTTTATATATATATGAATGATAGATTAACCCTATATTAACCCTAGCCCTTATAATGGGCCTAGGTCCTAAACCCATATCTCTGGCACATTGTGAATCTAAACTTCTATACCAATGATAGGCTGATAGCATATTAATCGTGTTTTAAGATAACATAACTCTAAAAACATTAGGCAGTCAACTTTTTATTTTTTCCTTTTAAATGCTAAGCAATAAAACATTCAACCTGGTTCAAAGAGAATGACTCAATGCATTTACCGTATTATTAGAATATTAATTTTTTATTTATTTAAAATGAATGTACTTTATGGTTCATATCAAAATTACAAATTTAGAAAAGTATCTAATGAAATAAAATCTTAGTGGTGAAATTGATTCTCTCTATTTCAAGTGAAATAGTTAACTTCTCAAAAAAAAAAAAAAAAAAAATTAAATAGTTAAAGATCTTGTTCTACATTTTCCTAATATGATGCACATTGCTTTTGAAGCAATAAATACAGATGAATAAGATTTTCCCCTAATAAAGCACCACACTACATCAGTAAGAATTTCCATTCTTCTTCTTTTTATTTTTATGTTTTTTTCTCCTCCTTTGCTGAATAATAATAAGAATTTCCATTCATTATACTATCAATTAATCTCCCCTCCACATGATGGAGTGATGTGATATTATTATTTTATGCAATTGCCAAAAATTAATTGGGCAACCATGCAGAATAGCTTTACAACCAAAAATTATAATATATAGAGGAAAAGTAAATTCCGAAGAAAAAGGCTTCTATAACAAATTGAAAAGGCTTCTTTTTATTACTTCTCAATTATAATAATAAATGTTAAGTTACAACGTGCAAGAAGGCACAAGCAAATCATCAAATAATTTAGAGTGCAGTGAAAATTAAATTTGACACGATGATTTGTTAACCAACGGGGAAAACCTTCACAAGGCAAAAACCCCATTAGATGAATTTCAGGTCACTATTTCCAAGAATCCACTAATTAAGAACAAACGGTTACAATTATAAGGAATCTTACCACTACCTGAACTATCTCAAAATACCAACTTACAATTGAACCTTTGCGCTAATCTCCAATTAGACTTGATCTTGTAGAGACTTCTTCCTTTGCACAAATCTCCAATCTATAACTAACTCTTTTGCACGAATCTCTAATCCGTATCTAACTCCCGATAACTTGAAGTTTGTTGTTGGATGCAAAGTTCTTCATTACACACTTGTAGAATTAAAGGCAACTTGGTTATAAAACATTGTAAAGTTGTGATTTCCAACTAGCCTTTGTTGTCTTTAATTCTGTGCCAATTTGATTGTAATTTCTTCAATCATTTCCCTGTATTTATGTGGGTTTATTTGTAAGGGATGAGTGTGAGAGATTGGTGAAGAATCAAGCTTCAAAGATGGATCGGTGCAGTTCGTGACTAGCTTGCGAGAAGAATAACCCGCGTAAGGCCATGTGTGAAGCACATGACTGGAAGCTGAAGAATCATGCTAGGCTGTCAAATTCGCGAGTACTTCGCGAGAAAGGCCATCTCATGAGGTATCCGCGAAACTCTCTGTTTGGCAAAAAGAAAAGGTGCTTTACCAAGTTTTTTACCCACACTATATATACCCTTATTATCCACGAAATGTTAGGAGTGCTTTTCAGAGAGAAAACCCTAGCAAATACACTTGAGAGTTAGAGATTGTTATACCCACAATCATCTACACATTTTCTCTTAGTTTTCCTCTACTCCTACCTCTCCATCTCTTCATCCTTGAAAGGTTCTTAGCCCAAACACTTACCACACCCAATTTGAGTATTGAGTCAAGTTTTGGTGCTATTGGGAAGTATTGGAAGGAGCCATTAAGTAGTGGATGCAATCGGGCTAAATTACGGGATCTAGAAAGCTAGTGAAGACAAGACTTCGAGAAATCCGTTGGTAGCAGGAGCTTGGAGGGTTCAAGTACATGGGGTAGATCAGGCTTGGAGGGTTTTTTGTTATTCGTGTACTCCAACTTTATGTACTAGTGGATTGATTTCAACTTGGAGGGTCACGGAGAGGTTTTTCGCCGAATTCTTCAGTTTCCTCTTCGATAACACGTCTTGGTGTTATCTTGTGTTTGCATCTCTCTTCCCTACTCTTTAAGCTTTCCTTTTATTGTTCATTGTGGTTGGATATGGTTTAGAGTAGTGTTACCGATTTATTGCGCATATTTACTCTTGTTCCACACTTTGTTAAGTTAGAGTAAAAGCAATCTAATCATAATTTTTAATTTGGGGTCTGAACAAGCTCTAGTGTTTCCACACTAATTTGAGCTTTCAAACCTTAAGGCACATAAGAACGCAGTAGTTTCACAAGAAGTAGGTAGATTCTCTGTGTGAGTCTCTGTGTATGATGATGAAAGTAAAATAAAGCTTTTATATCATCCAGCATGTTAGAGAACAAAACCCTAAAAAAACCAAGTAATCATGGGCTGAAAATTAGATTTAAAATTCTGAATCTGCGAAGCTCGATAGATCGAGAAGTATCAAGGTTCATTAATTTTCAATAGATAGAGGTATTGAGATAGGTGTTGGGATACCTATTTTCAACTTTTAACACTTTTTTTTTTGTGTGTGTGTGTGTGTGTGTGCAGTCTTCATGTCTTCAATACTACCACTTGAAAAACTTCTTGAAAGTACTTCATGATATTCTTGAATCCACTTAGAACTACCCAAACTTAAGTAAAATGCGTTTTGTTATAAAATATGCGAATTGCATAAAAATACGACCCTAACAATAAATATTTTGTTCAGTGTCCTTAAAGGTTATTGTACGAAATATATCTCTCTTGATGACAATGTATATCGACACCAGCTCCCTAAGGGCCCAGAAAGCACCAACCCTAATAGGCATTTCTTGTGTTTCATGTATTAGAGAGGACTTAACATCATCAAAAGAATACTATCAACGTCAAAATTATATTAGTGCAAATGTCATATCGGCTTCAACCATTTAGTATATAATACATTAATGTATATGTATTATGATCCATGAACTTTCTTTACATTTTGAAAACAAATTTAATTAAAAGAAATTCAAGGGACAAAGACGAAGTCTTTCATACACCATTGCACAAAGGATTAAACAATAAAACCCTTGATGGTATTCTTTCCTCAGCCTAGCTCCTTTATGCCTTGCAAACTTACTAACCCTTTGAGCCGTCGTACAGTGGTCAGTTGGAGAAACTTTTCACCAGATCAAATTAGAGGAAAAATTATGTTATTTTAGTAATTCAATCAAGGTCATAAGAGTCAAACATTTATATATAGTATTAGATAAAGGCCATGGCTTTCTTAACCATTTTTTTTTAGGTTGTTAAGGAAAATATTTTAAAAGCATCTAGCAAATAGAGAGGCTTTTCAATGTTTTTCTTTCGAGAGGCTGTATAGTGGGAGCCAAAGTTTCGGATTGATGAAGATTTAAGACTCGATAGACTTGGTGATTGGAACAAGGCTACTATGTTTGAAACATAGTTGGACTCAAATGAGGAGATTCTTTCAATATTATTAGAAATGAAGTGAGGCTTAGATTATGTGGGACCAAGAAGTTTAAAGACCCCTTGCAAATAGAGTAAATGAGTAATATATATGTGGGCTTTGAATTAGCGTGCATGTGTATGTTCTTAGTCAAGCTTGTTTGTTGTTTTGCATTGTGCAGCCAACTGCTACTTGTATGACATTTTGTCATGTGTTTCAATAAAATGATGCACATTAAATAATTTTTTTTTTAAAAAAAAGCCCCCGCGACAAGTATCTGATACCCCAAATCATTTGAAAATTGAAGCCAAAATCGACCAATTCCGCCCTTATTTGCAATCCAAGGAAGTCAAATGCTAGCAAATATTTGGACTCATATGTGCAACATGAAATGAATCTTTGCTTTCATATGTCGAAGACCAAATGTAAAATATAAAACAATATGGTATCTCTTTCGAAGAGGTTGACAAAAGATATAAGAAGTGTTTGAGACAATAAGAAATTGAGGGGTTTTATTCAATAATGTACTACGCTCATAACTTACATGCATGATACCTTGATATTGGCTCATCAGGTTACTCTGACCATTTCGTTATGATATATATTTAACAACTTAAAGGTCACCGGTATATACCTATAAACGTAATAGGATAATAAAGGGTAGTTTTAGGACTACAAATTATTTCACAAATTTTATAACACGACTTTGATTTGACAGATTATGAGTGATTAACCATCATTCACGCATGGATGACCCATCATTTTTTTCTTCACCAATCACACTTCGACAAATTACAGTTATGACAAGAAGTTGTGAAAAATTATATGATCCTAGACTTTTCCAATAATAAATGGTAAATTATATCCAATTTGACCAAGTAAAGAAAAAGGACTAAAAAATGAAACTGCACACAAAGAAACTAACCAGGATGCATATATATATATATATATATATATAGTGATATTCACGTGTCTCTTCCACAAGACAACATGAGCTTCGAGGCCAACAGATCCCTCATTGGTTTTCATGTACTAACCATTCTCGCATCGAACTTGTTTTTAACTTCTGGTAAGATCGAGTTTTAAACTTTTTCTCTCAAATTTTGTATTGTTCCACACACGCATATAAGTTGTATCTTCACATTTATTGTTTTACAATAATTTAATTTAATAAATATAAATATGATACAAACAAAACAAAAAAAAAAAAATATATATATATATATATATAAATATGATGAAAATTATGAAGTTCATCAATACAAGACTACCAGAGATTTTTGTTGTTATATAAGCCATATTTATTTCAATTGTACTTTGTTTATGATATTTCAAACCTGGTATCTATTTGTAGTTTGTATTGTCTAAATATGTTTTGGTAATTTCTTTGATGTAACAATCAGGTGAGAAGATGGAGAAGCTAATTTATGCAAGAGATGGAAAAGAATTGTATAGAGTTGTTGTTGTTGTTGTTTTTTTTTTTTTTTGAGGAAATATAGAGTTGTTGTTATAAACAAAGAAAAGGCCGACCTTTCAGCTGGGCAAAACTATCCGCTAAAATACTTCCTCAACAACCGCCACCAGCTCCTGGGGTGAACTATGAGCAATTACCGTAATAGTCCTTCCTATATTTCATATATTAGACATCTCTTATACTATATATGGGGAGTACGATATATAGTACAATACATGTTTCTCAAAAAAAAAAAAAAAAAAATGAATGCAGTGGAATGATATGTAGTACGATGTATATATTTTTTGTAGATTGTCTAAGGTTTATAAGGGGAAAAAAAAATGAATAGAGAGAAATATAAAAATTTAATATAGAACAAGTGTCTCTAGACTTTCTTAAGAATTTGGATATTCAGAAGTCAAAGCTATTTAGTTTTTTTGGGTAATTTGGTCTTTTAGCGAAGGTGAATAATTTAAGAGTATTTTTGAAAATTCTATTTTCAGAGAACTATCAGAAGCCCTAAATGGCTTTTATATAAATATGTATTTTTCTAGACTGAATTCCTAGAGAATTTCTTTAATTTTAGGTGGATAATATTCCAGGTTTTGTTTTTTTCTTTTTTTTTAAGAAATAATTACAACATGCTGCTAACCTCGCAGCTCGAACCCTTTCCCCCCTAGACCCCCAAGCACTTTATACATGGGGAGGTGCCAATTCAGCTACAAGACCTTTGACAGATTTTGTTTTTACTTGATTCATCAGATTAAGTTAAAACAATATTAAGCCTCATGCGTTTCCCTTCTACATTATAAGGTGAACATGAATAATGAATTGCTATATCTTTATTGGACTACTATTAGAAATGCATTCCCAAGGCCGATATGTTTTGCAATTCAATTTAGAAATTTGAAGCCTTCCATATATATACCCTATTTGTGGGCTCATGGGTTTTGCAAATACACCAAGCTTACTTCCAAAATTTCCCATTGAATTCAAAATAGGTAAAAAAAATCCTTTCTTGCCCTCCCAACCTGCACTTGTATGTGTTTGGATTGGGCTATACTTGCCCATCAATGTCTAGTCCAGTATTGAGGATTAGGCCTTCATTAACTTCTGGGTGATGCTTGCCGTGTTGGGCTTTATTGTAGTAGGCCTAAAAAATAAATTGGCCTCCAACACCTCCCCAATGAAGAACATTTAACTTTCACTGTTAAACAATTGCACTCTGTTTATGGTCTATGTAATGTGCTATCATCCAGAAAGTCAATTAAAGTTTTGGGCTTGTGGGTTATGTGCAAGTTAAATCTGGTAGATCTCCTTTGAAAATATTACCTAACAAATCTAATGCTTCTATTAATAGGTTGTAATATCAAATAAGTTGAATCTTCCTTCCACGAAAGTTAAAAACTTAATTCTATCACAGTTCATACTTAATCCTCTATGATCAATGCAACTAGCACAGGTGACAAAGCACATCACACTCTTATATAAATAACAATTTCATTTTGATTAACCAAACATTATTTTTGTTTAACTAGCTAGTTTCTCTTTGGAGGAAAGCAGAGGGCAGTGGAGACCACTGGAAATCAAATCACAGTGATTGCTATCTAATTTATTATTCACAACAACCCCACCTCTTTCAAGAATCCCACATATTAAATATAGAGTGGCCTGTAGCCGACATTTTTGTGTCAAAATTAAGTACCTTTTCAACCATGGCGTGCTAAAAGGCAAAGTCCTAACACAAGAACAGGAATAAATTGCTATTCCTGGGCATGTGCTTGTAGCCTTTTGAACTTTGACGCTATAATATAGGAAAAGGACTAAAGAAACTGTAGAGAAACATACAAACATGAAACATGGCTGGGTATATATAATGATATTTCTGTAACCAGTTTTCTTCCACAAGGCAACATGAGGCTTGAGCTGAAGAGAGGCCTCATCCTAGCTTTTCTTGTACTTATTACCTTATTTCTTTCGTGGAGCTTGTTTTTCACCGGTAAGACTAATAGCAGCACCTTTTTCGTTAAATTTATATTGTTTGGCATGTATGTTTAGCTATCAAAGATCAAAGCTTATGTTGTTTATTTATGTGTGTGTGTGTGTGTGAACGAAACAGAGAGAGGAATGGAGAGCTTTTCTATTTTTCACTCCCCTGTTGTGTGTAGACCTCCATATTTAGATGCAAATGTCTATTAAATATGTCTCCAAAAAGTACTAGAGCTACAATCCTTTTCTTTAATTTGCTAGCTAAATATTCATGCATCATACAGTGACGGAGAAAACATGACATGCATGCAACTATAGAATTCATACCCTATGCGGTTTATACGTTGTGAAAGGAATGATGCATATTAGATGCATGAGATAATTATTGCAATCAATTAGATGTATTCAAACTAACTTTTAAGTCTCCAGCCTCCCTATAGACAATTAGATTGAGATCAATGATTAGTGAATAGTGTATAATGAAGCAAACATTTATAAATTGCACCATTCCAATATTCATTAAGAATATTTCTTCTTGATGAATAAAATTCCGGTGTTCCCATTTTGGATTTTCCATTTTATACTTCATCCAACATAACTTGGCACAACATATTTATTTCTTTATAAAATAACCGGTGTTTAAAATTGAAGGGAAAAAAAACCACAAACACATGACAACTTGTAATTGTTTGGAGTATAAAATGAAATAACTAATATGGGACAGAAAATTTCTATTTCTTTTGGATATATCAATTTAACCTCTATAATTTGTTATGATTGATGTATGATGATATATCGTGGGATTCATAAATCTTAGCTCATCAACCAACTAGGTCGAGAACAACCTTACAACCACAAATGTAGTGGAATATTATGAATACAATAAGATGGATGTCTTTTTTACTTCCTAACTAACTGTATGTACGATCGTTTAAGTTTGGTATCAATTTATTTTTTATTTTCTGAATATGTTGTGAAAGTTCTTTGATCTAACATTCATGTGATCAAAATATGTAGAATATTTTTAGTTTGGTATCAATTTCTTTTTTATTTTGAATGTGTTATGATAAGTTCTTTGATGTAATAATCAGGTGAAAAAATAGAGAAGTTAACTTACGTAAGAGATGAGGAAAAATTATATGAAGCGGTCATTGTAAAACAAATCAATAGCCCACCTTTACCATGGGCAAAAGACCCACATGAGCGAGGGCTAAGACAGGAACTCAAGAGGAAAAGACCTCAACCACCATCACCACGTCGTCCAGGGAACCCAGGGCCAAACCCCTAGCTAGCATGCAAATACCAATGTCAAAAGAGAATATTGCACATTGGTATTTTGGTTCACTTGGAAGATTACAATCATCTCTAGAAAATGCGAGATATATGTATTATCATGTTTGACTTGTTATTTGTGTAATATATAACACATTATTAGAATGAAAATTAGGGCAGGTTGAACCCTAGGCCACTTAGTCAATGGCCTAAGATCCTAAATAGAAGAAGGCCACCTATGTAATAAATTATATTTTATCTATCTCTCTAATAGTGTGGCAAAAATAAAATAAAATAAAATAATAATAATTAAGGAAAAAAAGGCATCCCCTCTATTGGCCAATAGAATGTACTTTTTATTTATCTTAAAGTGTAAAAATTTTAATAGATAAAGATTATTTTTAAATAATTCCCCCTCTCTTTGAATGTTGTGAACCTTGTTTATATGTTTTACTCTATTTTGCGGTAGCTTAAGATTGTACATATTTTTGATTCTTCTCACAAGGAAGGTGAATAGACTTTTCCTTTCTCTCTATTAAAGTTAAAATAAGAATTAATAGTTTTCCAAATAAATTTATTATTGAAATCCAGTATTCATGACATAAAATCTAACGTTGCCAAGAGAGATAAGGATCATTTCAAATATGTTATTTATTCTAAAATTGATGATTTAGATTTATTTATAAAACCATTTTTCTTGTTTTACAAATAGATAAAAATATTTTAATTAGCATACTAAATTATATAAAAAGACTACATTATTTTCCAAATGCATGTATCATTTACATAATACTATTAACAATACTTGTCACAGTCGTGTTTGCATAAAGGAGTTTTTCAAAAATAAATTGAATATATCCTATATAAGGTTGACTATGTGACAAGAAAGATTAAGGGATTAACTACAAGTGTTTCAATTTGATGTTTACAACCCACGCTCGGTACGTTCAACACTAAGAATTCAAAATTTCAAACAAAATCACCAATGAACATTGGCTTTTAGAACATGTATGTACTCAAATCAATCCCTTTTTAGTATAGTAAGGAATCTTAGAGCTTGTTTGGATGAAGAGAATTTTGAGTGATATCACTCAGTTTTCTGTTTTCATCATCCAAATTGTGTGGGTCCCACTGCTCAGTACTTGTTTGGATTAGTTTTGAATCATGGTTTTCATCACTCATGACTCAGTAAAATGGATGATGAGTGACCAAAATTGAAAACAGGTTTCACCTATTTTCAAAACTCAAAAACTGAGTTTCAGTGGCAAGTCGGTAAATTAGATGAAGTTGTGGGCCCCTTCGCTAGTGCATTGTCACATCCGGAACAGGCTGAGAGTTATTACCATTGGAGCTCTTCTTCTCATTTTCACTTCCCTCTTCATCCTAGAAAGCTAGCTTCACCACCGAACCCAACAACCCCAAACCGAGCAACCCCAAATCAACCAAACACAGACCTAGCAACCCCAAACCCAGCCAACTCCATCAGCACAACCAACCCAATCACAACCACCCACCACCCACTGCGACAACCATAACCACAACCAGCCCACCACAACTCAAATTAAAATAAAATAAAATAATTATCACCACCACAAACCCACCTCAACAACGGTCATCCATAACACCCATCATAGCTCACAACCAACACATCACAGGCCACAACCCACAAGCCATAACTAGCCACAAACCACACGTCGATCTGACCCATGAAACCCAGCAAACCGATTTGACCCATAAAACCCAGCAAACCGATCTATACCCACACCCCAACACGCTAATCTTAAAAAAAAAAAAAAAATGAAAAGAAAGAAAGAAAATTAAAGGGAGAAGAGTATAGGGGAGATTGGCGGCGAGAGAGCTTCTCATGGTCGGAGCTGGACAGTCCTGACGAGGCAAGGGAGCTTCTCATTTCTTTGTTCCTTTTGATTTGAGGAATGTGGGAGAGAGAAGTGGTGGATTCAATGAGTGAAAAAGAGGAGAGGGGCGGAGAAAAGGAGCGAACTGTTTAGGTCTTAGGGGAGAGTAAAGGTAGAGAAGTGAAGAGAGGAAAAAAGAAAAAGAAGAGGAGATCTAGAGAGAACTTACGCGGGTAGGCAACTATTCGTCTGACCTAGTACAGTAAATGGGTCCCACCATTATTGCAAAATTTTGAGTTACATAGAACAAGAGATGAAACCAAACATGTTTTTTTTTTTTGAGTAAGTGAAAAAATAGAGTTTGAGTGATGAGTGATGAGTGACCATATTTTTTAAAACCAAACAAGCCCTTATTGATTTTTTCTTTGAAAAACTTAATATCATTATAATCTAACTGATTTTGTATTGTCCACTCAAGAATCCCTATGCATTAAAAACTTTAAGGTTCTGTAAGTTGAACTCATGACCTCAAGAGGTCTTTCTATCCTAAAATCCTTCAGCCCTTCACACATTTCTTGTTAGACCAACACGGTAGTGTTGGTCTAACAAGGACAATTTATAGACTTTCCTTTGATAAGGGAGTAATTCAGTTTTTTCTTCAAATTTTTTTTTGAGATACTTTTAACCCTAATTGTTGTTATACTTTTCTCTTGATCTAGCAAGTGACTTAGAGTGGTTCATTGTCTTATAGTTTGTTAGGGTCATATTTTATGTAATTGACTAATCATTTGATAAAATACACTTTACTTGTAATTGGGTAGATCTAAGTTAGGTGTAATACATCAAGAAATATATTATTCAAGCATATCAAGTGTTTGTATTAAAGACATGAAAATTAATTGATTCAAGAAACAAGTGAAAAAAAGTTGCTTTATTAAGTTTCGATAGATACTGCTATTGAGACTAAATGAGAAGCTCGATAGATGGCTCAATAGAAGCTCGATCTATCGAGAATTATAATTTTCAGATTTTCAGATCTAAAATTCGGCTCAAGCTTATGTATTTGTTTAGGGTTTATTTTCCCACAACTCTCTTTCTCTCTCTCTCTCTCTCTCTCTCTCTCTCTATATATATATATATAAGGCTTATTTTAAAAGCCGTCACACATGGATATAGAGACCAAGAGTTTATTTTTCTCTGTGAGAAATTACTGCATTTGTATGTCATTGGGTTTTATAACAAAGTGCTTCATAATCTTCATTATTGATGAAGTGAAGAATTTTGTAGCCAACAGCATCCATTCAAGTTGCTGAAGTTAGTCACGTACTAAGATACGTGCAAAAGGGTTAGTCAAATATTGGAGATTTGTGCATCAAGGGAAAGAAGGATACTACAAGATCAAGTCTTATTAGGTATTGGAGTAATGGTTCAACTGTAGGTTGGTATTTCAGGATAAGCTAGGGTAGTGGTAAGATTCATTATACTTGTAATCTCTTGATTGTTGATTAGTGGATTTATGATAGTGGTGACTTTAAAATCACCCGGTGAAGTTTTTGCCTTGTGAGTAGTTTTTCCAATTTGTCAACAAATTAACGTGTCTAATTTATTTTCCATTGCATTTAGTATTTTTGGTGATTTGTTGGTGCTTCTGTGATTTGCATGCGTTTAACCTAATCAATCAACTTGGGTAATTGAATTAATTAACTGGGATTAAGCTATCTTAATCCAACATAGTTCCATGGTACAATTCTCCCAATAAGGTAGGTTCAAATCTCACTTCTTCACTTGTTGTAAGGAGAGAGAAAAAAAAAAGTTACACAGGATTCCATGCTCAAGAAAAAGAGAATCCATATGGGTAGATATTGTTGAATAGATCACCTCTTCTACACAATTAGGCTACATGCAATCCAAGTTTGCAATAGGCAAACCCCTAACTTGTACATTGCTGTTGACTAGTATCGATATATGCTTGTGTTTATAAACGTATATAGAAGTTAAAATCCATATATTTTTAAGTTCAAACACATTAGTCCAAATAACATGGATAATCGTACATCAAGTACAACTCGATATTTTATCCAATATATTTCATGAGGGTTTCATATTGATTTAGTGGTTGGGTCGGAATAGTAAATACCAATTGGTATGGTATGGTATGTAGGGTAAAAAAACCATGATTTTTTTTTTTTACTAAGTAGATAATGAGAGAAGGAGAGGTGAAGTTTAAATCACTTATTTATTATACCATAAAAACTGTTATTATCACCTGAATTCATATCCATGATTTTAGATTATTTTTGTGTCACACATGTGTTTTCTATTTTAACATGGATTATGGACTCTAACTAATCAATAATAAGGGGAATTTGGGCAAATGCCATTTTCGTGCAAATTATACAGCCTTCCACCCCATTTCTGAAACTAATTAAGAAAATGCATCTCTTTTGTAAAACTTGATTTGTAGAAAATCGAATATGGGGCGATCAAACTTAAAAAAAAAAAAAAAAAAAAAAAAAAAATTGCATGGAATTCGAGTTCCATAAAAAACGCCACTATAGGTATTTAAAATGCCACTATAGGGCTTCCTATGAAGCGATCAGACTTAAGAAAAAAACTTGAATGTTAAAACGCCACTATAGGGCTCCCTATGGAGCGATCAGACTTAAGAAAAATACTTGTATGTTTTAAAATGCCATTATAGGGCTTTAAAAAACCACTATAGGATTTTAAAAAATTGCATGGAACTCGAATTCATGGAGCTCGAGTTCCAGCAATTTTTTTTATTTTTAATTTTCAGTTTGTTATAACTCGATTGTTCAAAAATTGAGTTTTGAGTTGAAACTCGATTTTTAGAAAATCGAGTTACAAAAGAGGGGCATTTCCCTAAGTGTAATAGCATCAATGCATGTCAATCAACATCAATCATGATCAATTAGGTTGAACAAAATTAATTAACATTAATAGGTCAAATTTGGTGTCCAAGCTAAAAGTATGCTTTCTGCAGTAGGATTTTAGATGATTTTAGTTGATAGAGTAAAAGAACAAGGAAAGGAAGAAAATGAGGGATGTTATGAAAATACAAAGGAACGACCACCTTAGATGTGTATTGCGATTTTCTACTTTTCAATTTACATTATCAAACACCATCGAAACATAGACGATAGATTTCTTTACTAATGCATATATGCAGCCATATATGGATTGGTTTTGATGGACTGAGTGTATAGTACAGAAAAAAACAAACTAGTTTTGTTTTCTGAAATTGAGTCAATTGACAAATAAACTAGTTTTGGATTGTGTAATTAAATTTTTAGTTTCATAATCCTGTTGGTGGTTTCTTTGTATCGACTTTAAGAAGTCTTACCTTCTCCAATTTTTAATTAAGCACGCATTCATGATCAAATACCACAAGTTTGGCCACCATCAAGCTGAATGGAAATCTCTTGGACTGACCATATCTTAGTGGGATGTATATGTTATGTGACAATTTAGTGTCAAAAGTCAATCCTTTGAAATAATATTATTGAATTTTAAATGAAATTTTGTCAACTTCGCCAGCTAAAAGGCAAAGTATAGGACTAAAGAAGTTCCTAAGTCCTAACACAGAAATGTAAGTACTTTAATATTCCCGTGCTGGGTGCCTGGGTTTGGTGGCATGTGTTTGTCTCAGTCATCATCAAAAATTGCAACGGAGCCAGTGCCTGTGTACTATGCTGGAGTAGTGCTATAATAAACTAATCAAGAGTGGCAAAGAAGGAAATTTCTTTCTCATAATATTGAATTTCTGTCTCAATCTATATTCATGCATGATGCGCACTCTCTCCAGAATAATGACGACAGTATTAGTGGGATATGTTTTGCGTAGTCGATATGTAAAAATATTATTGGATCTTAGAATGAAAGTCTGTCAAATTTGTTCTACTGGCCTTTGGTGGCATGTGTTTGTGGCCTTCGAACTACCCACTAAAGGCTTTGTGGCCTTTTGAACTTTGACACTGCAGCAGTAAAGGAAAATGACCGAAGAAACTGCAGAGAAACATACAAACATGTCTGGGTATGTATCATGACATTCTTGTGATCTGTTCTCTTCCACAAGGCAACATGAGGTTTGAGCTGAAGAGAGGCAAACTCCTTGGTTTTCTTGTACTTACCGCCTTATTTATTGCATGGAGTTTGTTTTTCACTGGTAAGACTAAGAGTAGCACTTTTTTATTTTTTACTAAATTTTATATTGATTGGCATGTATATAGTGCTATAGCTTCAAATTGTGTTCTTTATTAATTCCTGTGTGTTGTTAGGGTTAAATTCTACTAGTATTGGCAAGTCGTTTTCATAATGTGGTCTAAATGTGACCTGAGTTTTAAGTTTTTAGCATCTAATTATGTGATTTACGATCTACATTGAAAGACACAGGCTCATGAATTGCTCAGTTTGCTGCCTCAGCTGCAAGCTTGATTGTAGCTTAATCAATCGAGTTTTTTTTTTTTCTTTTCTTGAAAGGGAACAAAGATTTCATTGTTTCAAGAAATTGGCATACAACAGGAAAGACAAAAGGGAAATAGACCCATAGGACCTAACCCACAGGCGCAGGGTCAGCAAACCTAAACAACCAAAACACAACTAAAATAAACCAGCCAGCTAAGCAACTTAACAATAAAACAATCCTGTTGAACACCCTTTTCAAGAAGACAAATCAAACAAACAGAGAAAAGCCCAAGGTTCCAAAAGCACCAAAGTGCAGACAAGATCAAGCATCATTAGCAGGACCCAAGTTGACCGGTTCACATAGGCGTTTAGAAGCCCAGATGTTCTCTTCCTCTGAACCTTCAGTCACTCTCCAACGCTTTGCTCCAGACTTCAGCATTTGCGCGAGAGTTTGGTCTTCACCGGCTTTCCCTTTTGCATGGGCTACCTTTTTCAGATTGCCTTTGCCCAGAATTTGTTTTCCTTTTCCTTGAGCTTTGGCCTGAAAAATAACACCAACATGGGCAGCCTTGGCCGCATTCAACAACTCAGCTTTATCTTTCTCATTTGTTTCTGCTGGAGCTTTTGAGCTCGGGCTTCCCTGCAAGAAAGAGCCTTTTGGGCTTTGTGAAGCAAGGCTTTTTAATCAATCGAGTTACTTTGATTCTATTAATTTGACCGATCAAACCATGAGATTACTGAATTCACAAATTTAGGCCCACGCATGATGACCCAAGCCTTGGGTTTGGTGCCATAAAGTTCCAGAACATAGTAAAGCATTCTTAGGTCATTAGAGCATTTGCAACAGTGTAGCTATAATGCTATAATTTAGCTTCACAAACACAAAAACCTTGCTGCAACAGTGGAACTAAATCTAAAAAATTTAGCTCCATCGCTACAGTGCACATCTATAAATAGATGTGCACTGTTCATAACATCTAAAAAAAAAAAATTATTTTATTAAATTTCTCTCTCCTCTTCTATTGAAAAAATATTTTTTCCATTTTCTTTTTCTTTATCTCTCTCCAGCTTCTCTTCTTTCTTCCTCTTTCTTCCTCTTCTAGTCCTCCATTTTAATCAGACCGGCCTCTCTACTTAGTCCGTTGCTCCGAAGCCCAGCGCTGACCGAAGCCCAGCCCAACGTCGACCACTCCTCACTGCCCAGCGCCGATCGAAGCCCAACCCAGCGCAGACCACTCCTCACTGCCCAGCGCCAACCACTCTTTGCATTCTTCACCTCAAAGGCCGAACCTCCGAGCTCCACCCTCTCTCTGCTATCTCATGCCTAGCGCTGATGTGGGTTTGTGTTTGTGTTTTCCGATCTGTTGTGGGCAAGTGGGCTTGTGTTTGTGTTTGTGGTAGTGGGCTTGTGCTCGTTGTGGGTTTTATTTATTTATTTATTTTTTTTGCTTTGGACTGCCGGTAGTGGTGGTGGTGGTGGTGGTGGTGGTGTTGGTGGTGGTTGTGCCTGTGGTTGATGATAGAGGTGGTTGAGGTTGGTGGTGTAATATTTTTTTGGTAGTGGAATATATTATTTTATTGTGATGTTTATATTATTTTATTATGTTGAAAGCTAAAATAGATCCATTGCTGTAGCATGTGTGTAGGTAAAATAGATAAAGTAACTTTTGATGGAACTAAATTGCTAAAAATTTAGCTCCACTGCTGTGGATGCTCTTATTTCTGTAACTGTATTGAAGATTCATGGGTGTTCCAAGTGACGCTGCTACCAAGACCTACTTTAATCAAGTTGTTATTTTAGGGTTAGACATGAATTGTTGTATTTAAGCATTGAAGAAATTCACAAGTAGAACAGTTTGTTGGAGATGTTTATGGTCATGTGAGTAAGTTCTACTATAGGTAGCAACACTAGGATTGAGCTAGGACTGAACTATAATAAGTTCTTACAATAAAAAATTGTAGTGGAATATTATGAAGTATAATAAGATCATGTCTTTTTCACTTCCTAAATAATTGTATTTATGATCTTTTTAACTTGGTATCTATATTCTCTAGATGAGAACATGAAGAAGTTAACTGAAGCAAGAGATGGGAAAGAATTGTCTGGAGTTGTCTTTATAAATCAAATCTACAACCCACCTTTACCTTGGGTAAAAGACTCATTCTAAGGTAGTTTAAGTACGTATGTAGTACCACAATCACCACCACCACCTCCTTAGAGAAACCTAGTCCCCTATCCACTCACCTAGTGGGCAAATGCTAGTCAAAATAGAATGTGTATTTCTTATTATGGTTTACTTGGAAGATTACAACCTACTCTAGGGAATGTGAGGTATTACTATGTTTGTTTGTTATATATGCAACACAATATGGGAATGTAAGGTTATAATTAAGGACATTTTTGTACATTGAATGCTAATTATGATATGAATGATAATCTTCAAACTTACGTACATTATTTTAGTTTCAATTCTTTACTTTCTTACCCATGTAAGCATTAACGCTTTAACCTCACTTTTAACACCAACAAAGTTTCGAGTAATTCTAAGGTACCCCCTAAAAAAGAGGGGGGGGGGGGGGAGGTACGGTACCCACTAGTAGGTAACTTGCTACACCAGGTTATTTTTTTCTCACATTTGACAGTTCCATCTTCACATTGTGTAGTTCCAACTTCACATTATGCAGTTCTAACATCACATGTGACAGTTCTTTTCTCACATTTGGTGGTTTCCTTAACTTTTTCTCACATTTGACGATTCTATCCTCACATTGTGCACTTCCAATATCACATGTAACAGTTCTTTTCTCACATTTGGTGGTTCCCTTTTTTTTCTTTTTTTTTTTCCTCACATTTGACGGTTCCATCCTCACATTGTGCAGTTCCAACATCATATATAATAGTTCTTTTGTCATTTTGGGTGGTTCCCTTACTTTTTTATCACATTTAACAGTTCCATCCTCACATTGTGTAATTCCAACATCACATATGACAATTTTTTTTCTTGCATTTGGTAGTTCCCTTATTTTTTTTCTCACATTTGACGGTTCCATCCTCATATTGTGCGGTTTCAACATCACATATGACAGTTCTTTTGTCACATTGAGTGGTTCCCTTACTTTTTTTTCTTACATTTGACAGTTCTATCCTCACATTATGTGGTTCCAACATCACATATGACAGTTCTTTTGTTACATTTTGTGGTTCCCTTATTTTTTTCTCACACTTGACGGTTCCATCCTCACATTGTGCAGTTCCAATATCACATGTGATAGTTATTTTCTCACATTTTGTGGTTCCTTTACTTTTTTTTTCACATTTGGCTGTTCCATTCTCACATTATGCAGTTTCAACATCACATGTGATAGTTTTTTTTTCTCACATTTGGTGGTTTCCTTACTTTTTTTTTTCTCATATTTGATGGTTCCATCCTCACATTATGCAATTCCAACATCACATGTGACAGTTCTTTTGTCACATTGGATGGTTCCCTTACTTTTTTCTCACATTTGATGGTTTCATCCTCACATTGTGTAGTTCCAACATCATATGTGACAGTTTTTTTCTCACATTTGGTAGTTCTCTTATTTTTTTCTCACATTTGGTAGTTCTCTTATTTTTTCTCACATTTAACGATTCCATCCTCATATTGTACAGTTCCAATATCACATATGATAGTTTTTTTTGTCACATTAAGTGGTTCCCCTTATTTTTTTTCTCACACTTGACGGTTTCATCCTCACATTGTACAGTTCCAACATCACATGTGATAGTTTTTTTTTCACATTTGGTAGTTTTCTTACTTTTTTCTCACACTTAACTGTTCTATCCTCATATTGTGCAGTTCCAACATATATGTGATAGTTCTTTTCTCACATTGGTTGGTTCCCTTACTTTTTTCTTACACTTGACAGTTCCATCCTCACATTGTGCAGTCTAACATCATATGTGACAATTCTTTTATCACATTTGGTGGTTTTCTTACTTTTTTCTCACATTTGACGGTTACATTATCACATTGTGCAATTTCAATATCACATTAAACAGTTCTCTTGTCACACATAGTGGTTCCTTTATTTTTTTCTCAAATTTGATGGTTCTATTGTTATATTAAGTAGTACCAACATTGCATCTGTTCTATTTTTGTTACATGTGACAGTTCTTTTGTCACATTGAGTGATGGTTCCATCCTCACATTGTGTAGTTTCAATATCATATTTGACAATTCTTTTGTCACATTTGGTGTTTCCCTTATTTGTTTATCACATTGTGCAATTCCAACATCACATTTAATAGTTTTTTTGTCACATATAGTGATTCCTTTATTTTTTTTCTCAAATTTGATGATT
This sequence comes from Quercus robur, assembly GCF_932294415.1. NCBI lineage: Eukaryota > Viridiplantae > Streptophyta > Magnoliopsida > Fagales > Fagaceae > Quercus > Quercus robur. Next base: position 54,533,805 of record NC_065543.1, on the reverse strand, counting down.
CCATTCTTATATTTTTTCATTCTAACATTACATTTGTTAGTACTTTTACATTTGGGCCCACCACTAAAGTTACTTTTTTACTCACTAATAACCACTCATTATAATAGCAGTTTTTTTTAAAAAAAAAACTTTAGCTCTAGCATTTTCCTCCATTTAAAAGCTATTAAAAAATTTAGATCTAAAATCTAAAACAAAATAAATATTTCAAAAAATTAGCCCAACCACAATAATTACTAATAGTAAAGTTAAAAACAATTAAACTCAATTAACTAATTTTAACAAAAACAAACAACCCGACCCTTTTAAAAATTTTAAACTAAATATTTTTGTCCTTCGTTGTTTATCATTTTGACCATAATGAAAAGTGTCAGCCTTATTTGAGTTAGCAAAGCCTCCACCAGCTAAGTCTAAGAAAGCCGTAATAGCAATGGAATGTTTTCTTTGTTAAAGACATATCAGTGCTACAAAAGGTCAATTTTAACATAATTGGCTATTAAAAGGTCAATTTTCATCTCTCTCTACTTTGTTTATTCATATTGGTGGCTAATAGTAACCCACACTAACTCCTTAGTTTAAGCAAGACCTATTGACATATATATTAGTATCATAAATAATATGATGCGGTAGATGACCACTTGAGAAGAAGCAATTCAGACATAATGTTTGCTCTTGTATTTCTTGATGAAGTTGTTTTATAGACTCTAAGTGTGTGTTTGCCTCCATATTAAAAAACCAGTTTCTTTTATTATTCAGCTTATTTTTGCTACTATTCATGAGCTCCATTGCACTTTTTAGTACTATTTATGGGTCTCACTATACTATTTCAGCTAGTTTTTACCTTTATCTACAATACTTTCAGTAAAAAGTTTTCAGTTTCAACAAAATAAGTGGATCTCAAATAGACCTTAAGGATTCTTATATATGAAAATGTGATAGCCTTGAAGGACTCAAAATGGTGGTCTTGGTCAAACTTTGATCATTTTAAAGTTTTTTGCCCATGAATATTCACTTCATTAACATGAATCAAACAAAAGCTAGCAAAGTCACTACCATTTCATTCTTCTAATAGAGGAATTTGTTTCACACAAGAGACATATGTGGCTCCCACCATAACATAATGGCTCTTCTAAGACCATAACTTTTTTTTTTTTTTTTTTGAAGTGTTAAGACCACAACTTTTACTTCATTTGATGAAGTAGTCAAATGTGAATGATGTACAATTACTTTAATATGAATCCATCACTTTATCTCCATTAATCACAACTGACCACTTCAAAGTTGTGTCAAAATGCTTTATAAAAACAAAATCCACAAAAAAAAAAAAAAAATCAGCTAGAATTATCTTGATTTCTTCCATAAATCTTTGAATATATCAATTAACTTTCTACGTATCTCCCTGGTAGCTCACATCACATTCCGGGCATACCTCCCTCTAAAATAACATAGTTGAGGTCACTTTCTTGATGTCTATATTTTTCTAATTAACATTAATGTGTGAGATTGATAGGGATATATTATTTATTTATATATGTTAGGTTCTAAATGTTTAGAACAATTGACAAATTGTGAACACAAACTTGTCTAGATATAGATCTTAGAGTCTATAGGTATTGTTAGACAATGCTCAAGGTGAATCAAGTCAAGATTCAAGAACATAAAAGCTGCAGGAAGAAGATTTCATAATTTGCCTAGTTCGATTGATCAAAAGACAGACTTGATCGATCGAAAGTCATATCTGCAGAATTTTAATTAAACCCAAACAGCAGTTCAACCCCATTAAGGATTAGGATTTCTAATCTACTTCTCCCAATATATAAAGGAAACTCTAAGCACATTTTTAATAGGCTTTTTAGAGAGAGAAGAGTGTGCCTCTTTTGTATTTAGGGTGTTGTTCCTAAAAAGCTCTCTTATGTCTTCTACTGGTGCTATTCCTTGAAGAATCTCAAGATCTGGTGTTGTAGAAGTTGTTGCCTTCTCTAGTCATTAAAGGTCCTGATGATCTAAACCTTCAATGGTGGTCTTGAAGTCACAAATAGGAGAGTTTGTATTGCTAAACCTTTGAGTGAGATCTCAAAGTCACAATCGTGGGTGTTTGTGTTTTGCAAAGGCCAAAGAAAGAAGGAGTTTGTGGTCTCAGAGCTTGCATATGGTCGTGTCAGTAAGTTTCTACTGGTGGGTAGCAATAGAATGTTAGTGGTCTAAGTCGCTATTGTAAAACTTCAATTCTTTCTAGTGGATTTGCTTTTTACCTTGAGGATAGTTAGGTTAAATCTTTCTCAGGTTTTTTACCGGTTTGGTTTTCCTAGGTTATCATATTGTTGTTTTTTTTAGTTTCCGCTGCTATACATTGATATTATATATTTGTATTAATCTAGATTTGTTAATTTGACTAAGTAATCACTTGACTAATTACCTAGGTTAATCTAATTGTGGTTTTAAGGGGTCTAAAAACTAACAATATCTATTTATATTTGTTTTAAGATATGCTTTTAGATCATCTTAGTGGCATTAGCTTGCTAGTAATACAAACATGGTTTTGCCAAGCAGGTACATGTTCCAGCAAGGTAATTTGAATAGGCTTCCTTCGGAGAAAACACCAATGCTACACAACCTGCAAATTTCCATTAAAGTTTTATTGGCATCAGCTGAAAATCGATAGTGTCGTAAAACAAAAGCAAAGCAGTTATTCAAAAAAAAAGAAAAAAAAAAAGGGAGACTTCTTCTGGGTTGCCACAATATTATAAACAAGAGATTTTTTTTTAAGTAAACAATTGCAACATCCTTTCATAATTTTCTAAATAACATATTTTGAGTAATAATTGCAAATAGACTTAGTTACCATGTGTAATTTGGAAACCATCATCATTACAGAACACTGATAAATTTTTTTTTTTTTTAAAAAAAATCCAAAAAACTAATAAAATTCAACACTAGACCTCCCCATTGGAGGGAAGAGAACTCTACATTTATAGAATCTCATCCTGTATTTATAACTTGATAGACAGGAAAGGAAAACCAAGGAAAAAAGGATAATCAGCAACACAAAGGCATACAATGCAGATTGGCAAGTGAGTCCTCATCAAAGCAGATGGAGTACGGAGAAAACAAAACCAGAGGAGTGGCATAGCCTTTGAAGTCAAATCTAGAGAGGGGAAGAAGATTTATGTTAAATGCTATAGTACCAAATTTTCAAATTGTCAATTAGAAAGATGGGTAGCTGCAATGAGGCTGTGTTGAAGGCAATAAAGATGGGTTTCACAAGAATTATTAAATTGGTAAGTCATAAGCTGGAACAAGTCTGGAAACAAAATTGGCAGCCACCATGGAATATATCAGAACCAATAGAAGACATTAGGAAAGCACAACAGGGTCACCAGCTCACTCTTCAAGTAATACAATTAACCATAATAGCTCTAGCTAAACTTGTTACCAATACCCTATGCATCATTTTTGGACAAATTGCTAATTTTGACTAGTTTCCAACAATAGCTATTATTGTATCAACTACTGTTGCAATTTTATTGATGATGGCATTTTGCAAAACAAAATCTCATGGGCAGCAACAGTTAATCGCCCAAGTAGTTTTTAAAATTGCATTTAGATTACAACCAAAGAACCTATATCACAAAAAAATTAAGAAGTATAGCATCATATCCCATTTAACTAATGAAACAAGTTATGGTGCATCCATCTACTCCATCATGTAAAACATAACAGGAGAGGTAAAAGGTAAAAGAAAAAGGAAGAACATATCACCAAGGCAAAATCGATGAACAACAGCACAACAGAATTGCGCCTTGCAGAGAACTGGTTCAATTAAACCAAAAACTCATAAATATAAACAACATATCCCAATCATAACAAAGTCTCATAAATTATTAAACAGCCTTAGATTTAGTATGTAAATGAGTATAAACTCATATTTACACCAATAGGATCTAAGAAGTCTTAAAGTCAACCAATGAAAGAAGTTATGGCCCATTCATCTACTCAATCATATCAAGAATAATAGAGAAACAAAAAACAGATCAACCCAAAATAACAGATGTATACCTTTATTGCACTTTGCATAGCACTTGCCACCTCAAATTCCACAAAGCCAAAACAAAATCCCTATTGTATTGACACATGGAGAATAATTATAATGTTCAGGGAACAGCTAACAATGAACAACATAAACTTGATTAACATATGACATACCTTTTGGCTTCTAACTTGAATACCACCATTCTTAATAGGTCCAAACTTCTTGAACTCATTCTTTAGTAGGGAAGGTGTGGCATTCAAAGGGAGGCCTTTTATGTAGATGGAGTAACCTTCGGCTGGTCATAAAACACAAAGTATACATATTAACTAGATTAATACACCCATTCAGAGTAAACAACAACAACAACCATGATGCAGATCATAATGTGAGTTAACTGGCAGAAATAAAAGTCAACTGTAAGGTTGAATTTATTCAACCATCTAATTGGCTTTATTCCGTGCCAAATTTGCTTGTAATTCAGCATTTAGTAACCCTGTATTTAGGTGGGATTGTTGTAAGGGTAGTGAGTGAGATAGTGTGAAGATTGCTCAAGAGTGTGCAAGAAAACAGAGAGTCGCGGCTGGGACTCGCGACTGGACTCGCGGCTTCAACCCGCCAGAATCTGCACACGTGCCAAGCATGCTGGAAGATGAACAGTCATGCTAGCTGGAGCACTACAGGACAAAACAGGACAACTGGCCATACGGTTAACTCGCGACTGGAACTCGCGACTTAGTCAAGCCGCGAGGTCAAGCCGCGAGCCACCCCTGTTTTGGAAAAACCTGACGTTTCGCATTCCACTCCTCTTCAGTATAAATACCCTTTTAACCCACGATTGAAAGAGAGCTTCCAGAGAGAATTTTGAGAGAGAAACCCTAAAGAAAAACCAGATTGTTTTACCCACAATCTCTACCTTAGAGTCTCATCAAAATCCCTCACTCTCTTCCTCTCCATTGTCAAATCCTTGAGAGGCCTTTATACCAAACCTGGTTCTCACCATTATCATCTCTGTGAGACAGTCGTTTGGAGTTCTGGGAAGCAGTTAGGAAGGAGCCAATCTTTATTGGTTGATGCTACGGTGAAGTAGCGGAATCCGGAAAGCTAGAAAAGAAAAAGGTTCGGCGCAACCTCGTTGGAGCAAGAAGCTTGGAGGGCTTAGGTGCATTGGGTAGATTAGGCTTGGAGGGTCTATTGCTGTCCTTGTATCCCAACTGTATTTTCTAGTGGATTGATTACCGCTTGGAGGGCGGCGGAGAGGTTTTTCGCCGAGGTCTTCGGTTTCCTCTTCGATAACATATCTGGTGTTATCGCTGTGTTTGCATCTTCCTTCCTCTCTATCTCTGCCTTTACATTATCTGCTGTGGTTTATTTTGTTGTGGCTTAGATAGTTGTTTAATCAATACCATGTTATAGCATATGTTAAGTTTCCGCACACTATTGTTTAACATATTGCGTGTGTTGATTAAATTGGTTTTTTGGGGTCTAAACGTTCAAAAGTGTTTTTGTACACGTTTTTGAACTTTCAATTGGTATCAGAGCGGGTACACATCTGTTTGGTTTTATTACCATTGTGTGATCCTTGACTCCCTTTCTTTTTGAGATGGATAGGTCTCAATCCCTTAATGCACCTCCATATTTTGATGGAAGTAACTATGCATTTTGGAAGGTTCGTATGAGAGCCTTTTTATGCTCCATTGATGAATCCGTGTGGGATGCTGTTGAGATAGGTTGGACCAAACCTGAAGCAGCCAAATCCACATGGGATAAGGCAGCACTTACTGCATCTAATGCTAACAGTAAAGCACTAAATGCTATTTTCTGTGGTGTGTCTCCAGATGAATTTCACAGGATTTCTCACATTATTATTGCCAAAGATGCATGGGAGATTCTGGAAACAACTTATGAAGGCACGAAGAAGGTGAAAGATACCAAGTTACAAATGCTGACCACTCGGTTTGAGGAGCTCAAGATGAGTGAGGATGAGTCTTTCGACTCGTTCTATGGGAAGTTAAATGAAGTAGTTGTCAGCAAGTTTAACTTGGGGGAGAAGATGGAGGATTCCAAGATTGTAAGGAAGATCCTTCGATCATTGCCGGAAAGCTTCCGTGCCAAAGTAACAGCCATTGAAGAGAGCAAGGATCTTGACGACATCAAGGTTCAAGAGCTGGTTGGTTCTCTACAAACCTATGAAATGTCGCTGCCAAATCAACGGAAGGGTAAATCCATTGCTCTAAAGACTGTTAATGAAAAGGTGGAAGATCCAGGCTCTTCGGGAGAAGATATGGTGGACAAGGATGTAGCCTATCTTGTTAAAAATTTCAAGAAGTTTTTGAAATTCAAAAACAATGGAAAATTTGATGATAAGAGAAATTTCCAAAATTCTGGAAGGGAGAAGAGGGATTTCAAGAGGAAAGATGGAAAAGAATCCCAATCCACACAAGGTGTTACTTGTTTTGAATGCAACGGGCATGGACACTTCAAGAGGGAATGTCCTAACTATTTGAAATCAAAAGGCAAGGTGTACGCCACGACTTTGAGTGATTCAGATTCGTCCGACTCAGAATCTGAGGAGAGCTGTGATGGAGAAGGGAACTACTCAGCTTTCATGACTATTGCTCATATTGAGTCTTCGGATGAATTGAATTTGCTTGTTCAAGACCTTGGAGAACATAGTGAGGATGACTCACTAGGAATTGTTGAAGAATCAGAAGCTGAAGAAGAAGAAAGCACAGCTACTCTTCAAGAAAATTACAATTCACTGTTGGAGAAATCTGGTGAATACACAAGGGTGGCCAAGGCTGCAGTGAGAAAGATGAAGAAGGCTGAGGAGGACTACAAAAGTCTCCTAATCCGGTATAGGGAGGCCAAATGCGAGATTGAAACCCTTAATGGTGAGCTGTCCGAAGCCTACACTAAAGTGAGATTCCTTGAGAATGAGGTTGTTCAAGCAAATGCAAAAATAGAGAGGGTCACCACCAAGAAGCTTGATGATGTTATATCATCTCAAAAGAGTTTCTCAGACAAATCCGGACTGGGATATACCGGAGGAAGTAGCTCAACTGGAAATGTCACTAAAGAAGTGAAGTTTGTGAAGTCCAAAGATCCAGTTGTAGCTGACTCTACTAGTGTGAACCTCGAGGTGGAGGAGAAGAAGAATGTGGTGGACCATCGGATGCTGAATCATCATAATCAGTATGTGGGCAGGTCTGAGTCTCGTGCCAAGTCACGTCCTCGACCACAAAGAGGTCCTAGAGGAATGTATGTGTGCCATTACTGTGGACTTCAAGGGCACACTTGACCAAATTGCCAAAAGCTGAGAGCAAAGAACAGTGCTACTCCTCAAAGGTCAGGAGGACCAAGAGTTGATAGGAGAACGTGGGCAGGGGATCAACCTAGAGAGCAAAACGGAGATCCCGGAATGATGAACGTGATGAAGATGATTGGTGCATTCACCAACTGCTTGGAAAGCTTCTCACGAAGGTTTGAAAGCCCTAACTCCCGTACCCAATCCTCTTCTAAGGAAATCACCCCAAACGCAAGTGTCGTGTGGGTGAAAAGGGGTACTCATGCATAAGCATTACAACATATCCATGCATTAATACTTCCTATGCTTTGTGAATATGTTTGTTTGGTATGCTTGTTGTGTTTGTTTTTGGTTGTTTGTTTGTGGATATTTCTTAATTGTGTTTTATCATTCTTTTTGTTTCTTAAGTCAAAAATCCAAAAATTACATAAACATTTGAAAATCAAAAGGGCTTGATTGACTTTGTTGAGTTTTTGTCTTAAAACTCGTTTTGCCGTGTACCTTTGTGCTAATGGCTTTGTGCATTTTCGAACATTACTTGTTTTCATGCACTCATATCACTATGGGAAAAATCTTGAAATCTATGTGATTGTTGTAAATAGATCTTCAAACTTGTCATGAATGATTGGTGAATGGTTATGTTGATCTTGAAACATGCATAGACTTGTGTCTATATCTCTTCCCATTTTTTATTTTTTTTGCTAAAAAGAGCTCACTAAATGTAAATCTCCAAATGAAAAGAGATATTGAGCTGCAAAAGCCTGTCGCACATTCTAGTATTTGACTAGGAAAAAGGGTAAGCGACCTTATATCAAAAGTGAAATTTCTTTCAAAAAGGCCAAAGGCCTGTTCTTCAAAGAAAAATGTTGTCTATACCTCTCACAATGAGAGATGATTGCCTCAAAAGATCAAATGTTATGGCTGAAAGTGGAGTCAAATGAAAAGCTCCAAGTTATGTTATCAAGTTGTGTGGGAAGTCATATATTCATATTTCTATAATTGAGATTGGTCACATGATCTAGTACTAATTGTGTATGCCTTGGTTGAATTGATCATTGAAGCTTCACATTAGACAAAGGACTATTTCATTGTTGTTATCCACACACAACACACAAGTTTATGTTTGATAAATGCCATATTCATTTGTGTGATTGTACTTGATAAAATGTGTTTTCACATGCTCAATCTTTGTTAATTCAAGCACAAAAAGATTTTTGAGTGTTTTAGGTGTTTTTGGAAAGTGTTTTGCTGAAAAATCTGAAATTTTTCAAAAATCCAGTTTTTGCCCTGTTTTGGCGGCTCAGTCGCGGGTATGTCAAGTCGCGAGACTCAGTCGCATCTTCGCTGGTCAGTTTTGGCGACTTGTTCGCGAGTGGAAGGTCCAGTCGCGAGATTCACTCAGAGATTTTCGCGGCTCAGCTCGCGACTCACTCGCGGGTAGACCTTCCAGTCGCGAAAAACACTTAGAAAATTTTTTCAAACTTTTGTTTTTGTGTTCTTTGGCGGCTTATTCTGGCGACTGTGTGGCGACTTGTCTCAGTCGCGAAAATCGCGTGTTTTGGACATACAGGGGCAGTTTTTAAAATTTTCTGTTTTCCCTCGATTTTTTTTGTGACTGTTCATTGTCTTTTTCTTCTGCACTTTCCCTTTCTCACCGTGCCTCCCTTGTCGTTCTCCATTGTTTGCTTCTTCTCAGCTAAAAATCGTCGACTCACAGGTATGGTTCCTTGTCTTGCACTCTAATTTTCCTGTTGTTATGGTTTTCCCTCTGGATTATTCTCTTTTGAGTGTGATTTTGTGATGGGTTTTGTGATGTCTTCGTTAACTTATTGTTACCTGTTCTTCTGGTCTTTGAGCTAATTTCTTTTGATTGGTTGTGTTCTTTATCATGTGCTTAGCTAGGGTTAGCTAATTTTTGTCTGATCTGTTGTTGCTATCATATTTCACTTTGATCTTGTGTGGTATCTTGTTGATGTGGTGTTGATTTTGGTCCCTTTACAGCTGTTTTTGTGGGCATACTTGATCTCTCTACTGTGTAGTTCTAATTTGGGCCTTTGGTGTCCCTCATTGTTACTTTCTGACCATACTCATCCAGCTGTTAGGGTTTCCTCATTGTTCCTACATTTTCACTAACCCTCTGCTGATATAGTCTGTTGGATTGTGTTTTTGTCATTTCCCTTGTTTATAATACAGACTGGTCATGTCTCCATTCAAAAAGGCTGCTGTGAAAGGAGGTTCTTCCAAAGGGAAGGAACCCGTAATTGATGTTGATGAAGACACACCTCTCCCGAAAGTGACTCGCTCTTCATCACAGCGATTCGATCCCAATAAGTTCAGATCCTATTCAGCATATCAGTCATATGAGAACTTCTTTCTTCATGCCACACCACTACTAGAGAGAGCGGTGGATCTGCCTTCCCTTCATAACACTGACATCCCGATATGCTTTGCTCACAAGGATTGGAATTACCTTCTCTCGGATCCGGATATCGTGTATGACGAGTTGGTTAAAGAATTTTATGCTAATGCACTTGTGGAGGGAGATGAACTTAAGTGCTGGGTTCGGCAAAAGAGCTTTTCTGTCTCTCCTACATACCTGGCAGAAATTCTTCACATTAACAGACCAATTTTTCGTCATTCACCGGTCTATGACGATCTATGTCCTGATGAGGAGCTTCTAAAACAAAGTCTTGGTCAAGACTTGGAATTCTCGCCAAATGGAAAATCCATCAGTGTTTCCTCCCTTTCTCCGAAACTGCGAGTGCTTACAATTGTGATGTTTCACAATTTGTACCCTTTGTCCAGTACTGGGTATATGAATCTCGGACGAGCTTTGTTTCTTCATGATCTGGTTTCTGATGAAGAAATTGACATTTGTGCTCACATCTTTCATGTTCTGCGCAAAACGGTTCTTCGCAGTGAGTCTCGGATCTGCATTCCTTTCTGCAGTCTCATTTCACGGATCTTGAAGCTCAAGGGGATCTATCCAACGGCTGATGAATCTCCTATCCCCAAACCGAGTCCGATCAACATGCGTACATACAATGCAAGTGTTGGACATAGTCGGAAGAGAGCCAAACCAGAAACTTCTGCATCTCACAGTGACTCTCAGTTCAGCAATCTCTCCCTCGATGAGAAACTTGATCGCATTGTTTCCTCTGTCCACGAGGTGAATACAAAGATGTCTGGACTCACTGCTTCTCTACACCATCAAAGCAACCGATGGGACATGAAGTTTACTTCTCTTCAGACTCAGTTGGATCAAATTCAGAGAAAACTAGAAGAGGATGACTAGCCTATTCCATGACAAAAAGGGGGAGTGATAGGCATAATCAGAGGGGGAGGATATTACCCTAAGGGGGAGTGTCACTATCTAAGGGGGAGTGTCTTTATTTTTTTTGTTTCCTTCTTCTCTTTAAGTTGATATATTATGTTTTGTAAAACTGTTATTCAGGTATTTGTTAGTTTGTACCCATATGCTTTTGTAAGCTTTGAGGGTTTTTGTTTTATGCATAGTTTGTAGGCCTTGTGGTATGTACCATGCTTAAGTGCAGCCTTTATGCTATGTGAAATCAGTATTTTAAATCTAAATGTTCAGCATTGTGGTTTATGTACTGTCACTCTTGTGCCCTTGTAGGATTGTTCCTAGATGCATATGCCTTGTGTGCTATGCATTGGTTGAGTGTTGAGCATACAAGTGTCTTGCCTCGTGCTTGTTAACTTGTATGTCTTTGTGTTCATTCCAAGTGTGAATGAACACTGTGATCACTACCTTGTGGTGTTCACTTGGTTGATCAAGCCATGGTTTGTTCATTAACTCCATCTTATGCTTGATCTCTTTTTGCCTGTTTCATATGCATTAATAATTTTCTGCTTACAATGATCATGGTGTATTGTTGTGTTTCAGGAGTTTATGTTCATATGATTCAAGTGCTTCACAGCTTCTAGAATTAGGTGTGACTGAGTTTTGATCAACTGTTCCCAACTCACATGTTAAGTCTAGAGTCTGTTTTAGGGTTTTGTCACGGAATAGCCAAAGGGGGAGATTGTAAGGTTGAATTTATTCAACCATCTAATTGGCTTTATTCCGTGCCAAATTTGCTTGTAATTCAGCATTTAGTAACCCTGTATTTAGGTGGGATTGTTGTAAGGGTAGTGAGTGAGATAGTGTGAAGATTGCTCAAGAGTGTGCAAGAAAACAGAGAGTCGCGGCTGGGACTCGCGACTGGACTCGCGGCTTCAACCCGCCAGAATCTGCACACGTGCCAAGCATGCTGGAAGATGAACAGTCATGCTAGCTGGAGCACTACAGGACAAAACAGGACAACTGGCCATACGGTTAACTCGCGACTGGAACTCGCGACTTAGTCAAGCCGCGAGGTCAAGCCGCGAGCCACCCCTGTTTTGGAAAAACCTGACGTTTCGCATTCCACTCCTCTTCAGTATAAATACCCTTTTAACCCACGATTGAAAGAGAGCTTCCAGAGAGAATTTTGAGAGAGAAACCCTAAAGAAAAACCAGATTGTTTTACCCACAATCTCTACCTTAGAGTCTCATCAAAATCCCTCACTCTCTTCCTCTCCATTGTCAAATCCTTGAGAGGCCTTTATACCAAACCTGGTTCTCACCATTATCATCTCTGTGAGATAGTCGTTTGGAGTTCTGGGAAGCAGTTAGGAAGGAGCCAATCTTTATTGGTTGATGCTACGGTGAAGTAGCGGAATCCGGAAAGCTAGAAAAGAAAAAGGTTCGGCGCAACCTCGTTGGAGCAAGAAGCTTGGAGGGCTTAGGTGCATTGGGTAGATTAGGCTTGGAGGGTCTATTGCTGTCCTTGTATCCCAACTGTATTTTCTAGTGGATTGATTACCGCTTGGAGGGCGGCGGAGAGGTTTTTCGCCGAGGTCTTCGGTTTCCTCTTCGATAACATATCTGGTGTTATCGCTGTGTTTGCATCTTCCTTCCTCTCTATCTCTGCCTTTACATTATCTGCTGTGGTTTATTTTGTTGTGGCTTAGATAGTTGTTTAATCAATACCATGTTATAGCATATGTTAAGTTTCCGCACACTATTGTTTAACATATTGCGTGTGTTGATTAAATTGGTTTTTGGGGGTCTAAACGTTCAAAAGTGTTTTTGTACACGTTTTTTGAACTTTCATCAACAATACCAAATTGCACACCTTTAGAATCCTTATTACTATTGTTTTCATTAGCATTTGTGCTGGAAACCAGTGTCTCAAACACCAGAGGAGGAGGAGGTCCAGCAATTACTGGCTGATCTTGGCTCTTGGAGACAGACCTTCGAGGAGCATAAGTTGGGGCAGAAAAAGCAGCTGGACTCTCCTTCATAACCTTAACTTGCAACAACAAATTGAGGTAAAAGTTATAACTTTTGCCCACATCCAGGGCGTAGAAATTACAACTGTAGCTGCCAATGAAACCACGCACTTAACGAATGAGCAAGTTAAAAGGATAGAATTTTGATTGATGAATGCTTACAATAGAGGCATATGACTTTTTTTGGAACTTCTTTAGTTTTAGAGTTGGATTCAACCACTATCTGCCATTCATCTGAAACTTCATCAACTACCTCAGCAGCCGGCACTTCCTATTCTTCAATTGAAGCCTGTCCATTTTCAGGAGGGTTGTATACTTCTCCATCAACAACCTCTGACAATTCAGCTTTTGTCTCAGAAACACGATTCTCCTTGACAGGAGTAGGCTCTGAAACAAAATCATCATGAAAATCAATTAAAGAAGAACAAAAGGATTTACTTTGAATTGTAAAATGTGTTTGACATTACCAGGGTCAGGAGTAAGGGGCAATTCAACATCATTCACGAAACTTTGGCTCCCATCGTCAACATATCTAAACACATCATTTAAAACAAAGTAGCCTTTGTCTTGAGGTGCTAGGAAGAAACTCTGAGTAAACATACAATTAGAAGTTTTACTAATTCAAGTATATACAATAACTTATTCTCTCACCTGCTATGGACCTACTATGAACCAAAAGGAATAATAGATTGGTTTTGTTCCTAGCAACCCTGCGAAACCAAAAGATAAACAAAAAAAAAAAAAAAAATTAATAACAACTCAGCCATATAGAGAACAAACAACAACAATAAAAAAACCCATATGGAAAATTAAAGAATAAGGATGAGATGTACTGAGATTTTAGATTCGATAAACAGAGGAAACTTCGAACAAAAGGGCAGAGAGATGAAAGAAGCGCCGTTGAGTTGGATTGGATGTGGATTTGAGGTGGGATTGGAATAGAAGAAGCTAGAGGGTGGCGCTGCCGAGTTGGATTGAGATTCAATGGTGCACCGTTGTTTGGTTCTTCTATTGTGGGTATGGGTTTGTTGAGCTAGAGAGGCAAATGTGATATTGTTATGAAACGAGATAGAGGAAAACGAGACAAAGTTGGAGAGGCTAGCATTGAGACGAGACAGAGTAGAGAGGAAAACCAGAGACCATTGTTGATGCGTGAATGATTTTGCGTTCTTTTGCTTTGTTTTTTTTGGTTTATATATATATATATATATATATATATAACACCTGTTTAGCCAGTAACCAGTATCCCTTAAAATTATACCCATGGTTAGGATTTAAACAATGTTAAGTTAACAGTTAAGATTAAGGTGGGTACCGTACCACCACTTTTCCTGGGGGGTACAGTAGAATGACCCCAAAGTTTCAGTCTTATATTAAACAAAAAACCAATCATCCATTGCCGTCTCTCTCAAACCTCAACCTCCATTCCTCATCCTACTTTGCTCACAATCTCTCCAAGTTCCACCACACCACCACTAACATCCTTTGCCTCACCAGAAATGTATCCAGCATCCCTTGGAAGACCAAAACTATCTTAACCCCAAAATTTCCAACACCAGAAAAATCCAATAATATATATATTCAAGGCAAAACTGATAAATAAATCAATCAACTAAGATCCAACATAAAAAGCAAAACCCACCTAGTTCCATCCCTACACCTCTAACCCTAATTAGAGATTTAGCCATACATAATTATGCAAAAGAAAAAAAAATCCATAAAAAAATGCTAAATGTTAAAAAAAAATTTAAAGAAAAGATGAAAAAAGTTTTAGGATTTTTCCTTCTCTATAACCTCAACCTCCTCCAAAAGAGAGAGAGAAAATCCCTCAAATTTCGGATGAGAATCCCTTGATTTACAGAATTATTTTTACTGTCAGTTTCCAACCCACTTTTGACCTCTTAAACCATTTTTTTTTTTTTTTGAATTTGTGGTAAACTAAAAGGTTTTAGATATTAAGGTTTTCTTTCTGTGGTTTCAAGAATCATGTTAATTGGACATCCGTGCAAGAAGTTATGACAAAAATATTGAAATAGTGCAGAATGTTTCCATATTAGGACTTTTCCAATTTTGGCTTAAAAAAATTTCTTTCTTCCATTTTTTTATTCTAACACGTTTTTGACTTATTTAATACTTCAAAAATCATGCTTCAATTGAAATTGATCATTGGATTCTCTTTGCTGCATGTTTGAATTATTAACTGACTGGATTTAATCTCATACAAGATAAAAATATATGCAATGAGTATATTAAATATTTGAAATAGAGTACTCTAAAAATAGTTCCCAAATTACATTTGAACATACATAGTAAACCATTTTAAAAACTTTTTTTTATGAAAAATGAAAAAAATTATTAACTTTTTTAACAGCTTTTTTAATCCCTCATCAAATCTCTCTCTAAGTCTGATAGCATCAATCAATTAATGTCAATCAACATCAATCACAATCAATTAAGTTCAACAAGATAGTTACAATCAATAGGTCAAATTTGGTGTCCAATCTAAGCATGTTTTCTACAGTTGGAATTTAGATGATTTTACTTGATAGAGTAAAGGACCAAGAAAGTATGAAAATGAGAGATGTCACAAAATACAAAGAAGCAACCACGTTGGATACTCGTTGACAAGACCATCAATTAGTAAGTTTTGTTTTGCTACTTTCTAGTTTTCAATTTACATCCTCGAGCTCTACCAAAACTTAGACGATCGATTTCATAACTTAGGCATATATATATATGAAGCCATGGCTTGGTTTTGATAGGAGTCAGTGTATCGTGTGTAGAACATGTTGGATTGTGTGGCCAAATAGTCCACAATGCGTGCAACGGCTCAAGATTATATGAAAAAAAAAAACATTGCACAATATTGTATATTATAAAATAAGATAATTACGAATAATAAGGATTGCATGTTTGGCCTTGAATGGCTGTGTGGAGTTTGACTTGGTCAACCATGCGGTTGAGATATCTCAAATATATATAGTTAGAGCATCAGCATCAAAGAATTCTATCATATTCTATTTTACCATCTCAAAAAACCACTTTATTACTTATATCATACCATTTTACAATACCTCCCACATCCCAAAACTCTATTTTTATTAAAATATTATTCTTTAATCTTTCTTTATTATTTCTTTCTAACTGATACTTTTTTTCAGACTAGGCGTGATTCCATTTTCTTGGGCTTTCCAACAGTATTTTTTTTCCTCAATCTCCCTCAATCTCTAACACCGATTCAACACACAGAGCCACACACACAGACCCATAATACACTGATCAACCTATCCAAACCCATCACCACACACACACACACAAACACAAACCATCAAACCATCAACAAAGCCACACACACAAACACAAACCATCAAACCATCAACAGAGCCACATACATACAAACCATCAAACTAGTTGGAGCCAACAGCAGCCACCACACCCACCACCCAAGCCACTGATCAGTAAACCCAAGCCATCGATCAGAAACCCACGCCACCGATTTGAAACCCAGCCGATTTGAAACCCACCAGAGCAAACCCATTTTAAAAAAATCATCACTGGAGCCACCATCGGAGGTACCGATGATCAACCTAACCGATCCACCCACCGATCAACAGATCCACCGTTTCAAACCCACCATCAACCAATCCCAGCCCACCGATCCAAACCCAGCTCGTCAATCCACGATAAGGGATGAGAGAGAGGCCGTGTGAAGCTTCGCCGATCCACGACCAACAACCCACTTCAGCCACAACCCAATCACGACCCAAGCACCGGACCCAACCATGACCAACGATCCAAACATCGGACCCAACCACAACCCACAACCCTTTTAAGCACCGGTCACAGCAAAAAAAAAAAAAAAAAAAAAAAAAAAAAAAAATAACCACCACAGTGACCCATACCAAAAACCATAACCACCACCGGCCCACGCTGTCACCCACGACCTAAACACCGGACCCACAACCTAACCACGACCAACGACCCAAACACCCGTCCCAACAGAAAAGGAAGAGAGAGAAGAGAACTGAAGTACCGAGACAGTGGAGAGAGAAATTTCGGGGGGGAAAAAGGGTGGAATAATATATATATATATATATATATATATATATATAGAATACTGCTACTGTACAATTCTAAAGTTAGAATTGTACTGTAGCACTATTGCAAAAAATTTTGCAATAGTGGGGTTTACAATTTTTTGATGCAAACGTTTTTGAGCCATAAAATGCCAAAAAGGCCTTAGATATGGCATTAGCATTCTTCAATGCTAATGCTCTCATGAGTGAAGACAAAGGAGATATCTTACTTTACTCTGTCCTTGACAAGGACTCCTTGTGAACGACTGAAAGACATGAAGGGAGAGGAGGGAGAGCTTACTATATGAAAATAAAGAGGGAGATCTTTACTTTCAAAACTCAATAGCACCATTTACAACTTCATATATATTAGACACAAATGAAAAGCATTAATATGATATTTTCACTTGTCAGTATCAATATTTCATAAACTTCACTATCTTTAATTGAACAACTCGCTATGCAGATTATCCTTACAATAATTTAATTTAATAAATATGTTTATTGAAGGGGCAAAAATATTTAATGACGGGCCTTCGTTAAAATTGGGCTTGACGGATCCTAGCCCATGGGCCGAAAGTGGGTGAAGCCCTCTAGACTGGAAATACTTGCTACACACACCTGAATCATCATAGAATCCCAAAGAAAATAGGAATCCTAGCACAAAAAGAATTCCGGAAGATACGCATGTTAATAAAGATCTTCTCTACAAGAAAAAGTCTTCTCCATCTCGTTTGGGATTCTTATAAGGGAAGGACTTCTATACCAAGGAAAAGAGGTCAACCTTTTACTACTATAAAAGCCCCAATACCCTCAGAAATCAAGGTACGCATAATTGACCCTTCTCTAGCACTTTAGAGTTGTGAGAATAGTTCTAACTTGACCTTCGCAGGGTTTTTGGCTTGCATCACACCGGTGCTCTTTGTTAGGTCTTTCTCTCTTTTCTTTGTAGGCATCGTCACAAGCGTGCAAGGATCGTGTAGCTCACTGGTGATATTTACGGCATCATCAATTGACGCCATCTGTGGGAACCGATAGTGTCGTGATTGCAGCTTGTAGGCCATACAAACGCTACCCGGACAAAAGGTTGCATGGTACTTACACGCTCGATAGTGACCACCAACATCATTCAGGAAGACGAGCCACAACCTACTACCCTGGCATTACACCGGTGCTCTTTGTTAGGTCTTTCTCTCTTTTCTTTGTAGGCATCGTCACAAGCGTGCAAGGATTGTGTAGTTCACTGGTGATATTTACGGCATCATCAGTTGGCGCCATCTGTGGGAACCGATAGTGTCGTGACTGCAGCTTGTAGGCCATACAAACGCTACCCAGACAAAGGGTTGCATGGTACTTACACGCTCGATGGTGACCACCAACAACGTTCAGGAAGACGAGCCACAACCTACTACCCTAGAGAGACAGGTACTAACCTTTACAGCGACAATGGAGCGCTTTACCAAGCAAAACCAGACCTTAGAAGAACAACTACGACAGAAGAACGCGGCGACGGGAAACCAAGAGCAAGATCAAAAAGGTGTTAGTGTTAATCATAGGAACTAAGAGAGACCAGAGGGTAGTAACGCCCCAAGTAAACCGGAGCGACAAGACATAAGCCTCCCAACCCTCATGGATGCGGCTCCGCCTATTGTCACAGAGATGCAGGCAATGAAGGAGCAGATGGAAGTTATGATGAACGTCCTCAAGGGACGAGTATCAAGTGACCTTGACGACCTAGTCAACTGAACCGACTCACCATTCACTGCCTCCGTCAATTGTTTCCCTCTGTAGCATAAATTCCACATGCCACATATAGACTGTTATGACGGAGTTAAGGATCCTCTAGATCACTTGGAGACATTCAAGACCTTGATGCACCTTCAAGGAGTTGCAGACGAGAACATGTGTAGGGCCTTCCTTACAACGCTGAAAGGTGTTGTGAGAATTTGGTTCAGTCGGTTAACGTCTGGCTCAATCAATACTTTCAAGGAACTGAGCGCTCAGTTCACTTTGCACTTCATTAGAGGACACAAGTACAAGAAGTCAACTGCATGCCTAATGAACATTAAGCAGTAGGAAGACAAAACACTGAGGTCCTACATAACCCGTTTCAACAAAGAGGCCCTTTTAATTGACGAAGTGGATGACAAGATACTCATGGTAGCATTCACTAATGGGCTACGAAAGGATAAGTTCCTGTTTTCTCTATACAAGAACGATCCAAAGACCATGTTGGAAGTGCTTTACAGGGCTACTAAGTATATGAACACGGAAGACGCATTGCTGGCCCGCGAGAATAAGCCTAGAAAAAGGGAAAGGCAGGAGGACACAAGACAGGATAGAGGGCATAAAGTGGCTAGGACCGGAGAGCGATAGGATGATAGATGCTCCAAACCCCCCACTGGGAGATTCACAAGCTTCACCTTGTTAACTGCCCTAATAGATTAGGTCTTGATGTAGATCAAAGATAAAGGAGTCCTGACATTCTCAGGCAAGTTGAAGGGAGATCCCAGCAAAAGACCAAGGGATAAGTACTGCCACTTCCATCGAGACCACGGTCACGACACAGCTAACTGCTACGATCTAAAATAGTAGATAGAGGCCTTTATAAGATAGGGGAAACTATAGAGGTTCGTGAGCAAGGAGAAAGCAGATCCGCCCCAAGAGCAGACCCCACGACAAGAGAATGAGCACCCAAGGCCACCTGTTGGAGACATAAGGATGATCGTAGGGGGCACGACAACTTCTGGGTCGTCCAAAAAAGCCAGGAAAACCTACCTGAGAATGGTCCAGAATGTCCAGCTCACAGGCATTGTACCCAAGATGGCACGGATCACAACCCCGTCATCGGATTTTTAGAAGAAGACGCTTGAAGGTTGCACCACCCGCATGACGACGCGCTCGTTGTCAGCCTAAGGGTAGGAGACTACAACATGCACCGAGTTCTGGTAGACAATGGTAGTTCAGCAGACATCTAGTACTACTCGGCTTTTCAGCAGATGAAAATTGATAAAGAATAGTTGGTCCCAGTTAATGCCCATCTTGTTGGTTTCGGAGGGATGAGAATGTTCCCTATCGATGCCATCACATTGACGGTAATGGTGGGAGATTACCCCCAGCAGATCACTAAGGAAGTGACATTCCTAGTGGTCGACTGTTCGTCTGCTTACAATGCCATTCTCGGATGACCTACCTTTAATTCATGGAAGGCTGTAACTTCAACTTACCATTTGATAATCAAGTTCCCAATGGATTATGGAGTAGGAAAACTGCGTGGAAATCAAGTGACAGCGTGAGAATGCTATATTGCTATGCTGGAGATGGACGATCAACAGCAAATAATGTGCATAGAAGAACGACAGACAGTAGCAGAGCCAGTTGAAGAGTTAGAAGAAATAATCCTTGATGACTAAAGGCCAAAACGTATGACTAGAGTGGGTACATTGGCAAGCTGGCCGGTGTGCCAGGAACTCTTGACATTCTTAAGAGACAATCAAGACGTGTTCGCTTGGAGTCACGAGGATATGCCGGGGATCGACCCCACAATCATGGTTTAAAAACTGAATGTGTCACCTACATTCTCCCTAATCCGGCCGAAGAAACGAGTATTCGCTCAGGAGCAGGACAAAACCATTGCCAAGGTAGTACGAAAGTTGCTTGAAGCAGATTTCATTCGAGAATGTACTACCCTGACTAGTTGGCAAACATCATCATGGTAAAAAAGGCCAATGGAAAGTGGAGGATGTGCGTAGACTTCACGGACCTCAATAAGGCCTGCCCCAAAGACAGGTATCCACTCCCTCGGATAGATACTCTAGTGGACTCAACTGCAAGACACCAGCTTTTGAGCTTCATGGACGCCTTCTCGGGCTATAACCAGATTAAGATGGAAGAAGCCGATCAAGAGAAGACTTCTTTTGTCACCAGCCAAGGAATATTCTGCTATAAAGTGATGTCATTCGGACTTAAAAATGCTGGGGCGACATACCAAAGATTAATGAACAAGATGTTTGTGTACCAGATTGGGAGAAACGTGTAGGTTTATGTTGATGACATGCTGGTAAAAAGCCTACATGAGGAAGATCATCTAGGCGACCTCCGTGAGACGTTTGACACCCTCTAGTTATATAACATGAAGTTGAACCTAGGCAAGTGCGCATTCAGAGTAACAGTCGGGAAATTTTTAGGCTTCATGGTATCCCAAAGAGGTATAAAGGTTAACCCGGAGAAAGTACGGGCCATAATAGAATTAGAACCACTGAGAATGGTCAAGGAAGTACAAAGTTTGGATGGCAAAATCGCAGCCCTGAACACGTTTGTCTCAAAAGTGACGGACAAATGGCTGCCTTTCTTCCTCACCCTAAGGAAATTGTTTGAATGGACGGACGAATGCCAGATGGCGTTTGACAACTTAAAGGCATATCTCTCATCTCCACCATTGCTCAATCTATCCAAGCCGAGAGAAGAGCTTTACCTATATTTAGCTGTTTCACAAGCCGCTATTAGCGTAGCTTTGGTAAGAGAGGAAGATGGATCTCAGAGACCAGTCTACTTCACAAGCCGAGCACTCCGGGGGGTAGAAGAGCGGTACCCTCAGATGGAGAAGTTGGCTTTTGCATTGATAACTACTGTGCGAAAACTCAAATTGTACTTTCAAGCACACACCATTGTTGTCTTGACGGACAAGCCCTTGAAAAAAGCCACAAATAGCCCCGAGGCAGCAAGAAGAATGGCTCTGTGGGCAGTAAAGCTCAGCAAGTTTGACATACAGTATCGTCCAGTAATAGCTATAAAAGGGCAAGTAGTGGCTGATTTCATCGCCGAATTCACTCTCGAAGATGGCCAGGGGGCAAACGATGCACGACAATGGAACATTTATACGAACGGATCCTCAAACAGACGAGTAGGAGGGGCAGGCGTAATGATCTAGACCCCGGAGTGGGATAGGATTGAGTGCATAATCCTACTAGATTTCCCCACAACCAACAACGAGGCAGAATATGAAGCCTTGGTGGCGGGGCTGGACCTCGTAAAAGCTATAGGTGTTGAAAACGTGGTCATACATTGCGACTCATAGGTAGTAACATGTCAGATCAATGGCAAATAGGAGTGCAAGAATAAAAGGATGAAGAGGTATCTAGAAGAGGTAAAGAATCGAACTAGCAGCCTCCAAGTCAGATTCGTCCAAATCCCAAGAGTGGAAAAGGAATGCACCGACCGACTAGCAAAAGCAGCCTCGGCAGAATTTATGCTTGTCTCCGAACAAGTATTGTCATTTGTCCAAATCTCCTCACTTATTGATGATAGAACAGATATGCAGGAAGTAAATTCTGAAAGCAACTGGACTACGCCTTTAATATCATACCTGAAGACTGGCGTTTTACCAGATGGAAGTGACGCCACTAGAAAGGTAAAGGTCCAAGCCTCACGATTTGTATTGATAAAAGATGTCTTATACAAAAGAGGGTTCTCTCGGCTGTACCTGAGGTGTCTATGCCACAAAGAAGTAGATTATGTAATGAGAGAAGTCCACGAGGGTATCTGTGGAAACCACTCGGGGGCATGGTCATTAGTACATTAGTTGATCCGAGCAGGATACTACTGGCCTACAATGATGAAGGACGCACATACCTATGTTAAGACCTGCGAAAAATGTCAAAGGTTCAGTAACCTCATCAGGCAACCATCAGAGGAACTAACCCCCATGACGGCCCCTTGACCCTTCGCTTAATGGGGACTAGATATCATGGGCCCCTTCCCAGTAGCAGTTAGGTAGCTAAAATTCCTGATAGTTGGTATCTACTACTTCACTAAGTGGGTGGAGGCAGAGGCCCTAGCCACTATCACGGAGAGGAATATTCTAAACTTTGTTTAGAGGAATATCGTATGCAGGTATGGGATATCCAGAGTGCATGTCTTTGACAACGGAAAGTAGTTCGACAATAGCGCATTTAGGGACTTCTGCTCGGAGCTAGGTATCAAGAATCACTACTCGTCGTCAGCACACCCACAGGCCAACGGGCAAGTTAAAGTCACGAACCGCTCCTTGCTCAAGATCATCAAGACCCGGCTCGAGGGGGCAAAAGGTATCTGGCCGGACGAGCTGCCAAGCATTCTGTGGGCATACAAAACTACAGCAAGAACACCCATTAGGGAAACACTGTTTTGACTGGCATACGGAAATGAAGCTGTCATCCCAGCGGAAGTAGGACTCACAAGCTTTCGGGTGGAGAGCTACAACGAGAATAAGAATGAAGAGGCCATCCAATTTCAGCTTGACCTAGTGGACGAGGTACGAATGACAGTAGAGCAAAGGATGGCACGGTATCAGAATCTCATGGCGAAGCACTATAACTCCAACGTCAGGCGCAGAGACTTTTAGGTTGGAGATCTTGTACTACGGAAGGTAATGGGTGCTACTAGAGATCCTTCGCAAGGAAAACTCGGCCCCAATTGGGAAGGACCCTACAAGATTGCATCATGGCAGAGGAGGGGTACCTACCACCTCGAGACACTGGACGGACAAAAGCTTCAGCATCCATGGAACACGGAGCACCTACATAAATACTATTAGTAGAGACAGCATGAAGAGCAACGACGCTATTTCACTAGATGGGCGAATCATCCATGACAGGTGAAAACTTCTTAAGTCCATAAAAGTGGACGGTTAGAACACAGAGTCCACAAGCTGGATGGGTAACACCTCTAAAGCTCGTAAAAATGGGCGGTTAATATACAAAGTCCACAAGCTGGACGTATCATCTCGGACGGATGAAACTTCTTAAGTCCATAAAATGTACGGATAACAACAAGTTCCTTAAGTTCATATAAATGGACGGATATAAGCCCACCAACTGCACGGATCATCCCATAAGGTGAAAATTCCTAGTCCACAAGAAAGGACGGGATAAACTACCTAGTATTTGAGGAGGACGATTCATCCATACATGATCTAAATTTATGTAAAAATCCATAAAGACGGACAGTTCTCCATAAAGTGGATGGGTCATCCGTTATGGATTAAAATTTTAGCCCAGGAAGTGGACAACTGAAGAGGACGGAGGTTTATACATCTCGTTCAAATAATAAAGATAGATAAGACGGGCATAAAATTGTGAAATAAAGCAAGTAACATTGACGAATAAAACCCTCGAGGGGCAATTGTTCAATACACAAAATTAATGATGGATTGTTCTCAAATATACAAAAAAAAAAAAAAAAAAACTCTCTGCTCTTTAGGGTCGACATCTTGAACATTCTGTGCTTGAGCTGACTCTCTGTTGCCTTGGGCTGTTTCCTCAGCAAAAAGGTCATCTGTGTTCTTTGAAACGACAGGCATAGCGGACGTCTGGGCTTGGTCGTCAACTTTTATCAGGGACATATCTAGGGCAAGGTAGGCTTTCTTAAATTGACGGAGTGTGTCATCAAAACCTTGCAGGAATGAGTCTCCCAGCTTAGACAATAAGGCGTCGGAGTCACGATATTCTCGTATCGCCGCCTCCTTAGCTTGACAGAGCTTTTCCTTCAGGTCTTGGATCTCCTTGTCTTTGACCTCCAAGGCCTTCTTCCTCTCATCCGTCTTTTGCTCAAGCTCCTTCCTCACCTGCTCTGAAAGGTCAAACTTTTTCTCCATAGTGGACTTCCACTTGTTAAGTTGACCCAGCTCATCCTCCGTCTGCTCTGCCTTTGCTCGCATACGTTCCAGAGTCATCTCACGGTTAATGCACCGATCCATTAGGCCCTTCATCATAATTAGGGACTGAAACAAAAAAGTTAGAAGAAGGGTTAAATAAAAACTAAGTGGAGTGGATGGACGTAAGTCGACGAACAAGGATTACCTGTGCAATCGCGAAGAGCCCCATCTCCCCTATTGCCTCCGTGGAGTGATTGCCTAAATCCTCGTAGTCCTCCGACATGATGATAGACGAAAGTTTCTCCAGGGCATATTTGGAGTCATCACGAAGGAGGGGAGGTGGCTTCTCCTGGCTAGTGGACAGGGCCTTCATAAAGCTCTTGCCTGACCCATGTTTTGCTGGGGTGACTGTCTTCACACCCTCAACCATCAACCCTATGACGGGTTCCAAAGGGACCTTTTGTTGCTTAAGAGGACGGTCCCTTTTGGATGGTTGCTTCCTTTTTATCGACGGAACCATCCCCTTAGGAACCACATCACCGGACTCCTTTCTCCTTGCAGCCTGTGTTTTAATCAACGCTCTCCTCTTAGCTTCGTCCAACTCTGTAAAGAAGGACGAATGAAGTTATTGACTAACAAAACTAAAAGCCATTTAAGCAAAATAAGGTCAACAAACTTACATCTGCGAATTTTTGCGTTGTGTTTGATGGCTTCTGGGGTTGGTTCAAGACCGTCACAATACCAGTGGATTGTATCAGGATTCACTAACTTTGCCCTGCCTGGTCTTTTGGAAAATCTTCTCAAGAAAACCAAACTCCTTAGTACTAACCTGTGGACGCCGTCTAACTGCAAAAGAAAAGGATGGTTAAAAATGATGGGGAAATTATAACTGAACGGATATAAACAGAATCTACAAACTAGGACGGGTGCATACTGGACGAATTTAATACTCCCCAAGTAGTGTCGATGGGCATGTGCTCCGTCTCCCCTGGACAACCCATCCATTCGTCACCCTCTAGGAAGAAATAACGACTCTTCCAGTCTCTATTTGAGTTAGGGGTCTCAAATATAACCTTCAACAATGGACTCCTACTAGCAAAACTGTACATCCCCCTTGATCTATCTATCTCATTTGGATGATAGCAGTGGAGGAATTCCATCACCGTCAATCTTCTAGCACCATCTGTCATAGTGCTGTACAGAATCTCCATTGCTATGAAGACCCTCCAGGCATTCGGAGATATTTGGGTGACCGACAGACCCAGATGCTTGAGAAGCTCTCGATGAAGGGTACTTAGTGGAAACCTAAGTTCCGCCTTTAGCATCTGTTTGTACACCCCGACACCCTCTACTCATTTGTGATAACATTTCTCTGATACATAGGGTAGACAGATTGAAATATTATCTAGAATTTGAAAATTAGTCTCAAAAGTGTTGAAGTGTTTCTCCTTGATGGTGGATGTGAAGTTATGCACCATCCACTCTAGTAGCATGATGAACTCCTTAAGTCCATCAGCACCTATGAAGGATCTTATTGGCTGTTCCTCGTCATCATCAGAAACATCCTCTGGTTCAGCCATCTCCATATCCTCATTTGTTGAGGACGAGGAAGAGGCGGACGGACTCCTCTCTTCGCCTAGACTCTCTTGGTCTTTGTGACCGGACTGGTATACTTCCTCGTAATCTGCCTCGTCACGAACGACTGATTGATTACTTGACACACTAGACATTGTCTACACATGATGACAAAACCTAAGACTGACGGATCTAGAAGTGCTGACGGGTGCGTATAAAAGTCTAGGAAAATAAAAAGTACGATTGCAGGACTTGAGAAAAGAAAATACTACCAAATCTGTGAATAAGTGAAATATGACAGTTGAGTTGACGACGGGTACAGGTATTGAACAGATCACTTTTTGACAAGGTTGACTGTAGCGCTCTGACAATATGTTTCAGTTGAAAATGGAGAAATGAGAAAGAAGGAGTGTGATATATATATATATATATATATATATATATATATATATAAAGGAAGCATACGGAAGACGAAGCAATGCTTCGATCTGGGGAAAAATCCAATCAAAGAACGACACGTGTTGTACATCATAATTGCTTAACAACCTATCAGGGATAGGTGCAGTATGCTCTTTTTGATCCGTCAAACCCAGAATATTGAACCGTCACCCCATTGGTCCGTCCACTCAATAGTGACGGACCCATAGGGTGAAGGGGCCAACTGAAGGGGTAAAAATATTTAATGATGGGCCTTTGTTAAAATTGGGCCTGACGGATCCTAGCCCATTGGCCGATAGTGGGTGAAGCCCTCTAGACTGGAAATACTTGCTACACACGCCTGAATCATCATAGAATCCCAAAGAAAATAGGAATCCTAGCACAAAAAGAATTCTGGAAGATACGCATGTTAATAAAGATCTTCTATACAAGGAAAAGTCTTGTCCATCACGTTTGGGATTCCTATAAGGGAAGGACTTCTACATCAAGGAAAAGAGGCCAACCTTTTACTACTATAAAAGCCCCAATACCCTCACAAATCAAGGTACACATAATTGACCATTCTTTAGCACTCTAGAGTTGTGAGAATAGTTCTAACTTGACATTCGAAGGGTTTTTGGCCGGCACCACACCGGTGCTCTCTGTTAGGTCTTTCTCTCTTTTCTTTGTAGGCATCGTCAAAAGTATGCAGGGATCGTGTAACTCACTGGTGATATTTACGGCATCATCATTTATGAAATATGGAAAATTATGAAGAGATTACCAGAGATTTTTTGTTGTCATTTAAGCCATATTTATTTTCAAATTGTACTTTGTTTTTGATTTTTCAAATTGTATTGTCTAAATATGTTTTGGTAATTGCTTTGATGACAATTAGGTGACTGACCTTTCAACTGCATAGGAACTAGCTCCTGGGGCAAATACGGGGAGTTTATATAAAAGAATGTAGTGGATATTCAGAAGTATAGGGTTTATAAGAAAAAAAATGAATAGAGACAAATATAAAAGTTTGATGTAGAACAAGTGTCTCTAGACTTTCTTAAGAATTTGGATATTCAGAAGTCAAGGCGTATGGTTGTGTAATTAATGGCCTGTTTGGATGTTAAAAAATAGAGGGGGAGTAGAGTAGAGTGAAGGAGAGTAGTTTAATTACCTTGTTTGGGAGTTTTTTAAGGAAGGAGGGGGAGGGATTTGGAGGGGTTTCAACTACCTCCAACCCCTCATTTTTAATTCCCCCAAATTGGAGAGATTTGGAGGGAGAGTAGATCACATAAATTATTAAAAATATAAATTACCTAATTTGCCTTTGATATATTAACAAAATTACAAAACAAATTTGTTTGTTTCCCTAGAAAATTTAAGGTTAATGAAGCAATTTCTCTTCACACTGTTTTTGTTTAAGCTTCACCGTTTTAGATTTGAGCTTTGTGTAAAAGGTGTTTGGATTTTGAGATTCAGGTTGGATTTGGCCGGAGAACATGGCGTCGTCGTCGTTGTCATCGGCATCGACTTCGGCGAGAGCTGGAGGAGGCTTCGATTAACCTTCGCAGCTGCAACAGGTTACCGTTCATGGTGATGACTTCACTGCCGGCTTTCACCACTCGCCGTCGAAGTCAAGTACAAATCTCACGCCGCCGCGATCGAGTTCATCGCCAACCTAAACCACAGTGGTTGACCCGCCAGTCCAATTGCCGATGAAGCACGACGGCGACTCCCCTCTGATTCCCGTGAACTATCCCAACGACGACGAGGATCTCGCTTTGCTTGCTCTTCGTTCTCCAGGATTTCCCTTTCTTTTTTTCTTTTTTGGTTGTGTGCGTTTTGGGGGATTTGGTTTGTGTTTCTGTGAATTTTTTTTTCCTCTACTTGTGCCTGTGTTTGGTTGCTCAGAAAATGTGGAAAAAAATGGGAATTTGGATTTTGGTTAGAGTTTTAAAAAACCTACTAAATTTGGCGATGTTTAGTATTTTATTAAAACTGATATGAACGCTTTGTTTTCAAATATTCAGATAACAGTTCAATTTTGACTGATTTTTACGCTTTTTTTTTTTTTTAGTTTTTAGGTGTATAAATTGTTTTTTTTTTTAACATTTTTTATTTATTTATTTTTCTCAAAAAAAAAATCACTAACATATTTTAAGATTTGGACAAATGATAATCAAGTTCAAAACTTTACAAAACTAATAAATTAATCATAAACCAATGTTACAAGTTCATTTTCAAATAGGGGTAAATCTGTCTATTTTAATCATTTCCTCTTCTTTCTTTTCTATTTTTTAAAACATCCAAACAAGGGGAAGGGCTAATTACTCCCTTTCCCCTTACTAATTTTAAAAACATCCAAACAAGATGGAGGGGAATCATTCCCCTCTACTCTCCTCCCCTCTACTCTCCTCCCTCTCTAAACTTCCAAACAGGCCATAAGTAATCTTTGTTAAGAATTTGGATATTCAGAAGTCAAGACTTACTATTTTTATTTGGGTTAGTGATTGTGAATGAAATTTAAGGGTATTTTTGTAAATTTTATTTTCAGAGAACTATTCGAAACCCTAAATGGCTTCTATATAAATATGTATTTTTTCTAAACTGAATTCTCTGAAAATTTCTTTAATTTTTGGTGGACTCTAGGTTTTATTTATTATTTATTATTTATTCTTCATCAAAGATTTCATTAAGTTAGAACGATATTTAGCTTCTTGTGTTTCTGTTATGCATTATGGGGTGAACATGAATAATGAATTGCTATATCTTTATTGGACAGCTATGCGAAGTGCATTCCCATGGCTTATATGTTTTGCAATTCAATTTAGAAATTTGAAGGCGGATATGTATCTTTAAGGAATACATAAGTTAATTTATATTACTCCACATTGGATCTTTGCAACCTTACTACATGTAGAGATTTTGATTGACTTGTCTTTCAAACCCATGTTCAAGATCAAGTCGTAAAAGTCAAATCAGAAATTAACATCAGTGTTGGAGGCAATTACACAGAATAAGTTGATATTCTACGTGATGAAGGCTACTAGTGCATCCTGAAAATGACATCCAACCAGAAATTAGTAAAAGGAACAAATGTAGAGTAATCCAATGGTAAATGATAATAATTTACATTAATGGATATCAAATGAGAGAAAATTAGGGATACATGGGGAGAGAGAAAGAAGCCATTCTTTATGTACTACTCATTGGCAAAGCCAGGTATTTAGGTCGGAGGGCAAGATTAAAAGACAAGACTGAAAGCAAAAAATTAATCTATATATATATATATATATATATATATAACCGAAGCTTTTGAAACTCCCACAATTTTCCACGTTATCATTATCTTTAAAACATTAACATTATAAAACAAAAATTCTGATTTTAATAATTATTTCTCCCCGATACTCCTTCCCCTTCCTTATAAAAACCCGATCAACTCTTTCTCTTTTCCAATTTTTCCTTCTTCTCCGTTCTTCTGCGTTTATTTTTCTTTTGCTTCTTTGGCGTTTCCTTTCTTCTTTTGTCACTAGTGCCCAAAACCAAAAGAAATCAAAAGTCTTAGGTTTTTTTCTTTTCCAATAAAGCTATCTACGAATATGGCAAATGCTACCCCTTCCCCATGAAAAAGTTGGACATGTGGCCACGCTTCAACCATTCATTTGCTTTTAAATTTTTTAAAACATTTTTTCATTTAATTGCATTTTTTATAGGACATTTAAATATTTAATTGCATTATTTATTGGTACTACAAACCCACATATTCGTATATTAAGTTCATGTATTGGTATTCTCAACAACCACTCATGTACTATTATTGTAAATTAGAATTTATATTATAGATTAAATCGGTATAATATTACATAAATTTATAAAAAAGTGTACAATATATAATGTTATAGACATTCATTTTGTTTATAATACAAATCTATTTTATCATGATAGTATAATGTAAACTAATAATTTTATTATTATTATTATTATTTTGATTTGATGGTGCGGACGTTAGAAAAGAAAACCGATTTAAAAAAAAAAAAAGTTGAGTGAAGAAGATGAGATGAAGGAGGAGTGTTATATAGATTTGCATATGCTTGAGTAGTTTGAGAAGAGGGATGAAAGGAGTTAAAAAAAAAAAAAAATGAGATGACATTTATGACACTTGGGAGGGGTAGAAAAGAAGTTTGTAGGAAGGTACTTCCTTTACAATGCCATCATATGCCTTTTTATTCACAAAACTGCCATTACATCATTTTATAAAAATATTTCTTTTAAATAAATAATCAGATAATCATTTTTAAATATTTTAGCTTAACTATAACAGTAAATAAATTCCGACATAAAAAAATATAGTAAACAAATAACTTTATTTCAATTCAGAAAAAAAAAAAAAAAACTTATTTCAACCCAAAAATAGTAGAAGTAATAACCATGTTATTATTGTCTAAAGTCTAATTGAAGTACACAAAAGAAATTGCATAGGTGATAGCTTAAACTCTTCATTCATTGTTTTTTTTTTTTTTTTTTTTTTTTTTTTTTTTTTAAGTAATAGCTTAAATTCTTCATTCATTATTGAATTTTTTTTTTCATAATCAATAGTTTTCCCGTGCATCGCACGGGTTAGCGACTAGTTAATATTAATAACAAAGTAAATAAACAACTATATGCAAATGTAATTGTCATACATAATCTAACATAAAATGTAAACTTTAATTTATTTTTTCACACCTAGCTTAATTTACTCAATTGTCCTCGATGATTTTTTATATTTTGAAACCTTTGCATGATTTCTACACACTCAATAGTCTTGAATATATATTTCTCAATATATATGATTAAGCAATCATTCATCCATTGATCTCCCATTCAATTGCATAATCGACTTTTAATTATGTTCATTGTTGAAAAAACTCTTTCAAGAGTAGTTGTTACAACTAGTAAGATCAATGCCAAGATCACTAATGAGTAAACCAATGAATATAAAACATCCTTTCCTATTTCTACCATCTTTTCAGTAAGCTGTCCAATTCGACTGCATGTCATGGATGTATGTATCAAGTTGGTCATCCAAGTGAGTAGGAGTGTAAGTCTATTAGTATTAGAGGGGGTAAGAAAAGTTGCCGTGGCTTGTGAGAATTGAAAAACAAAGTACGACAAGCTAGTACAATAAATAGAAAAATTACTTGTCCTTGGTGTAGGAGGAGCAAATAAGACATTTTAGTTCAATATAGTAGTAGTGTTATAGAGGTTTTTGAGAGTTCGGGGCACTCTGTTTATGATCTATGTAATGTGCTATCATCCACAAAGTCAATTAAAGTTTTGGGCTTGTGGGTTAATGCTTCTAATAACTTGTAATACCAAATAAATGGAATCTTCCTTCCACAAATGTTAAAAACTTAATTTTATCATAGTTGATACTTAATCCTCTATTACTTGCACAGGTGAGAAAGCACATCACACTCTTATATAAATAGAAATTTCATTTTGATTAACCAAACATTATTTTTGTTTAACTAGCTAGTTTCTCTTTGGAGGAAAGCAGAGGGATGTAGAGACCACTAGAAATCAAATCACAGTGATTGCTATTAAATTTTTCATGAACTTCTTATGCTATCTAATTTATTATTCACAACAACTCCATAAGTATAAATGCTTGTCGGGTGTGGAAGTGAAAGGTCGAGATTCAAGTTTTTAGAAGGAAACTTCACATACATATATACTTAGATTATATTAGAATAAAATATCTATCTTGTATGTGTATATATATTTATATAATCCTACATTTTAAATATAGAGTGGTATAGAAGAGAAGTCTTGATTATATTATTGAACTTCTGTCCCAATCTATAGCATTAATGCATGCTGTAGCCGACATCTTTGTGTCAAAATTAAATATGTGTGTAACATTATTAGAGTTTGAAAGAAAGTTTTTCAACCATGGCTTGCTAAAAGGCAAAGACCATAAGACTAAATATATGGTCCTAAGTTCCTAACACAGAACATGAAGAAATTTCTATTCCTGGGCACGTGCTTGTAGCCTTTTGAAATTTGACGCTCTAATAAAGGAAAAGGACTAAAGATTAATTGGACAAAATGGGCTTCTGCCCTTTTGGGACAAATTAATTAACCTTTTGCCCTTCTTTCCAAACTAAATAGGGATATACCCCTCTTTTGAAAATCAAGTTTTTCAAAATCGATTTAAGCCCTATAGTGACGTTTTCAAGGACTTATAGTGACGTTTATAAAGACCTATAAAAATTGCCTATAACTCGATTTCATGGATATCAAGTTATAAAACGTCACTATAGGTTCTTAAAATGTCACTATAAGTCCTTAAAAACGTCACTATAGGGCTCCAAATTTTTTTTTTTTTTTTAAACTCGATTTTCAAAAGAGGGCAATTTCCCTATTTAGTTTGGGAAGAAGGGCAAAATGCTAATTAATTTGCCTAAAAAGGATAGAAGCCCATTTTGTCCAAGATTAATCGGTCTGGTCGGTATAGTAAATATTAATTTTAATGGTATGGTATGATACTTAGGGTAAAAAAATCATAAATTTTTTTAAAAAGTAGATTATAGAAAAAGGGAAGGTAAAGTTTGAATCATATACATATGATACTATAAAAAATGTTATTACCACTGAATTATAACTTGAAATCATAATCATGATTTCAGATTATTTTTGTGTCACACATGCTTTTTCTATTGTAACATGAAGTATGGATTCTAACTAATTAATAATAAATTAAATACGTTTTCCCATGGCAGTTCATGCATATGAATTTGGACTTATTCCTTAGTACGATTCTTAATTGCTTTCTCCTTGAAAGTCTAGCCTAGAATAATGCTTATAAACATTTTATTAATTCTTGATCCCGAGTTTTTTTTTTTAAATGTCTAAGAAATGATAGTTTGAAAAAAAATATTATCATAATGTCAAACGTTTTTGTAATCATGATATTCATTGTGATATTGATGTTTAGATTTGTTTTTAGAATGAATGGTTTTGAAAAAGTTTTACAAAAAAATGAAAAATACTCCAATTGGTGTATTATTAAATCATACAAACATGTTAGATTCTTTTCAAAATAACATAATTGTATTAATAATACATGTTACAATTGCTTCTGAAAAAAAAAAAAAAAAATTATGTGAATTGGCTATATAACTATAAGTATGTTTTCAACAAAATTAATTAACATTAATAGGTCAAATTTCGTGTCCAACCTATGTATGTTTTTCTGCAGTTGGAATTTAGATGATTTGACTTGATAGAGTAAAGGACAAAGAAAGGGAGAAAATGAGAGATGTTACAAAAGTACAAAGAAACAACAACCTTGGAATTGGATACTTGTGAACGACTAAGAGATAGGGATTGAGAGCCTTTTTTTTTGAAAGGATTGAGAGCCTTTTCATTCCACATATACACCTCTATAATATTAGATGCAAATGAAAATTAGAAATGTCTCCAAAAAATACTATTAACAAGGTAAGATTTGTGATCCAATAAAGCAGAAGAAAAGTTGAAACTTTTTGTTAAGAAAGAAGAAAGAAAATTCATATTATTGACAATTGAATTAAGAAAAATAATTAGAAATGTCTCCAAAAAATACTATTAACAGGGTAAGATTTGTGATCCAATAAAGCAGAAGAAAAGTTGAAACTTTTTTCTAAGAAAGAAGAAAGAAAATTCATATTATTGGCAATTGAATTAAGAGAAATACTAACGGATGCTCTTAGAGTAATGATTAATAATTTATTTAAAAAAAAGTTTTATGGGAAAAGAAAAGAAAAAGTAATTAATGTTTTGATAGTTTTTTCTATTTTTTATAAAAGTTGTATTAAAACTTTCTTAAAATAGGTTGTTACTATTTATTTAAAGACACTCATTAGCATGACTCTTAAATTAACATTATACTTTGATATAATATGGATGACAATAAACCATGTCTTAAGGCAGTGGAAGTGAATAGAAATCTCATAGACTATCTTATTAATATTGGATGTCAATGAAAGTTTGTCAAAGTTAATTAATTAGATTGAAGCAAGAAAAGTGAGACATAGAGTAAAATATGTGACAAATTTTGATTGATAAAGTATAAAGTGAAACAGAAAAAGTGAAATAAAAAAGTTGGATTCAATTAATTAACCACCCAAAAGGCAAAGCTCGTTGTGGCCATTTGAACTGTAACGTACGCACTCTTAATAATGGAAAAGGACCAAAGAAACTGCAGAAAAAAAGACAAAACAAACCTGGCTGGGTAAAGTAGCGTGTTGACTAAGCTTACTTCTCGAGGAAGTAGAAGAAAGATAAGAGAGACTGATTCGACCGCTTTGGAGATTTCGTCGCTGTTTCATTTTTCCCGAGGAGACTAGAGAGCTTGTAATCATTTTTTTTTTTTGAGAGCTTGTAATCATATATATATTATATAGTGGACGACCAAGACTTAATATGGGAAATTACTAAAGTTCATCAAAAAATATGGGAAATTACTAAAGAAACATGGCTGGGTATACATATAATATTATATTGCGATATTCACTCACGCATCTCTACTACAAGGTATCATGAGTTCTATGGTCAATAGAGGTCTACTCCTTGGTCTTCTTCTACTTACCGCCCTATCTCTTACATGGAGCTTGTGTTTCACAGGTAAGACTGTCTCGGACTCAGAGTAGCACTTTTTTCTTTTAAATTTTATATTGTTTGGCAATGTATATACCGCTATTGCTTCAAATTTTGTGTTTTTTATTTGGGTATACAATAAAGAGAAAGGTTTGGTATGGTGAGCCTTTCATTCTACTGCTCTGTGTATACCCGCAATATTAGATACAAATGAATATTAAACATGTCATTTTCTAAGGGTAAATACTTACACATCAGATGGCTGTAAAACGAAAAGTTAATTTAGACTCGTATCTGTTCTAAATATTCTGATACCAAATGAAAAATCTAGTTTAGAAGTCTTGTTAAGTATGCACTAGACTTTTTAATTAATTATCTACTTATAACACAAGATTTGGTTATGAATTGGAAAATCGATAAAATAATTTTTCAAAGTAAATACTACTATAGGGACAAAAGCAGTCCTATAAAAAATCCACTATGAAGAAACAATTGTAAATAGTCAGGACTTACTAAATTTTTGTAGCCTAGACTCTCTATGCAACCTTTGCAAGCGACCCAATTGTCTTTCTAACGCAGTAATCCTAGAAACTCTGGAATTCTTCTATAGTGATTTTCTTCATACGAACCAGATCCTCTGGTGTATTTTAAGGTACCTTCTTAAGGATCTCTTTACAATGAACTCGTTGAAATAATATTACGTGGTTTCAACGAAGATTTAAAAGGTATATAAAAGCACAATATAGTCTTTCTTGTTACTACTCTAGGCACAAGGACTTACATATATATATATATATATATATATATATATAAAGCTTATTTCACTCCTTTCAAATCAAAATTTGCTCAAATTGGTGTCTGTTTTGATGCCCCATATATCTACTTTCGATCAAAGAAAATTTCACTTGAAAATTCATTATGGTAAGAACAACCACCCCTCAACTTTAAGCATATCAAAACTCTATCATTTTTAGCACCTTCTGACTTGAATTTAGCCCTAATACAAATTAATGAATACCACCAATTTTGACATGTTTTAGTACTATGTTTTTCCAATACATCTATGAATACTGTAAGATAAACTAACTGAAGTCTAAAGCCTCCATACGCACAATTAGATTTCGATAAAGGAATAGTGTATAATGAGGCAAACATTTAAAAGGGTAATTATAGAATACTTCGAGAGTATAATAAATGTATACTCCCTCCATTCGTAAGATAATGGATTCTACTCATTAATTAAATTCATGGTGGACTCATTATTCATTTTTTAAATTTTTTTTATATGTTAAAGTAGTAAGTACACATTTATTTCAATCCTAAAGTATTTTATAATTTTTCTAATTATAAACCACACCACTCCAATATTCATTTAGAAGTTAACCTCCATAAATTAATACAATCAATGTGTGGTGATATGTTGTGGGATTCCTAAATCATAACTTAACAATTAGGCTTCAAGCAAAAAAAAAAAAAAAAAACCCAACCTGAGCAACCATGTGGAATAGCCTTACAACCAAAAGTTGTAGTGGAACATTATAAAATATAATAAGATCGTTGTCTTTTTCACTTCCCAAATAACTGTGTTTATGATCTTTTTAACTTGGTATCTATATTCTCTAGATGAAAACATGAAGAAGTTAACTGAGGCAAGAGATGTGAAAGAATTGTCTGGAGTAGTCATTATAAAACAAATTAATAGCCCAACTTTACCTTGGGCAAAAGACCCATCCAAGCGCAGGCTAATGGTGATGAAACAACCTCGAGCACCATCACCACCACCACCACGTTCTCCTGGAAACCCAGGCCACACTCCACTCCCCTAGTAGGCAAATGCCAATGTCAAAATAGTATGTGCAATTGATATTTTGGTTCACTTGGAAGATTACAACCACCTCTAGGGAATGTGAGGTATTACCATGTTTGGTTTGTTATTTATGCAGCACAATATGGGAATGTATGATAATTATTTATAAGGACATATTTGGTATATTGAATACTAATTATGATAGAAATGGTAATCTTTAATATTAGTGGGAATATAAAATGTTGTAATGGAATAATTATTTATAGTCACACATGTGGTTGTAAAATATGAATAAAACTCAAGATTTGTATTTATGAATTATCTTATTTATACAAGTATTTTCTAAAATGGAATGTTTTTAAATTTGACTTCATTGCTCATTAAGGAATAGCGATGGAAATAGTATTTTTTTTAATGATTAAAAAAAAATTTATTTGTATAATTATGTGTATATATGGAAAGTTTATATTTTTGAAAATATATTAAATTTCAAAGTTATTGCATATACTAAGGAATAACTATATTAGGAATTGTAAGGGCAAGAAAGTTAGGGGCCCAAACCCACTTAAAATTGTGAGGCCTGTACTTCTCAATTAGGCCAAACAAATAAATATTTGTTAAGAGAGTGGGAAAAAACAAGTCACGTTCAGGTTCGAAGATTCGAACAAGAAGGAAATGAATGGAAGTGTAAATCAAATAGTATTGATGGTTTTCTCAGGTCCGCTCGAGGACAATTTTCTTACATAGGGATGTACACTCCATTCTATCTTTCTTTCTACTTTTCTTGATCTAATCTATTTTTCTTGATTTTTTCTGGATCCCTTCATCTGGAAGTTTTCTTCCTTTATATACTTCTATGCTTCTTGCATCTTAGCCCTCCATCTGCAGTTCTCTAGGTTCTCCTTAGGACACTTGTCCCTTTAGACTCTTGTTGAAGGTGGTAGAAGAGGCTGTTTAGCTGTGAATCTACTGTTTGGGTGTCATTTCCTCATCAATGTAGCTAATAAAGTTGTTGTCAGTCATTTAATGCGGAGGTAGTTGGTGAACTTTCACAGGAAACTTCTTTCAACTACCTTGACTCTCTCTTTGAATGCCATTCCCTCCACTCGGGTTTCCAGGAGATATTTTGTTCATTCCCCCCTTCTCTGCAGGCAAACCTACTCCTCCGGTTAAAGTGTTTCCACCTAAGGAACGAATGATGGTCATAGCTGTCTTAGTCTTCCTCGGTTCTCGGGTCCCCACAAGAATAATTATTATCAAGGCTACCTTAGTTGGGGACAAAAAAAAAAAAAAAAAAAAAAATCCAAAGTATGGACATGTGATCAATGATGTTCTTGTGTTAGCTGATGGTTTTTGTGTTTGTAATTTCTCTCATGTTAAATGCACAAGCAATTCAGTTGCCCATTTTCTAGCCTGAAAATCTATTTCTAGTAATGAGCTTCAGGTATGGATTAAATCCACTCCTGATGATATAGTTTCACTAGTCACATGTGACTCTGTAATTGCGTTTTTCATTTTTAATAAATTTGACCCTTGGGAGTTGGGCCCGGTTTCTCAAAAAAAAAAAAAAAAAAAAAAAATTCTTAAGAAATAACTATTCTCTATAATGAAGATTTAATCAAATGATCGAATAACTATTCTACATTAATAACCATTTCACTATAGGATTTATTACAACATATTGAACATGCCCAAGGAGAATAGAAAAATGCTATGTTCACAATATTTTCACAATAAATTCTAAGTGACACATTGTTACTGGCTGTTATAGATGGACAAAAAAAAAAAAAAAAAATTTAAGTAATGAATTTAAATTAAAACTAGAGTAAGAACTTATCACCTATGATTTGTTGTGAAAGTGTCGTAAAAATGTTGTAGATGGATTTCTCAAGAGAATAACATTATCATTTATAGGCTATGGATGGAGCCAGGATTTTAATTGAGGGGGGTCAAAGTATGATTTTATTATTATTTTTATTTTTTTTAATAATGAAAATCCAAACTAGCATCCATTTAATATTAGCAAACTATCAATAAATGAAAAAAATACATAAGAATTGTTTCTTAAAACATTGCAATGAAATTATCCATCAAAAGACTCTAATTTAAATCTCTAAAATTATCTATGATTTATTGCAAATAAATGTCACGGCAATTTCCCTTTCAAAATATAGAATCAAAGAGTTTACCAAAAATTTATATTATGTTTTGTTGTGAAGTTTAGTTTTGATGATATTCATAACTGAAAATGCTTGTTATAGTTGTAGAGAAACTAAAGGAGTAAGCATAAGTATATATAACTATTATATAAACAAGCTTTGTAGCTAGGCTCTTGGTTTTTTTTTTTTTTTTTTTGAGAACTAGACTCTTGGTTTTTGAGTGCCCAAACCATTAGCACAATTTAGAAATACTTGTTTTTTAAAGTCTGGATGCCGAATTACATTATGCTCACAATGAAGTTGCTTTTCCAGCATTTCTTTTTCATATTTTTAAATTCTTGTGGATAAAATAATCCACCACAAATTGCATACAATAATTAACTTTGGTTCCTTTCAAAGAGATTCCTCAAATTACAACAAACATGGAAAGAAAATAAACTCAAAATGAGATTATATCATATCTAAAAATAGAATTAAGGTAACAATTAAATCCCTCTATGTCTAGTTGTATCAATCAGTATTGTCAATCAACATCAATCACAACCGATTAGGTTCAACAAAATTAATTAACATTAATAGGTCAAATTTGGCTTCCACACTAGATATATTTTCAGCAGTTGGATTTTTAGGTGATTTTCAACTCGATAGAGTAAAGCACAAGGAAAGGAAGAAAAATGAGGGATGTTAGGAAAATGCAAAGTAACAACCAATTTGGATACTCGTGGGATCGAATTATTGTGGAAAAAAGGGATCGGATTATATTGTGGAAGGGGATGCAAAAATTTGTATTGACTCGCTAGTGGCTATGAGTTGGAAAGGAAAGCAAGTACACTGGTCCATCTCTACCTTAATCAGAAATAGTTTAGAAATTAGTAAGAATTTTTTGAGTTGTAAATTTTGTTGGATTATTAGAGACTGTAATGGTGCTCATGCTTCTGTTAAGCTGGCTGGTAGTCTTAGAAGGCCCTTTTCTTGTAATAAGTATAACCTCTGTGCTGGTAATGCTGATATTTGCAGGGTCGATTGATTTTTTATTTTTTATTTTTTTCTTTCTTTAATGAAAGTCCGGGTTATCAAAAAAAAAAAGGATACTCGTGGAGAAAGCCACATCGCACAACCCCACCTCCTTGTTCTACTCCAACATAAAATTTACAATGGTGCCAGTGCTCTATGCTGGAGTGCCATAAACTAGGGGTGTTAATGTTCGACCCAACCCGCGAACACGACATGAACCCGACACGGGTTTTTTCGGGTTAGGGTTGAGCCTTAATGGGTTTGGGTCATAAACGGGTTAACGCGAAAGTGATACGATA
Organism: Quercus robur; assembly: GCF_932294415.1. Classification (NCBI taxonomy): domain Eukaryota; kingdom Viridiplantae; phylum Streptophyta; class Magnoliopsida; order Fagales; family Fagaceae; genus Quercus; species Quercus robur. The sequence continues at coordinate 54,493,532 of NC_065543.1, read as the reverse complement.
AGAAACGTGTCATAAGTAGGTCAATCCGTGTAACCCGCAATAGACACGTTTGACATGCCAATTTATTTGTGTCAACCCGAAATGACCCACTTAACACAACCCGTCTAACTCGTATAACAAATAAATTTTTATTTTATTTTAAATTTGTCAAATACCTTTTATATCCAACATATATTTTAAATTTAAAAAGGAAAGTGAGTAATTACAAAAATTTACAAGAGATATAATTGGAAATTGAAACTTTACAAACCCTAGAACTAGTAATACCTTTTTTTTTTTGGCATAGAACTTGCACATATGAAATTGGATGAGCTTGTGGAAGATGTTATGCATTTGGACATCAACAAAGAATCTATAGATGATAATTGTGGTCATATTCACAATTAGTTTACTGTTTGCTCAAATTTTTTCAATATTGATACTTAGCATTTGGCGAGTTCCAAGGATATCATATTTTTGTTGAACTATGTTATTTTATTTTTGTTAAAATTTGTTATTTTGAATTTGGGTTGAAGTGTATACACTTCTTTTGGAGTGTAAAGAACTTATTTTTAGATGAATGTTATATTTTTTGTTGAACTATATTATTTTGAATGTGGGTTGAAGACTTAAAGTGTATGCATTGCTTTTTGAGATGTAAAAAAAATTATTTCTAAATGGATGTTATATTTAATATTATGCAGGTTGAAATAGGTTGTGTTACATTCGTGTCAACCCAACACGACTCGTTTATTAAACGTGTCAAATGGGTTGGGTCAGGTCAACCCGCCTTATTAACAGGTCGGGTTAGGGTTGAAAGATCATGACACGATTATTAAATGGGTCGGGTTAGGGTTGAGCCATTTAGTAGAATACCCCTACCTCGACACGACACGAACCCGACACGCTAACCTGAATTGACACCGCTACCATAAACTAATCAAGAATTAATCCCACATATTAAATATAAAGTGGTATAGAAGAAAAATCTTGATTATATCATTGAACTTCTGTCGCAATCTATAGCATTAATGCATGCTGTCCCTAACATTTTTGTGCCAAAAGTAAATACGTGTATAGAATATTATTAGAGTTCGAATGAAAAATTTTCAACCATGACTTGCTAAAAAGGCAAAGTACAGATCATCATCAAAAAAAAAAAAAAAAAAAAAAAAAAAGGAAAAGTAGAGCATTAGTATTGGTGGAGGCATTTTGCTAAAATGCTAAATTTACCATCAAAATATAACAAAAGTGGACTGCATCAGTTGAACAAAAGACATATTTTTTGCTACTGAGTTACAATGCACAGCTATCTTTAAAGATAGCTGTGCATTATAGCTAAGATGGTAAAAAACAATATTTTATTGAAAAATATATTATTTTATTGTGTTAGTGGTGGTGGTTGTTGTGTATTATAGTGGATATATGATTTTATTATATTGAATGCTAAAATAAAATGACTAATGTTATGTGTTTTATAAAATGAAATAATAAAATAGATAAAATAGATTTTTGTAGTGTTAAATCGTTAAATTTTTGGCACCACAAATGTTGATGTGGGAAGAAATTGCTATTCCTGGGTATGGCATGGCGTGTGCGAGTGCCCTTTTGAACTTTTACGCTCTAATAAAAGAAAAGGCCTAAAGAAATTGCAGAGAAACATGGCTGGGTATATATAATGATATTCTTGTAACCAGGTTTCTTCCACAAGGCAACATGAGGCTCGAGCAGAAGAGAGGCCTCCTCCAAGGTTTTCTTGTACTTACTGCCCTATTTCTTTCATGGAGTTTGTTTTTCACCGGTAAGACTAATTAATCCAGCACCGATTTTGTTAAATTTATATTGTTTGGCATATATGTATAGCTATGGCTTCAAAGTTCAAAAAGTTTGTGTTGTTTATTTCTGTGAGTGTGAGTGTGTGTGAACGATAAAGATCGAGAAAGATGGAGAGCCTTTTCTATTTTTCACTCCCTTGTCATGTGTAGACCTCCATATTTAGATGCAAATGTATTAAATGTCTCCAAAAAGAAATTTGGTTTTTTCTTTTTAATTTGAAAACTAAATAGTGGTAATATATATATATATATATATATATATATATATATATAGAGAGAGAGAGAGAGAGAGAGAGAGAGAGAAATAATGTAGGACCAAAAAATGAACACATCCGCATATATAGTATATACGTAAATAATTGCTTTGATGTTCATTTTTGGGTGCTAGTCTCATCATTATTTTGGTTATATCAGTATTCACAAATGTATAACGTCAACAAATGTGTAAACTTCAAATTGGGATGAATGAAAATTTTTGACATTAAATAAACAAGGAAAAGAAAAAGAAAAACCTTTTGAGAACGGGCATAGCGCATTCGAATAGGATAGTATTAATAATAGAAACAGATTGAAGTAGCCATGTAATAATAATACAAAGAGATTTCTCTTAGTATTCTGTTGAAGATAGTTTAAGGTACCTATTCAATAATTGGAGTAAATTCCCTTTTTTTTAGCCAATATAAATTAGGTTAAGATTATATAATTTATGGATCTTTTTTTTGAAAAATATATTTTATGAATCTAGTAAATTGTTCTTGAGATGAGACCAAACCTATAAATATAAGAATTTTGTGTCTAATAGACCTTTTTAGCCTAAGCCAATAAATTGGAATTGTGAAGAAATAATTGGCAAAATAAACTCATAATGGGATTATATTATATTTTGATAGAGAATTCAAATAGCAATCAAAGTCTCTCTAAGTCTAATAGCATTAATCAATGTCAATCAACATCAATCACAACCAATTAGCAGGTTCAACAAAATAAGTTAATTAACATTAATAGGTCAAATTTGGTGTCCAAGCTAAGTATGTTTTATGCAATTAGATTTAGATGATTTTACTTGATAGCTAGAGTAAAGGACGAGGGAAGGAAGAAAATGAGAGATGTTATAAAAATACAAGGAAACAACCGCGTTGGATACATGTTGACAAAACCATCGATATAGGGGCCTCCCGTGTTAGACAAGGGTGACCTACCACGTTGCAAAATTCAAACTTTCTTTATATCAGGAAGATTTGTTTTTGCTACTTTCTACTTCTCAATTTACATCCTCGAGCATTACCTAAACTTAGACGATCGATTTCTTAACTTGGGCATATATATATGAAGCCATAGCTTGGTTTTGATGGAGTCAGTGCATAGTGTAGAACAAATTGACATATGAACTTCTTTTGTCTTTGGAGAAACTCATTGACAAATAAACTAGTTTTTGATTATGTTACTAAAACTTTAGCTACATAATCTTGTCGGTGGTCTTCTTTGTATTGGCCTTAAGAAGTCGCCAAATACCACAAGATTGGCCCCCATTAAATTGAATAGAAATATCTCTTAGTGAGATTTAATATGTGACATTTTCGTGTCAAAAGTCAATAAGTAGAAATATTATCGATTTTTAAATGAAAGTTTGTCAACTTGGCCAGCTAAAAGGTAAAATCCAGTACTAAAGATGCTCCTAACACATAAGGAAGCACTTGATTTTCCTGGCCTGGGTTTGTTGGATTGTGTTTGCGGCCTTTTGAACTTTGAAGCGCTAATAAAGGAAAAGGACTAAAGAAACTGCAGAGAAATTTAGAGACAAACATGGCTGCGTATGTATTGTGATATATATTCACCCACACCTCTTCCACAAGACAAGGCAAGTCTGGAAAGATGAGGTTTGAGGTCAAGACATCCCTTCTCCTTGGTTTTCTTATACTTATTACCACTCTATTTGTTGCGTCAAGTTTGTTTTTCACGGGTAAGAAAAATTCTATTTTTTTTTTCTTTTTAAATTTTATCTTGTTTGGCATATTATATAGCTATGGCTTCCAAATTTGTTGTTTATGAGTGTGAGAACGATGAAGAGAGAGGAATCGAGAACCACCTCCCTAATATTAGGTGCAATTAATAATTAGAAGCGTCTCCAAAAAATACAAGAGTTACATGTATTTTTTTTTTTTTTTCAAATACAAGAGTTACATGTATTATTATTTTTTAGCTAAATACTCCTGCACCCTACAGTGACAAGAATGTATCTCATAAATCGGAGATTGGTCTCCTTCCTCTCACACGTAGATCCTACATTCAACTTTAATTATTGTACAAAAACCTTACAAGTTAACCAAAAATTGTAGTATATTTTACAAGGCTACTGGTTATAGATTGATTTCCACTTTTCTTCCCAACCAACTGTATTTATTTACTTTTAAAATTTTGGTTATATATATATTTATTTTTGGTTTGAATATGTTGTGTACTTTGACACAATAATCAGGTGAGAATATGGAGAAGCTAACTTATGCCAAAGATGAGGAAAAATTATCTAGAGCTGTCATTATAAAACAAAGTAATAGACCACCTATACCTTGGGCAAAAGGTCCACATGAGAGGCGAGTACCTCTATCACCACCACCACGTCCAGGAGGAAACCCTGGGCCACACCCTTAGTAGGTAAGAACATTATCCTTTCATTTCAAGTCCTCTCAATTTTGTCTATTTCACTATCATGATTTTATTTTTTGAATCTAATAATGTATAGAGATTATCATGTCATTTAAAATTTTAAATGATGTGATTGTTTCTACATCTTAATTTATATTTGTAAAATTTAATCTAAATACAAAAAATGAAACTATTTTAAATAGAGATGATCATTTTCCTAGTAAGCAAATACCAATGTCAAGTAGTATGAGCATTTGGTATTAGTTCACTTGGATGATTACAACCATCTATAAGAAAATGTGACATGTTATAATGTTTGGTACGTTATTTGTGCAATATATGACAGGGAATGTAAAATAATAAGAGAAGAATGTTACTATAATTTATAGTATTATGATTACCCTTAATATGATTACTCCATGAAATGGTGGTAATTTGATTATTCATGCTCATATGAGATTTTATTTTAAATCAAATTACAAAATTATCCAATAACCTATAATTTCAAAATTTCCATCATGTTTTTGTTATTATTGAAATTCAAACCCTTATCATTATCATAATATCTATAACTAAATTTATTTATTTATTATGACCAAAACACCCAAAATTCTTCTGCTACCTCTAACAGGATTAAAATATCATTAATTTATAAAATGACCAAAATACCACAAAAACTTTCAAAATATCTCTAAATATTCAATCTAATCAAACACACAAGAAACGACAGCTATACCCATTAATTCATGTTGAATATGTGTAGGAATTCTGTCCCTAAAAATTGTGTACGTAAAGTTATAAACAAAGTTATATAACACAGAGAACAATCAACATGGAGAAATAAAAAGGCTCCATTGATTTAAGCTTTGATGGTCGAACCATATTAAAATCCTTGCCTTCCTTTTAAGTTTTGTTTTAGTTTTTGATAGCATATACACTCATATTCCTGCTTACAACACAGGTAATTTTCAGGCTGTACATACAATGTTAGAAGCCTTCAAAATTGATCTGAAACGTCTGGTCCACCTGTGTGCATGGGGGATGGATTATATGAAATCTGTGTGAAAACTGAAACGTCAATACTTACAGATATATTAATGGATTTTCATTGGTAATTTGTCAACTTGAACCTGTTAAAAGGAAAAGACCATGAAATCTATCTTACTTTGAACCTGTTAACTAATACATGGTCATTATCATGACTCAAGCATATTATAAACACTGCCGTGGCTTTTAAGTTTGAATGGTCCAAGTGTACAATATGGAAGACAATAAAACCTAGTTAAAAAAAATAACATCATGGTCTTTTTATTAATTATTTTCTTAATTAACAACGGAAAAAAAGGAAGTGTTTGAGACTTTTTTTTCTTTTTTTCCCTAGGTTTGGTGGCATGTCTTTGTGGCCTTTGAAATATATCTTACTTGATTCTCATGTAATCTTCCAAAAGGAGTTATTGGGCCTCAGGAGCAACTTATGGAGATGAATGAAAGCCCGGATGTGGATTTGGGCTTAACTCCATCCAGTATTAGTTTTAAACTGGGGCCTACTTCTCTAAAATCAACTAAACGCTCACGGCCCTTTCACTTTCAAACAGAATGTAGACCCCATCCAAATTGCATTGATGACTCCTAACCATCTCAATGAAATATATTTAATTACCAAATAAAAAAGTCTCTGTATATACATTTAATCGAATAGTAAATGCTAACTTAACTTCCCCAGCTCTGACCCAATAAACTTTCTCAAAAAAAAAGCTCTGACCCAATAAAAGAAAAGGAATATTCTATCCAAAAAGAAGAAGAAAAAAAATGGCTTCATATAAACCTGGAAACCTACTTGGAAGGCAATATCAACAATCAAGCTTGTTCTCCCAATTTTCTTATGTGAGTACTTAATAAAATGGCTTCAGATGAACCCTGAAACCTCAAGCCTCAAAATATATATATATATATATATATATATATATTACTTGGTTGATTGCTAGGATGCATAGCCTAAGGCCATAAATTATAGAGGAAATTATGAAGTATAATATAATACTAGGCTATTAGAGATGTTCATCTTTCTTTTCAGTCGAACAACGAAAAACGAAAAACTTGACACTCAACTATTTATTTTATATGACTGACTTTGTCTTTGCCTTTTTCCTTTAGTTTATTAACTTATTTGTTTATGTACAGTTTTTATAATATTGCTTTTCATTTTTATTTTCTTAAAGAATTATATTTTAATCAACTTTTAACCAGGGGCGGAGCCTAGGGGGTGAGGGGGGAGAATTGCCCCCTCTGACTCTGTAAAAACAGTCCCAGAGTACTATTATCATGATATATATTTAGATATTCTTAAGCAATTGACCCCTGAGAAGAAGAAGAAAAAAAAAAAGAGAGCAAAGAAGCAGTGCTTAAAGAAAGCAAACACCGAAAAATAAGGGAAACAAACTTCCTTGACCCACGTAACCAACATATCATTTTTTCTAGATTTTTTATCCTGTCCCACTTGTAATGTTTTATTTACCCATTTCACTATTCAAGCATTTGAATTTCTTGCTTGTCTCTTAAATGAATATATATAATAGATTCATAATATAGTAGTTAAACGAATAGTGAAATGCAATTAAAATTGTTTAGAGTCTTTTAGATAGGAATAGGATGAAACTTTTTACTTTTTTCTTTTTTTAGAATCAGATAGCTAGGATGAATCTAAATTACCTAATAGTGAAGAACAATTCAAGATAATCTTTTTTATCATACAATTCAATTAGTGGGTCTCATACATATTAAAAAAATATTTAATCTACTTATATTGTACTGAGAACCTAGAGCCTCCAACCCTTTATTATATTTTTCTTCTCCTCTATCTCTTGACTTTTAATGGTTTCAAAATATGAAATTTTTGTTATAAACTCAAATTTTAAATACTTAAGAGCATCTCCAACAGGAGAACTAAACATAAAATCCTCATTACTATAGAGAGTAAATCCACAAAATAGGTCTCTAATGGACTCTTTATACTCGGAATTTTTTTTGGCTTATGAACAGTAGCTCATCAAGTCTGATGGGCTACTGTTCATTTTTCAAATGTTTTCTTTTCTTATTATAAAACAGATATTGAATAAAAAAATGTTGGAAGATGTGTAGTTGTTAAAAAAAGAATAAATAATGAATGAAGAAATAATATTTAAATGAGATAGAGAATGTGATAGAGAATCTGTTGGAAAGTGTATTTGAAAAAGTGGGTAGTTAAAAGGTAAAAGTCACTGTTCATTCTCCAAATAATACAAAAATTTGCTTAATCTACTAGAGATGCTCTAAAAGGATAGATAAATAAATGTTGACTTCTACATATTTTATGAATCAATCAAGATGGTGAAAAATTAATATATATAATTTTACAGGTATTTACTAGACTCTTAATACTTTCAGATGAATCTATTTTCTAAGTTTATTTTAATGAATAATTTAAATTTCTAAACTTTATGTATTTACATTACTCTCTTCTTTTAATTGTTAATAATTATGAATTGGTTATTTTTGTTTCTTTATTTAAATGATACAAAACATATACTTATTATTACATTTGTTTACAAGTGTTTATTTATTTTGTTATTGTTAATTTCTTGTTGATTAACATATTAAGAATATTTTTATCTTGCCCCCAAACTGAAATCTTGACTCCATCACTGCTTTCAACAATTAAAAAAATAATAATAATAATAATCTTTTTGACAAATAGCTGCATCCAAGCAGGCATTTATGATCTTATACACCTAATATTTATTTATTTATTTTTCTTTGAATATGTTATGGTAATTTCTTTGATGCAACAATCAAGTGAAAAGATGGAGAAGTTACCTCATGACCATGCAAGAGATCATGGGGAGGAGTTGTTTGGAGCTGTAACTATAAAACAAGGGAAAGGCCCACCTATCAATTTGGCAAAACTAGTGCAGGAGCGACCACCTGATCCACCGCCACCATCTCCTATAGTGCCCACAGGGCCACACCCTTAATAGGCATGACCTGTATTTCATGTACTAGACATCTCTTGATGTGAATTAATATCAGCATTAGGCAAATACTGAAATAAAAAATGTACTATTTACTATTCACACTAAATGTCATTTTAGCAGAAGACATATATGAAGCTTCTTTACATTATGATAGTATGTATTCTTCCCGGCTAGTTGACGCTTCCAATTAACTTTGAAGCAACAATTCGACACCGCGGGTAACATAAACTAATCAAGTTCTTTCTCAATTTACAAAGCCATGCGTACACTCCCCAAAGTGATAACAGAATTTTTATCACTAACCGTACTTTCACGAAATAGAAAGAAAGAAAGAATGAATGTTTATTCTAAATCTTTCTCATTGATTGTGGATTTGCTAAGCCACAGAGCCAGTCAGCATGGTTGCTAATGCTTAAACTTTATAGTAAGAGAAATTCTTCATTTGGGAGATTTGTTTAGGACTTTAATTTCTACCAAAACATAGACAACACATTAGCTCAGGCATATATCTATATATAACCGAACAACATTTTCTCCTAATGAGGATGGAAGAATCTAAATATGTCATTAGTGTTTTCAATAAATTGTGACTAAAGTTACAAGTGGATGCTTTATTTGAGTTACTAGTCGATTAGAGAAACTTTGCTGCAAAATTGGAGGAACATTTTGTTCTTTGTAGCTATGGCTAATGGCTTGGGTTTGATAGAGTCAATATATGTGCAATCTAGAACAAAAGATAGTAGTCTGAAATGGACAAATACACAATCATTTCTTACTTTGCCACCTCTATATACTTGGTATGCAGTAGGCCATAGCCATAGAAGTTGAAGAAAAAGTCTGATTTTCCAGGATTTAGTTGCGTAGTCTTATCGCCAGTCTTATTTTATTGGTCTTGAGAAGCTTGTCTTCTCTAATCCTTGAACACATTCACACTGATATACGTGCTTACCACAGGTCAATTACCCGTGTACCACAAGATTAGATCCTTTCAAAATCGAATTGAAGTTTCTTGGAATATGTAATCCGACATTTTTTGTGTCAAAAGTCTATACGTAGATATAATATTAGATCTTTAAAATACAATTTGTATCAACCTCGCGAGAAAAAAAGTAAAGAAAAGGATGTATAATACAATGAATAAGGAATACAAATCATCTATCTCTCTTGTAAAAATTATTCAATCCTCGTGGAGGACCACGTTATCATTATTCAATGATCCTCTTCCTCCCATCTAATATTAACATGTCTCTTCTCTATGAAGATTAAATAATCTCTCAATTTTTTGTGTTTTATTTTAGAACAAAATTTAGCTGCAAAATGAGTTGTAGCTTAAAGTTATAACCTTACTCAATATTTTTTTGTTAAAGGTGAATTTTAAAATATCTACTATTGAATTATATATATATATATATATATATATATTTTATATCTTTCATGCTTGCAAAATTTCTAAAAATTTAAAGATCAATAGTTATATCATCAATAAATTATTTAAATTGCAAGTTTTGTAGTTTAAAATTATGTATAAAATATAAATTAATAGATGATATAGTAAATGATATCGGATTAACACAAAATTTGACATGTGTATTAAGAGCATAAATAATATACAATTCAATGGTTAGATTTTTAAAATATACAGTAATCTTTATTTTATTGAGTAAGGCTACAACCAATTTTGTAACTAATTAAACTTTGTTTTTCATTTTATATCATAATTTACCATTGGTTTGGTAAAAATATTGGAAAAAAAGACGAATTAATTGTACCATGCAAACCGCTAAATTCACAACTGGGGTGGAGGGAGGGGGGAGGGGACGTGCGGCCATGGCCCCCTTAACTTCTCAAAAATCCTTCCCCACTCTTGTATTTTTGGTGAAAACAATAATAATTTTGGACATAAATTTAAATAATGGCCCTTTAAATTTGTACTAAGAACATGTAATGCATTTATTTAGTTGACTAATGTATTTTTTGTTCTTTTTAATTATATCAAGACTTACTTTGTATATATTTTATTCTTTGGATTTATATATATATATATATATATATATATATAGCTTGATCCCCCAAAATAATTTTCTCGTGCAGCCACTACTCTGACCAATAATATTCTATTAAGATATGTTTAACAAGTTGAAGCTTACTAAACCTATAAATTGACGTGATGGGATGGGATTGAAAATTGTAAACTCCCCAACGTTGACCCAGTAAACTACAAAAGAATGAATTGGTTTGAATTTTGAAACTGTACAGAAAAATGCAAAGCTGGCTCTGTGTATATTGTGATATTCACATGGTATCTCTTCCAAAACCAAATTTGAGGTCAAGAGACCCCTTTTCCTTGGTATTCTTGTTCTTACGACACTATTTGTTGCGCATGGAGCTTGTTTTCCACTGGTAAGATTGAGTTCCACCTTATTTTCTGTGTCTTATTTTGTTCGACACGTACATATATGTGTAGGCTGTAGCTTCACATGTGTTGTTTTGCTATTTGTGTGAGTGTGAACCTTTCATTTCAACTGCTTTGTGTACAATTTGAAGTCCTAATGAGATCAATTGAGGGTGACACCCGCCATTATTATTATTATTATTATTATTATTATTTTTGTGTCTAACTGCTAGGATGAACAGTAAGATAAAATTAAGTTGTTTATTAAGCTTATTCAATTTAAGTACAATTCTTTTAGAGTTTTACTCTTCTTTTTTTTTTTTTTTTTTTTTTTTAGTTTCAATTATATTTTTGTCCACCTTACTTTTTTTAGTCCAATAAACCAAAAAAATAAATTCTTTCATGTATGTTGTGATAATTTCTTTGATGCAACGATCAGTTGAGAAGGTGGAAAAGGTAGTTTATGCCGGAGAAGGAGAAGAATTGTCTAGACTTGTCACTATAAAACAAAGAAAAGGCCAATCTTTTCACTTAAGAAAAGTATTAATGGGAAAGCAGCCACGACAACCTCAGGAACCGCCACCAGCTCCGGCAGGTTCCAGTGGGCCAATCCCCTAATTGATATTATTCCCTGTGTTTCATGTAATAGGCATTTTAAATGTCACCAATTACCACATATGCAGGTTTAAAATTTTTTTTGCTGTAAACCTAGTATTTTTGGCATAAACGCTTTAGAAAACTTGTTAGCAGCAGGACTAATATTAATTAATATGTTTATTTCATACTTGTACATGATGTAAGGTACAATTTCCTAGACACTATCCAACTTGAATAACTTAAATTTAAATGAGGTTTTCCATGTCTCAATCGAGTGAACCTTAATTAATTAAGGGTGTGTTGAGAGACTAGTATCATCCAATCGAGACTCGATCAAAGGTGAGTCAAAGAAATAATGACTTCCTTATATTGATTTTTGAAACTTGATCATGTACTTAAAAATTTATTATAACTCAATCAAGTCATTCGTCATTGAATTTTCCAATTAAACCTAATTTATATTAAGAAAAAGAGAGAGCACAACAAATTAACATATTTTGGTGTAAATGGTCTATACAATAGCAAAAGTCTTAAATAATTGAGTTTGACTTACCTCTAATACTTTTTTTAAAAGAATCTGCTTTTGTTTTAATAAAAAACTATCACTTGTTATTGTATATTTAAAACAAAAAGACATGTCTAATTAAAAATGTACTGGAAGTAAGTCAAATCCTCAATAATTATGCTCTCTCTCTCTCTCTCTCTCTCTCTCTCTCTCTCTCTCTCTCTCTCTCTCTCTCTCTATATATATATATATATATATATATATTAATGATAAACTAACCATATAAAAACCCTATATGAACTCTAGCCCCTATAATAGACCTAGGTCCTAAACCCATCTCTGACATGCACATTGCATCTAAACTTCTATACCAATGATAGCATATTAATCATGTTCCAAGGCCTTTTAAATGTTAAAATAAAACATTTGGTTCAAAGAGAATGACTCAATCCATTTGCTGTATTAGTAGGATCCTTTCTATTTAAAAAAAATAATTTATGGTTCATATCAAAATTACAAATTCAAAAAAGTATCTAACAAAATAAAATAAAATTGATTCTCCTTTTTGAAAACTTGAACTCCGGCCTATTCTCTCCATCCTAAAAGAACTTTATACTTGTGGAATAACCACAAGTATAATACACATTGCTTTTGAAGCAATAAAAACAAATGAATAAGATCTTCCCATCTCTAATAAAGCACCCATTACATCGGTAAGAATTTCCATTCCTCTCTTTTCTTTTCTTTTCTTTTTTTTTTCTTTTTTTTCTCCTTTGCTGAATAATTCCATTCATTATACTATCAATCTCTCCTCCACATGATGGTATGACGTGACATTATTATTTTCTGCAATTGCCAAAATTTAATTGGACCACTATGCAGAGAGAGTAGCTTTACAACCAAAAATCAGAATAGAGGAAAATTCTGAAGCAAAAGTCTTCTATAACAAATTGAAGGTTTCTGTCGGAGATTTCTGTTTTTTACTTCTTAATTATAGTAATAAATATTTTGTACAGTGTCCTTAAAGATCATTGAACAAAATATATCACTCTTGATGACCATGTATACCGCCACCAGCTCTCAAAGGGCTCAGAAAGCACCACCCCTAATAGGCAATTCCTGTATTTCATGTATTAGACGTCAGTCATCATCAAAAGGAAACTATCAACCTTAAAATTATATTTGTGCAAATGTCATATCCGCTTCAACCATTTAGTATATAATGTAAATGAATTATTTTATGGTCTACGAACTTTCTTTACATTTTGAAAACAAATATAATCAAAACAAGATCAAAGGACAAAGATGAAGTCTTTCATACACTATTTGCACAAAGGATTAAACAATAAAACCTTTGATGATGGCATTCTTACATCACCCTCTTTTTATGCCTTGCAAACTTACTAACTATTTCACTGGATCAAATTAGAGGAAAACTATATGTTATTTTGGTAATTCAATCAAGGTCATAAAGAGTCTGAAAGCTCACTTAGCGTGTAAAACACCAGTAAATGTTCAGACCCCCAATTGCAAAAATAACCAACACAAGTTTATACTCAAATAATATATGTGTAGAATGATAAATATAAGCCATACCCAAACATGCAAAATACTCTAAGCCATAATTTAATCATAGCATAGCAATAATTAAAAGCAAATAGTAAGGGATAGAGAAAAGCAAATGCAAGATAACACTGCACGTATTATCGAAGAGGAAACTGAAGAACTCGGTAAAAAACCTCTACACCACCCTTCAACTGGTAAAATAATCAACTAGAAAAGCAGTTGAGATACATGAATAGGAATAGACCCTCCTAGCCTAATCTACCTGATGCACCTAAGCTTTCCAAGCTTCTTGTTTCAACAGAGTTACGCCGAACCTTATCTTCTCTAGTTTACTAGATCTCGCAATAAGCCCATTACATCAACCAAAATGAATTGATTCTCTCTTGAACTGCTTCCCAAATACCAATAACCTTCTCACTGATATGAATATGGTAAGGTAAGGATTTGGTTAAAGATCCTCTCAAGGGTATGACAATGGAGAGGGTGAGAGTAGAAGAATTTGGAGAATTATAGGTATAAGATTGTGGATGAATCAATCTTGTTGTTCTTTAGGGTTTATCTCTCAAAATTCTCTCTAGAAGCTCTCTACATTTTGTGGGTATAAGGATATTTATAGTAGAGTATGAGAAGGAATGTGAAAAGTCATTTTTCAGCAAAACAAGGTGTACTGGCGAGTCACTCGCTACTAGGACAAGTCGCGAGTTACAGTTGCCAGATAACAGAATGGCTAGATTGTACTTTTTTTTCCTGTAGTGATCTAGCTATCCTGGCCCTTCAACTTCTTGCATGCTTTACACGTGTGTTGGATTCTTGTGAGTCACCACTCACAAGTCAGTCGCGAGGTCTAGTCACGAGAAGCCTTTTGATGCATACACTTGATTAATTCTTCACACTCTCTCACACACAACCCTTACATTATTTCCACCTAAATACAGGGTTTCTAAATGCTGCAAATTTGGCACAGAATAAAACCAACACATAGTTGAATAAATTCAACCTTAAAGAGTCAAGCATTTATATATAGTATAGATAAAGACTGTGGCTTTCTTAACCTTTTTTTTAGGTTGTTAAGGAAAATATATTAAAAGCTTCGAGAAAATAGAGAGTATTTTCAATGTTTTTCTTTCTAGAGGTTGTATAGTGGGAGCCAAAGTTTCATAGGCAAACATTTGTTGTCCTAAGGATGAAGATTTAAGACTCAAAAGACTTGGTGATTGGAACAATAAGGCTTCTATGTTTGGAACATAGTTGGACTCAAATGAAGAGATTATTTTGCATATATATTATTAGAAATGAAGTGAGGCTTAGATTATGTGGGAACAAGAAGTTTAAAGAATCCTTACAAATAGAGTAATATGTGGGCTTTGAAGCATGAATATGTATATGTTCTTAGTTATTATTGTTTGTTGTATTGTATTGTGCAACCAAATGCTACTTGTATGACTGACATTTTGTCATGTGTTTCAATAAAATGATGCACATTAAATATAAAAAATAAAACAATACGGTAGAAAATATTAAAAATAGAAGCCAAAATTAAAAATACTTTGTTTATGATATTTCAAACCTGGTATATATCTATTTGTAGTTTGTATTGTCTAAATATGTTTCGGTAATTCCTTTGATGCAACAATCAGGTGAGAAGATGGAGAAGCAAGGGTGGAGCCACGTTGTCCCTTGGGGTGGCCGTGGCCCCTGCCAAAAAAAAAAAAAAAAAAAAAGTCCAACAGAGTAGGTATGAAAATTGATTGCCCCCCCCCCCCCCCCCCCAATATTTCTCCCACTCCAGTTATAGTTTTAGGCCTCTATTCTCCCAGGCTCTCACCATTAGTTTTAGGCCTCTCATACTCCAAATAAAACACAAAGTTGGCCCACTAACATTTAAATACTAAAATCCAAACACATAACAACAAAATTTCACTTTCTCCATCTCAAAAACCCACCCCACGGTCCCCACAGAATCCCTTATTCTTTTCTTTTCTTTGTCTTTTCTGATACACTTCCCACTTTACTTCTTATTCTTTTCTTTTCTTTGTCTTCTGTGATACACTTCCCAGTACCGCCTACCAGCCCCCAAAACTCAGCAGCATCAGTCCTCCAGTCCCCAAAAAAAAAAAAAAAATCTTGACCAATTTTTTCTTTCTTCTTGCTTTCTAAAACAAATCACTCAGTATATTTCGTTATCAAATTTTAGGATTTGGAACTTGTGACTGCCTGGTGAAGTGGTGAGTTTTCTTCTCTTATTTAAGCACTAGACCTTCATCTATTTTCAGTGTCTTTTTTTGATTTTCTCAACTATCTACACCTAAATATTCACATGCTCTTAATATTTTCATAGATTTTTAGAGAAATATATGATTGAAGGAATGGGGATGGAGATAAGGATTAAGGAGATTGTTTGTGATGACCGATGAGTCTTGAAGGGAAGAATAACTACAGTTGTAGGCAAATAAGCATTGCCACACGGCCCACCCATTTTTGCACTTTGTGATTCTATGAAGACAGGTAAAATTATTTTGATTTATTACCTATTTTTGATTAGTTAGATACCATGTGGCTGTAGGAGTTGTTAAATTGTTTGGTTTATGTTGTGTACAAATCCTTGTGTGTTTAATTTTTGTTTTTGTTTAAGCCTTTAAGGGGTTATTATTAATTAAAGTTGTATTAAAAAAAATTAAAATACAAGAAAATTTTAATAATAGGAATGATGATAATTGATGGGTTTGACTGTTTAAATTATGGTGGAAATTTTGTTTTTTCTTGAGTATGAATAACATCCATATAACTAAGTGAAAATTTCTAATTAAAATTTTATTTTTTAAAATTCTTTTCAAGTTAATTTTTGAGTCATATTCTTAAAGCTAAAAGAATTATGAGCAAACGAAAAACAATTGATGCATTCTTTAAGAAAAAAGATGTTAGCAATTCAGAAATTAGGACACCTGTGGCTGTAGAAACAAATGTTGATACTTCAATGCCTGTTGAACACCCCTCCAAATGTTCAAGAATTCAATTTGAAGAGATAGATTGTGATCCAGGATCACGTAGACAAATATATGAATTCCCTATCAACAAACAAGATGAAATCCAACGAGCTTATCTCAAAGAAGGTCCACATCAACCTAAAAATATAAACTATCCATACTGTTAGGTTTTAAATGTTTAGAATAATTGGCAAATCGTGAACACAAACTTGTCTAGATATAGATCTTAGAGTCTATAGGTTTTATTAGACAATGCTCAAGGTGATTCAAGTCAAGATTCAAGAACATACAAGCTGTAGGAAGAAAATTTCATAATTTGTCTGATTCGATCAATCGAAAGACAGGCTCCATCGATCGAAAGTCGTATTTGCAGAATTTTAATTAAGCCCAAACAGCAGTTCAAGCCCATTTAGGATTATGGTTTCTAATCTACTTCTCCCAGTATATAAAGGAAACCCTAAGCACGTTTTTATGTGGCTTTTCAGAGAGAAAAGAGTGTCTCTTTTGTATTTAGGGTTTTGTTCCTAAAAAGCTCTCTTATGTCTTCTACCGGTGCTATTCCTTGAAGAATCTCAAGATCCGGTATTGTAGAAGTCGCTGCCTTCTCTTGTTATCAAAGGTGTTGATGATCTAAACCTTCAAGGGTGGTCTTGGAGTCACAAACAAGAGAGTTTGTGTTGCTAAACCTTTGAGTGGGATCTCAAAGTCACAAACGGGGGTGTTTGTGTTTTGCAAAGGCCAAAGAAAGAAGGAGTCCGTGGATTCGGAGCTTGCACGTGGTCGTGTCAGTAAGTTTTACTGGTGGGTAGCAATAAGAAGTCGAGCGTGGGGGCTTGTAAGTCTTATTGTATGAATTTCAATTCTTTCAAGTGGTTTTGCTTTTTACCTTAAGGATAGCTAGGTTAAATCCTCCCCAAGTTTTTTACCGGTTTGGTTTTCCTAGGTGATCATATCATTGTCTTATTTATTTTTCGCTGTTATGCATGATATGATTGTTTGATTGTGATAACCTAGACTTGAAATTTGGACTAAGTAACAACTTGGGTAATTAACTAGGTTAAATCAATTGTTTTAAGGGGTCTAAAAACTGTCAAGTGGTATCAGAGCGGGTTGCTCTTTTGTTTTAGATCTTTTGATCTAAGAGCTAATCCTTGACCCCTGTTGTCATGAATAATTTGAAGTGTCTTTTTGATCATGTTTCTGCTCATGCTTCTGTTGATTTTATTGATGCCTGTGAAACTCTTCGTAAGGAATTATTGAAATCTATGAAAATTGCTAAGAAATTCAAGGAAGAGTTAAAATTGGCTAATCTTGAAAAAGAGGAATTGGTTGTTAGATTAAATGAATCTAATAAAAAGAATGAATTTTTGAGAAATCAAATTTCCTCTCAAGATGAGAAGATGAAAAGCTTGGAACAAGAGTTAGTTGAATCTAAAGCTAAAATTGAAAATTTTACTTGTACCAAGTCTGCTGTTGATAACAGAAGTGTTTCTGTTTCTCTTAAGCCTAAAACTGAGAAAGTTTATATCCCTCCTTTTAAGAGGAATAATAAAGAAAAGACTTATTTTTCTAGGTTAGACAAAGGTAAAAGTTCTGATGTAGACGCTGAAGTTTCTAAACCTAAGTCTAAACCTATTGTTAGAGAGCATAATAAATATGTTTTTGTGCCTACCTGTCATCTTTGTGGTATAGTTGGTCATATTAGACCAAATTGTTCTTTGTTGAGGCAAAAACCAAAATCTGAGACTAGACTTGTTGTTAGGAATACTGTTGTTCCTAAATTTGTTCCTATTTGTTACTTTTGTGGTGTCTCCAGTCATATTCGTCCTAATTGTCATAAACTGAAATTTAAGCATTCTATGTTTCAGTCTAAGATTTGTGATGATATTTCTCCTGTCATAAGTTCATATAAATTGTTTCATATTCTTTTAAAAGATTTGAGCTTGTTGGCTTGTGAAAGGAATTTACAGGATTTTAGTCTTTCTCAGAAGATTGGTGTAATTTCTCATATACACTCTGCTTCACATGGATTTTCACCTACAAAGCCAAAGACTCGTGCTATATGGGTGAAAAAAAATTCTCTAAGGTGAGTGTTGCTAACTTGTCCCTGATTTAATTCTTTCAATTAATTGTGGACATGTTTTGTTTCTGTTTTTGGTCGTGTTCTTTTTAGGTTGTTTTTTATTAAAAAAAAAAATCCAAAAACATTGAAAAAATTTCAAAAAGACAAAAATATTTTATTTTGTGTCTAGTTTTATTTTTCTTGAGGATTACATGAGTTATGATATCTCTCTCTTGATTTAGAACATGCTTAACATTGTGGAGAAACTTGAATAGAATGTGTTATATATGTGCTAAACTATTTTTTTTTTTATGAGGATGTACTAATTTGTACGTGTACTCATGGGTTAATTAAGAAATTGATATTTCTTGTTTGTGTACCCTCTATAACTTAGTTAAGCACTGTCATGCATTGCATTTGCATTGTTCATTTAGCATAATGTGTGATTTTTGTTTTTGGTCATAAATTTTTTAAAACCAAAAAGATTTTTGTGTTTTGTATTTCACATCTTGGATTTATAATCAAGAATTAGCCATATTATCTTTACATAACAAGTTTATGTACCTTGTTTAGCTTTGATGAGCTTATTTATTGCACTTGACTAGTTGAAACTTTGTAGTGCATGTTGTGTGGGAAAGATGTTTATGGTATTTATCACTTTGTCTTAATCTTGAAGTCACATGTTATTTGACTGTCGGACTTGATCCTTTTGAGAAAGGCATAAATAACCATCTCACCACTGTTTACTAGCCAATCATGAACACCTTAATGCATATCATAATATTTTGTGCTCAAGAAAGTGTAGCATATGCACAAAAAGAACATAAGGTGTAGCCTCGGTTATAAATGCTAAAATTGGTGTGTACATTATCCCGGCTATTTTAATAAGTTTCTGAACAATTAAAATTGGTGTGTATATTATGAGGTAAAAATCAAGAAACTTACATGATTGCAAGCTTTTTTTCTAGGAGATGTGAGAGTTATATGATGTAACTCTTTAGGTGATAGTTTCTTTCAAATTCTATGTGATGAATTTTGTAGACTTTGTGATTGATTGCTATTCATATATCACCTCACATGTATCTTAAGCTTTTGCTAGTTGCATACACTACACAAGTTACTCTTTGCTAAACTTGGTACATTATATTGTGTGTGATCTTGTTGTGGCCATCCAAGATTAAAGTTCCTTGATTTTGATGCAAAATGTGCTTAATGTTTGAGTTTTTGAGGACAATTGGTTAAAAAACTTGTTTTTGGAAGATCTGGGTTGAATTCAAGTGTTTTTGAAAAACTTTTAATCTTATACTCATGCATTTCATTCATGAAATATTGTGCTTTGAGGAATTTCTGCATTAAATTGCTCTGTTTTTCAAAATTTTGATTTTTTTTCATGCATCATTTGTGTTTAGGACTCACATGCATTGCATTGTTTTTGTATCCATTTTGCAGTTTTGCAGTTATATCTCTCATTGTTTTCACACATAACATACATACACTTTGCTACATTGGGTACTCAACTTGATCAAAAAATTGATTGATTAATTTTTGAGCTATGTACTTTCTAGTATATGCCTTTTTTTATGTGTGAGTTGTAGAAATTTTTTTTTAAGAGATGTGATGGATAATCAATGTGCAAATATTTTCTCTACTCATGCAACTGTTTATGGGTCACATAGTGCCATGTTTGCATTTTATTGAAAGAGAGAATATTTTTTTCTTCATGTGTATCCTCAACTTAGTTTTTTTTTTTTTTTTTTAATTTGGTTTGTGTCTTTTTATTTATCCCAAACCCCTTTATTTTTCCTCAAAACTGTTTTTCCCAAAACTTGTTTTGTTTTTCCTATTTTTATAAGGGGAGACATTTTTTTTAACCTTTGTGGTTCTTATGGGGAGTTGTTGCTCTTTATAGGGGGAGTTGTCTCTATTTTCTCTTACTCTGTTGCGTATGTTTTCTGTCTACCTTCTGATTAGGTAGTCTTTGTCAATACGTGACAAAAAGGGGGAGATATAGATGACCTATTTGTTTTGTTTAGGGGGAGAATATAAAAACTTTTTGTTGTATCTAACTTAGGGGGAGAGTTAGTTTATTTTTTTTATATTCTGTTTCATATTATTGTTTATATGTCTTTCTTTCCACACATGCGGTGATGTGTTTGTTGAGTGTTTCAAGAAAGACAGGTGCATTCTGATCAAGACCTTTTACCTCTTCTTGCAAATTCTAGGTTAGGAGTCTTAGATTGGGATTTGTGATGTAATTGGGCATTTTATTGTATTGGGTTGTTCTTGTATTTGAACATTTCACTTTGTATGAAATTTTTGTCACGAATTGCCAAAGGGGGAGTTTGCTAGGTTCTAAATGTTTAGAACAATTGGTAAATCGTGAACACAAACTTGTGCAGATATAGATCTTAGAGTCTATAGGTTTTATTAGACAATACTCAAGGTGATTCAAGTCAAGATTCAAGAACATACAAGCTGCAGGAAGAAGATTTCATAATCTGTCTGATTCGATCGATCGAAAGACAGGCTTGATCGATCGAAAGTCGTATCTGCAGAATTTTAATTAAGTCCAAACAGCAGTTCAAGCCCATTTAGGATTAGGGTTTCTAATCTACTTCTCCTAGTATATAAAGGAAACCCTAAGCACGTTTTTATGTGGCTTTTCAGAGAGAAAAGAGTGTGCCTCTTTTGTATTTAGGGTTTTGTTCCTAAAAAGCTCTCTTATATCTTCTACCGGTGCTATTCCTTGAAAAATCTCAAGATCCGGTATTGTAGAAGTTGCTGCCTTCTCTTGTCATCAAAGGTGTTGATGATCTAAACCTTCAAGGGTGGTCTTGGAGTCACAAACAGGAGAGTTTGTGTTGCTAAACCTTTGAGTGGGATCTCAAAGTCACAAACGGGGGTGTTTGTGTTTTGCAAAGACCAAAGAAAGAAGGAGTCCGTGGATTCGGAGCTTGCACGTGGTCATGTCAGTAAGTTCTACTAGTAGGTAGCAATAAGAAGTCGAGCTTGGGGGCTTGTAAGTCTTATTGTATGAACTTCGATTCTTTCAAGTGGTTTTGCTTTTTACCTTGAGGATAGCTAGGTTAAATCCTCCTTAGGTTTTTTACCGGTTTGGTTTTCCTGGATGATCATATCATTGTCTTATTTATTTTCCGCTGCTATGCATGATATGATTGTTTGATTGTAATAACCTAGACTTGAAATTTGGACTAAGTAATAACTTGGCTAATTAACTACGTTAAATCAATTTTTTTAAGGGGTCTAAAAACTGTCACATACAATGATGATACTCATCGTCGTCAATTTCAACCTTCATGGTTTGCATCACATAAGGATTGGTTGGAATACTCACCTTCAATGGATGCGATATATTGTCTACCTTGCTACCTTTTTAGTAAGAAACCAATAGGTCATCCCGGATCAGATGCATTCATTTCAACAGGTTTTAATAATTGGAAAAAGGTGAAAGATGGAATGAATTGTCCTTTAATTCGTCATCAAGGGAAAGATCCAAACTCCCCACATAAAATTGCCGTGAAATGTTGCGAGGATTTAAAGAATTATTCACGACATATTGACAAGCTAATTGAGAAACAAACGTCAAAAGAATTAGAGAATAATCGGTTGCGGCTTAAAATCTCAATAGAGTGTGCTCGATGGCTAGCATTCCAAGCTTGTGCTTTTAGAGGTCATGATGAAAGCCTTGATTCAAAAAATAGAGGTAATTTTATTGAATTGATAAAATTCACATCAACTTTCAATGACAAAGTAGCTAGTGTTGTCTTGGAAAATGCTCCAGGAAATGCCAAATATACATCACCCACAATTCAAAAGGAGATTTTGCATATTCTTGCTAGTAATGTGTGAAATGCTATTCGTGAAGAAATTGGGGGTGCAAAATTTTGCATTCTTGTTGATGAAGCCCGGGATGAGTCGAAGAGAGAGTAAATGGCCATCATTTTGAGGTTTGTTGATAAAGAAGGTTTTATTAAAGAGCATTTCTTTCATGTTGTGCATGTTAGAGACACTACTGCATTGACTTTAATGAATGAGATATGTGTTGTCCTTTCTCATTACAACCTCCACATTGAAAATATTTGAGGTCAAGGATATGATGGGGCTAGTAACATGCGTGGTAAATGGAATGGATTACAGGCTCTTTTTCTTAAAGATTGCCCATATGCTTATTATGTACATTGTATGGCTCATAGGTTGCAATTAGCTCTAGTTACAGCATCTAGAAAAGTAAAAGATGTTCATCAGTTCTTTAATCATTTGGTTAATATTATCAATATTGTTGTTGGTTCTAGTAAACGTAATAATGAATTGCAACATGCTTAAGCAGAACAAGTTGAGAATATGATTGCTTCTAATGAAATTAAGACTGGAAGAGGTGTAAACCAGATTGGTATTTTGCAACGAGCTAGAGATACTGGGTGGGGATCTCATTTTCAATCTATTTGTAGTTTGATTAAAATGTTTGATGCTACTTGCAAAGTTATCAACACTATCTCTGAGGAAGGGGCTAATTATAAACAACGCGATGATGCCGAGGGAGCTTATCAGGTATTAATATCATTTGAATTTATTTTAATCTTGCATTTGATGAAAGAGATAATGGGAATTACTAATGTTCTTTGTCAAGCTTTGCAACAACATTCTCAAGACCTTTTAAATGCCATGCATTTAGTTTCAACTATAAAATCACTTATTCAAAAGTTGAGAGATGATGGATGGAAGCCTTTACTTGCTAGTGTTATATCATTTTGTGAGCAACATGAAATTGATATTCCTGATATGAATGCACGTTATACTAAAGGTCGAGGTAGATATTGTCGTCAAGATGAAGATTTAACAATGGAACATCATTTTAGAATTGGCATATTTACAGTTGCAATAGACTTTCAATTGCAAGAATTGAAAAGTAGATTTTGTGAGCTAACAACGGAACTTGTCATTCTTAGTTCAGCTTTAAATCCCAACGATGCTTTTAGATTATTCAAAATTGTTGATATATGCAATTTGGTTGAGAAATATTATCCTCAAAATTTCACTGAACATGAACAAGAACTTTTGGAGTCTCAATTGCAACATTATGAGCTTGATGTGATAAAACATCCAAATTTTCAGAATATGAGTACAATTTCCGAGCTATGTAGGGGGATTAAAAATTTCAGGAAAGTCTAAAATTTATTTTTTGATTGATAGACTTATTCGTGTTGTGTTGACCCTTCCAGTTTCTACAGCAACTACAGAATGAACTTTCTTAGCTATGAAGTTGTTAAAAACAAGACTTCACAATAGAATGGAGGATGAGCTTTCGGCAGATAATATGATAGTTTATATAGAGAAGGAAATTGCAGGGAATTTCACTATAGAGATGATAATGGATGAATTTTATTCCATGAAAAATCGTCATCAGGCATGATTTGATCTGGTTGATGACCCGATCCGTTTTGTAGCCCATTGTGAATCCTGTGCCCAGGATATAAAAGCCGTTTTTTTTTTTGGTGATTAGGGTTTTGTCTTGTTGTTGTTTTTGAGAGAGAAAAACACTGTAGCCGCATATTGTAATTTTCTTTGATAATAGTGAAATCCCTACAACTCTGTGGACGTAGGCAACTTGCCGAACCACGTAAATACTGTTTTGTGCGTGTGATTATTTTTCTTTTGGCGTTTTGTTTTCTCTATATTTTTTTCTCACAGGTTTGGAATTTCGGTTGAATTCCCAACATGTTCAAGTATATGATGATATATGAAAGTTGATAATTTTGTATCCAAGTAACTTAAGAATTATATTTAGTATATCTCTGTTACAACCCGACCCCCCCAAGTATTTATTCCTGGCTATGCCCCTGTGGAGAAGCTAATTTATGCAAGAGATGAAAAAGAATTGTATAAAGTTGTTGTTATAAGACAAAGGAAAGGCCGACCTTTCAGCTGGGAAAAACTATCCGCTCAAGTACTTCCTCAACCACCGCCACCAATTCTCGTGGTGAACTTAGGGCTAATACCGTAATAGTCCTTCCTATGTTTCATGTGTTGTTAGACATCTCTTATACCATATATGGGAGTATATATAAAAGAATGTAGTGGAATGATATGTAGTATGATGTATATATTTTTTGTGGAGTGTCTAGGGTTTATAAGGAAAAGAGAAAATGAATAGAGACAAATAAACAAATTTGATGTAGAACAAGCGCTCTAGACTTTCTTAAGAATTTGGATATTCAAAACTCGAGTTGTATCACTGTTTAATTAAGTAATTTTTGTTATTTTGAGACTTTAAAAAACAAAAATTAATCTTAGCTATTTTATTTGGGTAATTTGGTCCTTTAGCAAAGGTGAATGAAATTTAAAAGTATTTTTGTAAATTTTATTTTCAAAGAACTATCAGAAACCCTAAATAGCTTCTATACAAATATGTATTTTTCCAAACTGAATTCGTTGAAATTTTTTTTAATTTTTGGTGGATTCCAATTTTTTTTTTCTTGATTTATCAAAGATTTCATTAAGTTAGAACAGTATTTAGCCTCTTGCATTTTTGTATAGAAGTGCATTCCCAAGGCTTATATGTTTTGCAATTCAATTTAGAAATTTGAAGGCTTTCATATATATCTTTAAGGAACACATAAATTAATTTATAGGTGAAAAGCACATTTTAGTCCCTACATTTTCAAGCTATTCCCATTTTAGTCCCTACAATTTATTTTTACTG
This sequence comes from Quercus robur, assembly GCF_932294415.1. Lineage (NCBI taxonomy): Eukaryota > Viridiplantae > Streptophyta > Magnoliopsida > Fagales > Fagaceae > Quercus > Quercus robur. The sequence goes on along the minus strand of NC_065543.1, from coordinate 54,468,238 downwards.
CTTTTAGTCCCTATCCTAAAAAACGCTTCCCGTTTTGGTCCTTGCCGTTACATCAGAAACGGAGAAAGCTGACGTGGCAAACAGCAGGAATAAATAATACTAAACTAATGTCCACGTGGCCTAAATTAATAATAATAAATGTTTTTTGGCATTAAAAAATGCCACGTCAGCATTTAAATTAAAAAAATTAATTTATTAATTTTAACTAAAAAATAAAAATAAAAACAGAATTAAAAACTAAAAATCATATGAATTGAGATCTAAGTGTGTCTTGAATAAGAACAATAAGAACACAAACTCAAATTCAAGAACACAAACCCAGAAATTAAAAAAAAAAAAAGAAAAAAAAAAAGAAAAAAAGAAAAAAAAAAAAACCCACAAATTGGCCACAGATCCTCAACAAACCCCAAAAAAACCCCGGATCCTCTATGCTTCTCTCTTTCAGATTTGGAACATACATCCAACCTCCACACAATCGCCCTCACCACCACTCTTCCACTGCTACCGCCGCCACTGCTGCCACCATCCCCACCATCGAACTATTCAAATTCAACCCGACCCACCTCCCCTCAATCCGCTCCACAATCACTCAAGCCTGCACAAACTATGGAGCCTTCCACGTCACCAACCACGGCGTCCCCACCAAGCTTCTCCGCCAAATCAAAACCACAGGCCTCACCTTCTTCAACCAATCCTCCATCGACGACAAGCTCACCTACTCCTACGACCCTCACTCCTTTGCTTCCCAAGGCTACGACTCTCGAATGCTCCTCAGCGATGAAAACGACACCATCATTTTAGACTGGCAAGACTACTTTGACCACCACACTCTCCCTCTCTCTCATTAAGACCCATCTTACTAGCCCCACTTCCCTGAAAACTACAGAGAAATCGTGGCGAGCTATAGCGATGAAATGAAGGGTTTGGCTCAAAAGCTCAAGGGTTTGATCTCTGAGAGCCTTGAGCTTAGAGGGTTGTACGTAGAAGACGCTGTGGGTGAGGGTCGTTAAGCAATATATATATATATATATATTTTTAAAATTTTGGGTTTGTGTTTTTGTTATTCTTGTTCAAGACACACTTAGATCTCAATTCATATGATTTTTAGTTTTTATTTTTTTATTTAGTTAAAATTAATAATATATATTTTTTAATTTAGATGCTGACGTGACATTTTTTAATGCCAAAAAACATTTTTTATTATTAATTTAGGCCACATGGACATTAATTTAGTATTTTTTATTCCTGTCGTTTGTCACGTCAGTTTTCTCCGTTTTTGATGTAACGACAAGGACCAAAATGGGAAGCGTTTTTCACGATAGGGACTAAAAGTGGTAAAAATAAAATATAGGAACTAAAATGAGAATAGCCTGAAAATATAGGAATTGAAATGTGTTTTTCACCTAATTTATATTACTCTAGATTGGGTCTTTCCAACCTTACCACGTGCAGAGATTTGATTGACTTGTCTTTCAAACCCATGTTCAAGTTCAAGTTGGAAAAGTCAAATCGGATACTAACATCAGCGTTGAGGCAATTATGTACACTGAATAAGTTGTTATTCTACGTGATGAAGGCAACTAGTGCATCCCAAAAATTACGTCCAAACAAGAAATTAGCAAAAGCCAAAATAACAAATGTAAGAGTAAACCAATGGTAAATGATGATAATTTACATTAATGACAGCAAATGAGATAAAATTAGGAATATGTGAGGAGAGAGAAAGAAGTCATTCTATATGTACTACTAAACACAAATAAAAGTGACTAGCAAATGCAAGAAAAATTTAACATGTAGAAAATTATTGAGGGATGGGTTAGTGTGCGCTAATGCTAAGGTTTAATTTTCTAGTTCTTATGGCAATTTGGAAGTGAAAAAAAAAAATATATATATATATATATATATATTCCTCCAACAGAAGACAGCATCAGTTGTAAAATCACTACAAGAAATTTGGTCTTTAGCGATGGCATATAGTCGTTGCTAATGCTTTAAATATCGTCGCTAATTATATTGGCGACGAAAAATGTCGTCGCTAACTTTCGTTAAACGAACTTGGTTACAAAAAAGTTTTTTAGTGATGATATTAATGTCGTCGCAAATACAATACTATTAACGACGACAAAGTCATTGCTAATAGTGACAATTGTCGTCATAAATAACTCAAGAACCCAAGAAGAAATGCCGTCGCTACTAGCTCATTAGTAGTGACGAATTTTTTTGTCATCGCTAGTAGATTATTATTAACAACGACATTTTTGTTGTCGCTTATATGTCATTACTAGCGACAACGCTTGTTGTCGTCATAGATAATAATATATTACTAACCACAAACATGTCATCACTAATATTTGCATGTTAGTGATGATATTGTTTGTCGTCACTGATGATATGATAAAATATTAGCGACGACAATGTCGTCACTAATAACATTTTACATTTTTTTGAATTTTTCTATAAAATTTACATTTTTATTTTACATGGGTACCTCATGGAAAATAATAAATCACAATCCCACACATCACAAATTTTCAATCACAAATACTCATATAAGCATAATAATTGCTCAATCAATAACTACTAATAAGGGAAAACATACCCAAGTTCAATATCATATACATAATTTAAGTTCCAATTTATTCTCTCAAATACTAATCAAATAATAACATATTGCTCATGAAGATATGCTGCCAAGCTAAAACTTGTTGCAATGAAATGTATCTCCCCTCGACATCATATGTAAGATTGTAACCCAAGGCACGAGACATTTTAACCTGAAATAATGAGCATAAACCAATGTAAAGGTCAACTAAAATAGATGACAAAAATACTTACTAAATAGTTTTAACATTCAAGTAAAATTTTTACATTTATATTTTTCAAAAATATCATAGATGAAAAGATATGAAAGCTTTATGTATTTAACAAAACTTAATCTGAATCAAGACTCATTCTACAAAAGAAATAAGTCCAAATTAACAGTCATAACAAGGAACATATCAAAAGATATTAGGCAAAATATGATATTATGGTCAGTAACATTTTGATAAAGTAATTTATTCAAAGTCTATACAATGATAAAGATAACTATATAAAAGATTATACTAACTACTACAAAAGTGGACTATGGGGACGAAACATATTCCCACCATATGCAAGAAACATAGTTATCCAGACTAAGCACCTTGAACTTTTTTTGTGATGGAAGTTTTGCAACTTGGATAGCTTCAATTAGCTTATGAGAAATAGAATAGATTCACAATATATCAATTATGTATACAAGCTGACTCACAAAGCCATTTTCACTATTAGAGCTTCTCTGCCCCTAAGTTGAATGTTTAAAAGTCAAAATCTACCATTATTGGAGATTCTTCCTATGATTTGTTACTTACAGTCCATTAGTCCTACTATTGCAGTGCCTTGTAGCTAGCTACTAAATGACATGCAAAAAATTTCACTCACTTTTATTTTAAAGAAGTGAAGATTCCGTAAGAACACAACACTTCCCTTCCCATTATTTTGCTAAATTCATATCTAATAAAATAAGCAATAGAAGTCATCTTCCTCACCATGTTCCGTAGTAGTAATAATAATAATAATAATAATAATAATAATAATATTATTATTATTATTATTATTATTATATTATATTATATTATATTATAAGGACCCACAATATAAAAACTAAAACTATGGTGCCCATGTTCTTTCAAATCCAAATAACAGAGTGTACGAATAGCTTACTGTGCCCATGGCTTCAAACCCAAAAACTCACAATATCAAAATTAAAAAAAAAAAAAAAAAAAAAAACTGAAATAAAGAAAAGAAAGAGCTTTTAATCACAGGGTTAGTTCATGCTTTCTTAACATGAAAGTATAGATCATTGAAAATTTAAAATTTTAAAAAAAAAATCAAAATCAAAATCTCTAAAATTACCTTTGAGAGAGAACAGCAAAGAGGAAACAACGAAAGTATAGATCCAATTAATCTTTTAGAACTGAAAAGAAAAGCTTTTGTTATAGATGAACATTCAGAATTGGAAAAAAAAAAAAAAATCAATCACAATTTTCATTATGAAATTCTAGAACTACACAAGAAAGAGAGAAAATAGAATTAGGGAATGGAGAAGAAACAAAGACTGACAGTGAGACAGAGAGAGAGCTTACCGATTTGTGGAGGTTGAGTCATGAGGAAAGGAGAGAAAGAACGTGAAAAAAAAAAAAAAAAAAACTGTACATTTGGGTTTGTTTACAGGTTCCAAAAAAAGGGGGGTCTGTTTACATTTTTTTTTTTTTTTTAATTTGGGTACTTTAAAAAATTTCAATTCACGCCTAATAAGTAAAAACTATAAGAAGAACTGAATAATTAAAAAGGAAAATGTTAGATACACACAAAATTTCACAATTATTGTAACAATTTGTCACATGGCAAGTTGTGAAGGGTGAAGGTCAAATGATGGGTCCAAACCTCCACCACTTATAACTCACCACATAATAAATTGTGACAAAAATTGTGAAATTTTTTGTGTTACTAACATTGCTCTAAGTAAAAACTGAGAAGCTATTAACGTGTCTGAGTGGAAAACTTAAAAAGTGGTTGGGAGAAGTGAAAAAACAGTAAAAGTAGGTTGTCATTTTTTGGGTTTTATCACCCTCTTTGACTAGTTTTTTTTTTTAGCTGAAACCCTCTTTGACTAATTAGTTTTAAAATATATATATATATATATATATATATTTAATACTATTTTGCTAACCAAGGCAAATCCCAACGTCCCTACTAACTATCTCATTTACTAATTTTAATTGATATTTTTTGGTTTTGTTTAACTTTTTAATAAAAGTTACAAGTCCTTTACTTTATTATTTTTTTTTTTTACTTATAAACTTGTAAGTGTTGTAACATGTATTTGTAAAGATCCATAATAAAATATACGGTTTCTATCAAATAATTAAATCTGTAAATATGAAAGTGTGTGTATATATATATATATATATATATATATATATACACTTTCAAATTTATGAATATATAATTTTTTTTTAAATAGCGGTAATTCTGAAATGGTACACTGATATTGACTAGTACCAAAATATTTTGTTTCTTTGACTAAACCTTAACAGCCATGGATAATGAATTAAACTCGATGAAGAATAAGTAAAAGTGTGATTAGTAAAAGTGTGTTTTCACATGACTCACAAACACACTTTTGTCAATCACAATTCATTATATAGTAAGTTGTGGTACAAAATTATGCATATTTATGTGGTCTTAGCATAATTCCAAAATAAAATCAAATGTCTAAATGGATAAATTCCCAAAACATGTGGAGGAGAAACAACTAGAGAAAGAGTTTTTGGATTTCCATCCACAAATTTCTAATTTTTTTAATCATTTTTTTACTCCCAACGTGTCCATCAATGTATCATTTACCATTTCTTTTTAATGTTGTCATGTCTTGTCTCATGGTCTTTTCTTTCACTTCTTTTTTTTTTTTTTTTAAATTATATATATAACTTATAAGCCCGTTGGGTTAGATATAAACTAACTAGTTACTTTTTTTGCAAAATATAAACTAACTTGTTACTTTTATCATTTATAAAGATGCATAACAATATTACATGGATTGTTACCAAAAATTAAATTTATAAACATTCAAATATATATATATATATATATATACTATTAGATTCATTAATATTATAATTATATAATTTTTTTTGTTTAAAAATAGTGGCAATTCTAAAATGGTACACCAGTATACATGTGTGGAGGAGAAAAAATAAGAAAGAAAAAAACGTATGGATGAAAGAAAGGAAAAATAATATAAAGAATAAGAAATCACAATTGAGAAATGCTACAACAATATATGGAAAATAATTAATTTATTCTAAATCCAGTATGTATTTCAAGTTTTCAAAGACAATAAAAACACACATTTTTATTATGAGAAGTGCTACATATAGAAACTAAATTAATTTATTCTAAACCTAGAATGTATTTCAAGTTTTCAAAGACAATTTAAAAAAAAAAACACACACACACACAAACACACACACACACACATTTTTTTATGACAAGTGTTACATTCACAACATTTTCGCAACAAATCATAGGTGGTTTGTTGTTATTGGTTCAAATTTGAACCTAACGCTAACATTACTTTTTTGCCCTAACAATAACAATCAGTAACAACCTATCACTTAAAATTTGTTGTAAAAATGTTAATAAAATTTGAGAACAATTGATGGTCAGATTGAGAGAACATTGCCATAAGGGTACACAACACACGTCCATCACATGCCATCCTTAGATTTGAAATCTAACCGTTGGATTCAAAGAGTGTAAAGAAAGGTTAATTCTAGTAAATTATGGTCACAATCAAATGGTTGGATTTAGAGAAATGCGAGGTTAAAGTTTAGTTAAAATTGGTCAAACCCGGTCAAACTTAATAGATGGTCCCAAGACCACTAGACTTTGTGAAATTCATATTCGAATCTTGATCACTAGGATTGAAAAGTATGTGACATATTGGTGTTTGTGAAATTTGAGACCAATTAGATGGTCAGATTGAGAGAACATAGCCATACAGATACACAACACATGTCCATCTCACACCATACTTAGATTTGAAATTTAACCATTGGATTTCAAGAGGGTAATGAAAGGTTAATTCTAGTAAATTATGGTCACAATCAAATGGTTGGATTTAGAGAAAGGTGCAGTCAAAGTTTAGTTAAAGTTGATCAAACCCGGTCAAACTTAATAGATAGTCCTGAGACCACTAGATTTTATGAAATTCATATTCGAATCTGGATCATTGGGATTGAAAAGTATGGTGACATATTGGTGTTGGTGAAATTTTAGAATAATTAGATGGCCAGATTGAGAGAACATTGCTATGAAGGTACACAACACACATCCATCATACGCCAACCTGAGATTTGAAATCTAACCGTTGGATTAAAAGAGTGTAATGAAAGGTTAATTCTAGTAAATTATGGTTACAATCAAATGGTTGGATTTACAAAAAGGCGCGGTCAAAGTTTAGTTAAAATTGGTCAAACCCGATCAAACTTAATAGATGGTCTCGAGACCACTAGACTATGTGGAATTCATATTTGAATTTGGATCATTGGGATTGAAAAATATGGTGACATATTGGTGTTGGTGAAATTTGAGAACAATTGGATGGTCAGATTGAGAGAACATTGCCGTAAAAGTACATAGCACACATCCATCACGCACCATCCTTAGATTTGAAATCTAACCGCTGGATTCAAAAAGTGTAATGAAAGGTTAATTCTAGTAAATTATGGTTACAATCAAATGGTTGGATTTAGAGAAAGGCACCGTCAAATTTAGTTAAAATTGTTCAAATCCGGTTAAACTTAATATATGGTCTCAAGACCACAAGAATTTGTGAAATACATATTCGAATCTTGATCATTGGGATTGAAAATTATGGTGACATATTGGTGTTGGTGAAATATGAGAACAATTGGATGGTCAGATTGAGAGAACATTGTCATAAAGGTACACAACACACGTCCATCACGCGCCGTCCGTATATTTGAAATCCACCCATTGGATTCAAAGAGTGTAATGAAATGTTAATTCTAGTAAATTATGGTCACAATCAAATAGTTGGATTTAGAGAAAGGCGCGGTCAAAATTTAGTTAAAGTTGGTCAAACTCGGTCAAACCTAGTCAAACTTAATAAATGGTCCCGATACCACTAGACTTTTTGAAATTCATATTCGAATCTGGATCATTGGGATTGAAAAGTATGGTGACATATTGGTGTTGGTGAAATTTGAGAACAATTGGATGGTCAGATTGAGAGAACATTGTCATAAAGGTACACAACACACGTCAATCATGCGCCATCCTTAGATTTGAAATCTAACCGTTGGATTCAAAGAGTGTAATGAAAGGTTAATTTTAGTAAATTATGGTTACAATCAAATGGTTGGATTTATAGAAAGGCGCGGTCAAAGTTTAGTTAAAATTGGTCAAATCTGGTCAAACTTAATAGATGATCCCGAGACCACTAGACTTTGTGAAATTCATATTCGAATCTTAATCATTGGGATTGAAAAGTATGGTGACATATTGGTGTTGGTGAAATTTGAGAACAGTTGGATGGTTAGATTGAGAGAACATTGCCATAAAGATACACAACACACGTCCATCACGTGCCATCCTTAGATTTGAAATTTAACCGTTGGATTCAAAGAGTGCAATAAAAGGTTAATTCTAGTAAATTATGGTCACAATCAATGGCTGGATTTAGAGAAATGCATGGTCAAAATTTAGTTAAAGTTGGTCAAACCTGGTCAAACTTAATAGATGGTTCTGAGACCACTAGATTTTATGAAATTCATATTCGAATCTGGATCATTGGGATTGAAAAGTATGGTGACATATTGGTGTTGGTGAAATTTGAGAACAATTAGATGGTCAGATTAAAAGAACATTGCTATGAAGGTATACAACACACGTCCATTATGCGCCACCCTTAGATCTGAAATCTAACCGTTGAATTCAAAGAGTGCAATGAAAAGTTAATTCTAGTAAATTATGGTTACAATCAAATGGTTGGATTTAGAGAAAGGCGTGGTCAAAGTTTAGTTAAAATTGGTCAAACCCGGTCAAACTTAATAAATGGTCTCGAGACCACTAGACTTTGTGAAATTCATATTCGAATCTTGATCATTGGGATTGAAAAGTATGGTGATATATTGGTGTTTGTGAAATTTGAGAACAACTGAATGATCAGATTGAGTAAACATAGCCATAAAGGTACACAACATATGTCCATCACGCGCTATCCTTATATTTGAATTCTAACCATTGGATTCGAAGAGTGTAACGAAAGGATAATTCCAATAAATTATGGTCACAATGAAATGGTTGGATTTAGGGAAGGGCACGGTCAAAGTTTAGTTAATGTTGGTCAAACTTAATAGATGGTCCCGAGACCACTAGACTTTGTTAAATTCATATTTGAATCTTAATTAGTGGGATTGAAAAGTATGGTGACATATTGGTGTTGGTGAAATTTGAGAACAATTGGATGGTTAGATTGAGAGAACATTGCCGTAAAGGTACACAACACACATCCATCATGCACCATCTTTAGATTTGAAATCTAACCGTTGGATTCAAAGAGTGTAATGAAAGGTTAATTTTAGTAAATTATGGTCACAATCAAATGGGCGGATTTAGGGAAATGCGCTGTCAAAGTTTAGTTAAAGTTGGTCAAACTCGGTCAAACTTAATAGACAGTACCGAGAACAGTAGACTTTGTGAAATTCATATTCGAATCTTGATCATTGGGATTGAAAAGTATGGTGACATATTGGTTTTGGTGAAATTTGTGACCAATTGGATAGTTAGATTAAGAGAACATAGTCATACAGATACACAACACATGTCCATCTCACACCATACTTAGATTTGAAATCTAACAGTTGGATTTGAAGAATGTAATGAAATGTTATTTCTAGTAAATTATGGTCACAATCCAACTTTTAGAAATAGAGAAAGGCACAGTCAAAGTTGGTCATGCCTGGTCAAACTTAATAGATGGTTTCGAGACTACTAGACTTTGTGAAATTAGGTTCAGTGGGAAGGTTTTCAGTGGATTATTGGGTATTGGAGTAGTTGTTAGAAAAATTTAATAAAGAAATAATTTTGAAAGATGATGAACGTCATGTTATCATTGACTTAGATAAAGTTGATTAGGCAAAATGATGAAAATTTTTATTATTTTCGCTCATACATCATGTATTATCACCTCTGATTTTAATTAATTTGAATATGTATGTTATAAATATATTTTAATTTGATTTATTTACCTACTTTTGGTAAATATTATTACATAATTGATGATTGAATTGGTTATTAATTGAATATATTATGAATTTATAATGAATGTACCTTTCATATTGACTAATACCTTTCTAAAGACACATGATACAGAAAAATAAAAAATTGATTCGCGATACGATTCACGTTTTGATAACTATGAGAATTAGTCAGTATTTTGAGTGGAATCAGAACTTTCTCAATTTTTATTATTTTATTGATTTCAAGTTTCAAATGGGTAACATTATGATTTGAGAGTATTTTGAAGCAACAAGCCCTCCGTTGTCTCATATATGTATATATATATATATATATATATATATATTAACGGATTTGAAAGTTTTATGTTACTTTGGAGGTTTCAAGTTTATTTTGGTCATTCGATAAGTTTGGGGGTATTTTGGTCATTTTGACGAGGTTAATGGTATTTTAATCATTTCAAATATTTTAAAGGAATTTATGTGGTTTTAAATATTTTAAGAGGCATTTGGAGGATTTGATAAAAAAAAAAAAATCATATTTTATCAAAATTGTTTTAGCCACATATTAGTGACGACAACCTTTGTCTTCATTAAAAGATCCCTTATAGCGACGACCGAATTCGTTGCTAATATATAATCTGCTTCCCTCCAATAATTCCCATCACTTTTTGAGAGTGAAAATTTTACCCTCCATTATATTTAGGTAGATATATTTGCGACGACATGTTGTGTCATCGCTAATAGCCTTCTAATAGCGACCACTAATGTGTCATCGCTAATAAATAAAGCATATATATAATATACTTACTATATATTTTTGGCCACATATCTGTGACGAAACATAAGGTCGTCACTAAAGATGATTATTAGCGACGACAGATGTCGTTGTTAAAATAAACCTTATTTTAGCGACGTAAATGTCGTCGCAACAAAATTTATTGTCGTTGCTAAAAGTTTCCCTCCATTTTCCAAAAGTAAATAAAATTCCCTCCATGGCGTTAGTGACTACTTTTTAGCGACTATCTTAGTGTTGTCGCTACAATACATTTATTAGCGATGACCATTTATTATCGTCGCTAATGTATGCCTAATAGTGATGACTTTTTAGTCGTCGCTAAAACATTGGTCGCAAAAGACCAAAATTCTTGTAGTGAATGGACTTGCATTTAACGTGGATTTGAGGATTATGGATCTACACACATTCAACAGATGTAAGCATTCCAACCTCACACAATGTATTTGGCAGTTTGCACAATACCCTATCTATGGGCTCATGGGCTTTGCAAATAAACCAAGCTCACTTCCAAAATTTCCTATTGAATTCAAAATAGGTAAGAAATTTTTTTTCTTGCGCTCCCAACCTGTTTGGTTGGACCACACTTACATGTGTTTGGATTGGGCAACTTGCCCATCAAAGTCTCGTCCAGTATTGAGGATTAGGCCTTCAACTTCTGAGTCCAAGAGGAGTGATACTTGTCCAATAATCCTCTATGATCAATGCAACTATGCAAGTTGCACAGGTGAGAAAGCACATCACACTCTTATATAAATAACGATATCATTTTGACCAACCAAACATTAGTTTTGTTTAACTAGCTAGTTTCTCTTTGGAGGAAAGCACATGCATATCAAACTTGATTTCTCTATTACAAGTGACAAATTAAAGAAAGAAGGAAATGGATCCCAATAAAATACATCGAGAAGTGAGAACTGAAGGTTGCTTCCAATAACATACCACCCCCCATAAGCCATAACTAGTAGTAGGTATATTGGGTCATTACCTAGAAATGTCACAGGAGCATTTTAAAGTTAAACTATTCCAATGCAACCTTGACCCGGGAAAAAAGTAAAAGGAATACAGCTCTAGTTGAGGACTGAGGAGGGTTTGATCGAGTTTTCAATGAGTTGTAGTGCTAAACTGGTAAAGACTAAGACAACTCTTTTAAACGAACTGCAACAAATTAACCCGTCTGGACTAGGTACTCCATGTGGGGCTCAAAGCTTTTAATATCAATTCATTATTCTTATTTCTTTATTTTTTTTCCCTCGATGTAGGATTTATTACTCACGTCACATCTACATTTACAAATTACAAATTGTTGCATATGTTGTATTATTCATACATCTCCCGCTGCCCCGCAAGTCAATATGCATAAGGCTTAAGGGCAAGCAGGATATGTTTGTTTTTAGACCCCTTAAAACATAACTAGATTAACCTAGTTATTTAGCCAAGTGATTAACTTAGGTAAATTATGCAGTCTAGGTTAACACAAATATCATATTATTGTAAAGTGCGGAAAATAAAGATCACAACAATATGATAACCCAAGAAACCAAATCGGTAAAAACCTAGGGAAGATTTAATCTAGCTATTCTCAAGATAAAATTGAATCCACTATAAAAGAATTGAAATTTACACAATAGTGACTTAGACCATTAATATCCTATTACTACCTCGAGTAGGAAACTTACTACTACGACCACGTGACAACTTCGAGTCCACAGATTACTTTTTCCTTGGATCCCAGCAAGTACAAGCACTCCTGCTTGTGTATCTTTAAGCTCTTATTGTAGCAACTGAATCGATCACCAAGTTCTTGACATAATCTTGAATCTTGGAAACCCTAAGTATATGTGAAGGCAAACATCTCTTGATCTCACGAAAGATTCACACACACAGCATAAGTAGCAACACAAAAACGTGGCTAGGGTTTTCCCTTTTATACTTAAGATAAAACATAAAACTCTACACCTCAAACGGGCTTGGACTGAGTTGGAAATTCTGCAGAAAAAAAAAAAAATCTGCACTACTTTTGATCAGTCGAGTCTAATTTTCGATCGATTGAGTCAGGCAGATTTAACCAATAAATCCTGCAGTACACTTGATTCCAACTTTACACATAAACACATTTTGAGCAAGTCTAAAACAAAACTAAAACTTGTTTTGATCATGGTTTGCTAACATTACAAAATAAAGTTCTAATATATTAGTTCCTAATTACTTAGAACCTAACAGGATACATAAACTTATTGCAGCAATAAAGGCAAGTCAGAGAGTTTTGATAGCAGTAGTGTGGTATGCCAACGAAGATGAAGGTAGTGGTGGAATGTCGAGTAAGACAAAGACTTCTCTTGAACACACTTAAATGTCAGAGTTGTAGCACTAATACCATGTCAAAATAAGAGAGAGAGATGATTACGTGATTCAGACTAATAACTTACTTTTAATGGTCCATTTCCACCCTACTAAATAGTCAATTACAATAAACAATGTGAGATATTTTTAAGAGAACACATCTTAGGCTAGTGATACACCAAACCGTGGTTGCAAAATTTTTTATACAAGTAAAATACTTCGCTTGCACAACAAGTCGGAATGGGCTTGGTCCTTGACTTGGATGGAATTTTTTATGGTGTGAATGCGCTTCCACTAGTCCACATTACATCATTGTGAATGAAAAATTGTACAAAATAACTGTAATTAAAATTAAACTAAAGCATAGGACTACTAGAAAGAGGATATATATTTATCTGTTGCATATAGAAAAGTATATATACGTAGCTTCCTTAATTCTCAAGTATGTGTTACTTTACACACACGACTATCCATTTCCGTGGAAACACAAAAGATATCCCCTTTCAAATTGCATTGGTAACTTATGTATATTTCATTGTGGGATTGTTCCAAGTCATGCATGGTCATTACCTATAAATGTAATCAGCTTGTAAATGGCAAATTTGTCAACTTTGACCCGGTAATGGAAAAGGACTAAAGATGATGGCGGTATGAATCTGCAGGGAAACAAAGGAACATAGCTACCAACCACCTCTTTAATGAGGTGTTTTATCAAGTGTGGGCTGGACCCACGGTACTACGATGTACCCAACAGGAACATATAGCTGCCTATATATTGTGATATTCATAAATCTTTTTTACAAGGAAACATGGCGTTTGAGTTGAAAAAGAGAGGCTTCCTCAGTTTTCTTATACTTTCGACCCTATTTCTTGCATGGAGCTTGTTTGTCACCGGTAAGAGTATCACCCTTTTCTCTAATTTTACATTGTAGCTTTACATTTATGTTGTTTATTTCTGTGTGTACTCTGAGAGAGAGAGAGAGTATAACATGTTCTCCCGGTATTCCTGTGTGGGTACTCAATGTGACTGATTCAGGTTAACTTTGAAGCCCCGGGCCTGAAAATGGACCATGGACTAATTTGTTTCCTAACAATCCAATCAATAGTAACATATAATGAATCAAACACTTTTAGCGACACTACTCCATCAATATCTGTTAAGGTTTGAACTCTCCATCTAGATTTTTAGTTTCACCTCCATTATAAGTTGATACTTGGCAGTTGGGTGGAAAAGCCTTCGCAACCAAAAATATATTGTTTGCTTTACCTTCAAATTATTTCTACTTCCAGTTGCACTGTGTCTATGACCATTTAAAACCATTTTCCTTTTTTTTTTTTTTTTTTTTTTTTTCTTTAATATGTTGTGGTAATTACATCAATGCAATGCTCAGGTGAAAAGACGGAGAAGTTGACTTTTACAAGAGATGGGAAAAATATATACGGAGCTGTCACTGCAAAACATAGGAAAGGCCAACCTTTCAACTTTGCAAAACTAGAGGAGCAGCCACCTCCATTAGTGGAGGAGCCACCACCACCACCAAGACGAAAAAGCCGACGAGCCTCTAAACCACCGCCACCATCTCCTACAGGACCTTCAGGGCCAAATCAGTAATAGGCGTTCACTGTTATTTCATGTGTTAGACACTCTTAATGTCATCTATGAGGCCAATATATACCAATTCAACCAAAAAAAAAAAAAAAAAAAAAAAAAAGAAAAAGAAAAAGAAAAGAAGCCCAATACTAGAATAAATAAAACTTACTTAATGTAAATGTCATTTCAGGGTGTGTATATGGATTGGATTGAAGGGTCTTTTTCAACCCAACTTGACCTTGTCGTATTGATAAATTTTAACCCAACCCAACCAATCATATGTGTTGATTGATGGTTGTGAATACATGTTTTATGTGCCTTGTAAATAGATTTTCTTTAACTATTTAGGAAATGTTTTTAATAAACTATTACAATTCACATAATATGTTCAAATTCATCATAACTACTAATTATCAAAATACCAAAATTAATCAAACTAAAAAAAAAAAAAAAAAATTAAGGGTAATAAAATAATCTTCTATATATGATAGATTAAGTTAGGTTTGATCAGCTGAAAAAACCAATAACCCAAACGGCTTGAAATAAAATTTAAACCAATCCAACTCACGAAAAACCAACATGAGGCAATAGGTTGGATCAATTTTGTCAAGCTTGTTGGGTTTTTAATATTAGTCCAATTATGCCGAAATTCAATTCACAAGTAACACAATTAAATCGTGGAAAGACATATAATATATGGTGTCACCAATCACACGAAATCAAACATAATGGAGATGGTGATATGGTGTAATTGTAGGGAAAACTAATGGAAAAACTATTCCAAAGGAAAAAATCATTACGGGAAACCTTCCCCAATGAAGCAAATCCACTATAGTGACAGAAGTTTTACATTTAGAGGAAAAACATTTTCCTAGACTCCACGGGCTATAGAAAACTTATAGCAAAAGCCTTGTACTGAACTAGAATATCTCTAAACTCTTCAACTATATGGACTACTTCCATGGATAATGCACCTATGATCACGAGAGCGGAACCTCTGGCCAACTTTAAGAACATTTTAAAGTTTTTTATCACATCAAGAAGTCTATGGCAAGAGCTATAACTTCAGCTTCTACCACCAACTAATCTTCAAGAGTCACTAAGATTTCTATAAATTGATTACATCTAATCATTGTTTGCCAACCTAGTCCTATAAACTCAACAAAATTGATGGTTTAAATGCACGCCCCTGCATTTAATTATTTTAGCAAAAGAGACATGAATCTTCTTTGCATGTGAAAGCATATGGGTTTTTTTTTTTTTTTACTCCAATAAACCCTATTGAGATTCAGATTAATTAGCTCTTCTTTCTCTTATAAATCCTAGGTAGAGGGTAAGATCACGTGATCAAAATTTAGGAGGTGTGTATAAATTACCCAAAATAATAATAATAATAATAATAATAATAATAATAATAATAATAATAATAAATCAATCTGAATTCATCAGTTAACAATCTAGATTAATTGAGATGTAAAGTTCTTTTCCCCTTTATATTGGTTTAGATGTATATATGGCGATATAAAAGTATAAAACTACATCAATACTTTTGTTTCCCTTTTTTGGGTTTGTGAAGTTCTTAAAATATGCATTTTCCTTATCTTCTTTTTTAAATGAATGAAACATAATCATTAAAATAAAGAACCAAAATACAATAATTAAACCTCAGCAACAAAGTTGCAATTAACACATGCAAGCAGCACCAGAACAAGCTGCTATTGGCCAAACGTACACAAAAGAACTAGAAACGAAGGGACAAAAAAAAACCTATAAAACAAAACAATGAGCAAACCCTTAACCACAACTAGCACTGACCAGGAAACTGAAACTACGTATTAGCCCTTGAAATTCACCTGACATATGCCCTAATTAGCACACAGAGCTTCGTTTTTAAAAAATATATAAGGTAAACTATATATTCGATCCTTATCCTTTACACTAAATTTTTAATTTGGTCCCTAACCTTTTAGCATTGTGTTAATTTATAATGTCCTTGTCATAATCTCTTGAATGAAAATTGATGACGTGACTAATGGACAAAATAAAAAAATTAGTTTCTGTTGATGTGATAATAAACTTTTTTTTTTTTTTTTTTTGCTATTTGCCAAGTCAGCAATTTTCATTCAAAAGATAACAGCAGTGATTAAATTAACACAACACTAAAAAGTTAGGTACCAAATTGACACAATTAAAAGGTTAAGGACCAAATTGAGATATAGTGTAAATGATATGGACTAAATACGTAGTTTATGAACATATATATATGTTTGTGTGTGTGTGTGTGTTCTACCTTATTGTAGCTATTGTTAGGGTCATATTTTATGTAATTTGCTAATTCTTTGACAAAATGCACTTTACTTGTAATTAAGTAAATCTAAATTAGGTTTAATAGGTCTAAGTTGGCTAATCCTCTATGATCAATGCAACTTCCACAGTTGAGAAAGCATATCAAAATTTCATTTTGATTAACCAAACATTAGTTTTGTTCAACTAGCTAGCTAGTTTCTATTTGGAGGAAAGCACATATATATCACACTTGATTTCTCTATTCAAGTGACAAAAGAAAGAAGCATATGGATTCCAATAAACATTGAGAAGTGAGAACTGATTAAGGTTGCTTTTCAATAACATACCATCCCCCATAAGCCATAACTAGTAGTTGCAGGTATTGGGTCATTACCTAGAAATTAATGTCTCAGCATTGTAAAGTTAAACCATTTTAACCTTGACCCGGGAAAAGTAAAAGAAATACAGCTCTGGTTAGGACTGAGGAGGGTTTGATCAAGTTTTCCAAATGAGTGTACTAAACTGGTAAAGACTAAGACAACGCGTTCAAACAAACTGCAACAAATTGACACGTCTGGACTTTGGACTAGTACTCGATGTGGGACTCAAAGCTTTAATATCAACTCATTATAGATGTCTATAAGGATATGACGACTCGTGATAAGCTTATTTTTCCTTCTGCTATCACGAGGATCATTCACCATGACTCTGTGTCCTATCCAGAGTCTACTCACTTCACCATCATGGATGCCACTAGCGGTGCGTCCATTAGATAGAGTAAGGCCTAGCTTCGACAGAAGTTGCCATGGATTGGGATGGCGACTCGTCCAGCCTCTTCCGCTCCATCCACCTCTGCTCCTTCTTCTTCGGCGAGTGGTGTGACTCTTGAGGCCATCATGGCTTAGCTTGAATGCATGGATGCTCGCCTTGACACTTTCAGTAATCAGTTGTGTAAGGTGAACACCCGTGTTGGTCATATTGCACAATAACAGGATGTCATGGGTGGTTTCACCGTGTCTCCATCTCCATCTCCACAGTTTTCAGAGGATGAGGGCGATGATGATGGCTCTAGTGATGATGATGCTGATGAGAATGATG